>NC_140956.1:125429181-126029181 GCF_014529385.1 Adiantum capillus-veneris
ATGAAAGCTTGCAAGCACTCAAAAAAGACTTTGCGCTCCGAGAGAGAGACCAGAGCTGACTAGATCTACTTCGATCTCTGCCTCATCTTTCTTCGCTTTCTCTTCAGCCTGCGCATTCTTTTCTTCTTCCACTGCAAACACACAGAGCCAGCACAAATGATTCCAGTAAAGTATGGAAAAGCACAGAAACTACCAGGGACACCCACAGAGAGAGAGAGAGAGAGAGAGAGAGAGAGAGAGAGAGAACCTTAGCCCTCATGATGGCAAAGCCAACGCGCGAACACCAACAAACTCCTTCGCAGGATCTTCGTGTAAATATTAGAACGCTGTCGACGGATATCTACTAAACCCTAGCTTTTGTCACTGTTATAAACCACCGTCTTCAATTTACCGACCTCAAATCAAAAATTGCCAACAGAAACTAGTCTTGCTGGGTTGCCCTTGCCAAAGAGAGAGACTTTTGCTAGGCTATTGATGTATTGATGTGGTGTCACGAGTAAGAAACAAGAGACTGATTGTCCGGCAATCGAGATGCAGGAGACTCTAACTGAGAAGGGCGAACCCTCCATGGAGGCCACGCTTACCACTAGCAAAGGGACTAAGAGTCCATCAAAGGAGATGCAAGATAGACCTCAGCCGAGGGTTAACTCTGCAATTAATGTTCAGGTTGTAAAAATGGACCTCATCAACCATGTTATTAAGGTGAAGACCAAGAAGACCAACACTAGCACTATTAGCTTGCTAAAACAGAGGAAGAAGAGAAGATGACTTTGTTCTCACTATTTGTAGGGAGTGGTAATTAAAGTTTTCGTCATGCAATGAAAAAATGGTCCAAAGCCTACCTCTGTAAACAATGAACGCCACAAATTCATGTGATTGATGCCCTTTGAATGTCATGGATGCTTGAGGGTCAGTCGCTTGTGTCATCGCCTACATCATCACCTGCACCATCACCTGTGTCATCGCCTACATCATCACTAGAAGAATCTAGAAGAGTTTAGAAGGTTGTAAAAGTATCAAGGAGATTCTAGAAGTTTCTAAAAGCTTGGAGAAGATTTCGAAAGAATCTAGAAGTTTCTAGAAAGCTCCAGAAAGTTGAATAAGGATCTAGAAGGTTCTAGAAGAACTAGAAGGATCAAGAAGGCTCTAGAAGATTCTAGCCTCTTCAAGAAGAACCTAGAAAGTTCTAACCTCCTCAAGCACTAGTAGTATAAATAGGGGTCTTGGGCCACAAGCCCCTCAGTCTTGCCAACACCAGTTGTGAGGCTCCTATGAGGAAATCCCTCTTCTAGTTCTTATGTTCAAGTCTTGTCCCTGCAATCAAGCCTTGTCTTGTACTCAAGTCATGTAATCCAAGTTTTGTATCTAGCTCTCTTAATAAAGTATTAAGTCTTGTAATCAATATTAAGCTTATCATCAAGTCCCAAGTTCTTGTACATTGTGAGCGCCTCCTCTTGCTCTCTTCTAGCTCTATACGCGCTCATAACAGTTTGGCAAGACTACCATCTCTTAATCTTCTCAAGCCATCATGGAGCCGACGATGGAAGGTGTCATCAATGCATTGCAAAGCATCCAATCTCAATTACAAGAACTTCGCCGGAGTAACGCTCAACTTCAAGCAGGGCAACCCCTAATCTTGGGACCGGCGTTGCAAGATCTTCAACGTTAAATTCAAGAGCTTCAATTTGATGGGACTAGATTCAAAGTTTAGAGTTTTTCTCCAACAAGTGTGTCTCTTCATTAGAATGCAACGAGAGCGTTATACAGATGATGCCTCTCAAGTAGGCCTTATTGGGACCCTCCTCTTGGTTTGCTCCCTTACTTGAAAAAGAATCTCCTTTTCTTCATGACTTTGAAGCTTTTGTGTGGAAGTTCTCTGCAACCTTTGGGGATACTGATAGAGCAAGGGTTGCTGAAACCAAACTTAGAAATCTCTGCATCCATCTATGCATCGAATTTTGACAGCTCACTTGTGATTTAACTTGGCATGCGGAATGTCATAAAATCTAATATCTAACCAACCCAAATGATTTTCTCACATTAAACTGATCATTTAATGTGGGAGAATAAACGAGAACAAGGGTTAAGATATAGGTATGTGCTTATAGATCTATCTCAACACTGGGCCAATGGTAAAGGGGCCCAAATGAGAGATGGTCTATCAAAGAGCAAGGCTAACCAATGGAGCATAAGACCTTAGGGTTAGTTTTCATTGAAGACCTCCAATAGTTAGTGTAAAAGTCCTTTGACCTTAGGTAAGCTAGGACAGAGCTTGAGGTGGGAATCCGGCCCAAGCTTAAGGTGCTTGAGGTGCTTGTCATGCTTGATGACTAAGGTGCTTGAGGTGCTTGATGATTGAGATGCTTAAGGTGCTTGATGATTGGGATGCTTGAGGTGCTTGTCATGCTTGAGATGCTAGGGTTGTACTTGAGGTGGGAACTCGGCCCAAGCTTGAGGGGCTTAAGGGCCAAGCTTGTGGTGGGAACCAGGCCCAAGGTTGAGTGGCTTGAGGTGTACAAAAGTCAACACCATTCCCTACAAGGAGGGGGTGAGCCCTACAAGGGGGGGATGAGAGAAAACACCCACACACTCACTCAAGGCAAGCTTGGTACAAAGAAAGCAAAAGGGACACTTGTCATGTTGCCCTCATGGTGTGCTTGAAGCCTATTGGTTGGCCTCCCAAGGGGTCCAATGATAATTTAGAAGATCTAATCAATTGTTTTAGCATTTATCAAGTCCTCTCTCTCAAAGGGGAAAGGGGGACACTTGTCCCAAGGCTACCCTTGTTACTTGATTTACCTCCTGCTTGTGATTGGCTAGGCTTGGAGGGGTCCAATGAGCTTCAAGCATGAGCTACAAGGGGGGTTGGACCAAGAAAGCTAGGGGCTTGCTTAGGGGGTATACTCTCCCACATACACTCACACACACTCTCATTGTGTGAAGTGCAAAGTGCAAGAGCTCCCTCTCCTTCTCCAAGCAAGTTGAGAGGTTGAGAGCCTACACCAACACTCTTGACTATGGAGTGCAAATCCAACCAAGAGCCATGCTTCAATGCTTAAGCTTGCCATCTTCTCCATCTTCATTACAATGCTATTATGTATGCTAGCAAGAAGAGTGATGATAAGTGAGGAACTAGTTATTCTCTCTGAAATGTTTCTTCTTCCTCTTCCCTACCCTCATTCCCTGCTAGCTCTCTCCACCTTCGAAGGTGTTTGAGGTCTTGGGACTGAGGCTTAGGATAGTTAATGCTTTCTTCAAAGTTTATGTTATGCTCGTGATGCATGAAGTTTTCCATCTTCATTGTATCAATTAGGTCACAAGGAACACAAAGATTGTATTGTAACAAGTCTCTCTTGATGGGAAAAATCATAATACAAATGCTATTGGAGGGGGGACCGGCTCCACATAAATCTGGTCCTCAACTGTTGTCATGTTCTTTAAATTCTCTCTCTTGCAAAAGCATTGTTCATGCCAAGTTAACTAAATGCTATGTTTATGTTGCTACCATCAATTATGTTCACCCGCTATGCTCACAAAGTAATTTAACAAAAGCACTCTCTCTAATTTTCGCTACTCTCAAGTGAATAGGCCGATTACATTACAAGGAATATTTCATTAGCCAATTTCGATGGGGATTTAAGGATGGCGTAAAAGATCTTTTATTGACTATGCCAAAGGTTCACACACTAAGCGAGTTCATCTCTCAAGCAATAGAATGTGATAATCAACTATTTGAGAGACGATAGGAGAGGCGTCTTGGGACACCATTGTGATCCCAAACACAAGTGACACATGATGGCTACACACCTCAACAGGGCCACGAATCAAACATTGAGCCCATGCGAATCAATATAGCACGGTTTCAACCTCTCTTAGCCCAAGAGAAGCAAAGGCGATGCATTAATGGCTTATGTATGTATTGCGGAGAGCAGGGGCACATTGTTCAACAATGTTCAAGGAAGAGAAGGATGAAGGTTCATGGTGCAATGGCCTCAACGTGTTCGGAAAACATGGACGTCCAACCTCAATAGAAATCGACCGGTTGGACAAAAGAAAGGCAAAACAAGGTCTCTTTCTTCCCGCTGATTCCACTTCAAGTTATATGCTACCAGTCAAGATCCATATGCCGGGTAGGCACATGGATTGTGAAGCATTACTAGATTCAGGTGCAACAGCGTGCTTTATGGACAAAGAATTTGCAAAAGAACAAGGCATACCACTTGTGGAGAAGTCTAATCCAGCATTTGTAGAAGTCATTGATGGTCGTCCCCTCGCTTCAGGGGATGTCAGGTTTGAAACTCGCCCCATAGAAGTAACATTGAAGGAGCATGTTTCAAGAATAGCGTTCAATATCGTACAACTCCCAACCAGTCCAATTGTTATTGGGCTACCATGGCTTGAATTACATAATCCTAACATCAATTGGAGGGCTCAGAGAATTGAACCATGAAAAGATTAAAAGAAGAAAGGAAGACATAATATGCCTATATATCTTGGAGCCAAGGTCTTCATGCGTGCATCCAAAAAAGTATCCAACTTTCTTGATATTTTCAACACCGACCGACACGTCAACAACAAAAATCATGGAGGCATTGCCACGTCAATATCAAGATTACAATGATGTTTTTGAGAAGAAGAATGCAGACCTCTTACCAGAGCATCGAACCTATGCTTATGCTATAGAGCTTCAGGGAGGGAACACAACCCCTTTTTTGGCCCAATATACAAGCTATCTCAAGATGAATTGGTAGAATTACGTTAATGAATGACATCTTTCAGGAGTATTTGGATTATTTTGTGGTAATATACTTGGATGATATCTTGATATTTTTGAAGGATCAAGAAGAGCATGAGCACCATGTACGGTTAGTGCTTGAAAAGGTTCGTGCATCAGGGTTATATGCAAAGTTGGAGAAGTGCTCTTTTCATCAATCTAAGGTGGAATTTCTTGGTTAAATTATCTCTGAAAAGGGAATCTCCATGGATCCAAAGAAGGTTCAAACCATCCTTGATTGGGAGACACCCACCTTTGTAAGAGATGTCCAATGTTTCCTCGGGTTTGCAAATTTCTATCGTATCTTTATCCAGGGATACTCCAAGGTGGTTACAACACTCACAAGGTTGACATGCCATAATAAGTTTGTGTGGGACTCAAAAGCCGCAAAAGCTTTTCAGACTCTCAAGCAAGCTTTCACGACCGCACCCATTTTAATTCACGTAGACCATTCAAAGCCTTTCATCCTAGAAACAGGCGCTTCAGATTTTGCCCTTGGCGCTATTCTATCCCAACTAGGTGAGGATGGTCGAGTACATCCAGTGGTTTTTCATTCCCGCAAGTTCTCAGCTGCAGAAATCAATTATGAAATCCACGACAAAGAGCTCTTAGCAATCATCGACTCCTTTGACACTTGGCGTCACCTACTTGAAGGAGCTCCTCATAAGATCACTATCTATACAGATCACAAGAATTTGGAATACTTCATGGCATCCTGAGTCTTGAATTGTCGCCAAGCCAGGTGGAGTGGTATCCTATCAGGTTTGGTTTTCTTATCTCTTATAGGCCTGGCCATCAACAAGGTAAGTCAGATGCCTTATCAAGAAGATCCTATCTTGCATCTAGAGAAGGCGACGCAACATTTGATCAACAAGAGTCCGTGATTTTGAAACTTGAGCAGCTTAAGCTAAATACCACCATAGGCCAAGCTCCTGAAGATTCTACTTTTCTTTCTAGGGTGAAGACGCAAATTGTCAAGGACCCACTTGCTCAGATTATTAGACAACAACTACAAGGACAAGGGGTTAATGAGGACTTTCAAGAAATTGATGTACTAATTTACTATAAGGGTCTTCTCTATATTCCGCCAGGACCAACACACTTGGAGGTACTTCAGCAGTGGCATGGTCTTCCATCAGCAAGGCATTTAAGGGTTAATAAGACAATTGAGCTTCTCTCTCGTGACTTTGGGTGGCCTCAAATGTGGAATCTTGTCAAGGAGTATGTAAGCACTTGTGACACTTGCAATAGATCAAAGGCCCCTCATCATCGTCCTCATGGGTTACTCCATCCCTTGCCCATTCCAAGCAAACCATCGTCATCCATCTCCATGGATTTCATTATTGTAGAGCTACCCTTGTCACAAGGATTTGACTCCAATTTAGTAGTCGTGGATCGGTTTACAAAAATGGCACACTTCATTCCAACCACTAAAACCATCACCGGCAAAGGTACGGCCAGACTCTTTCTACAACATATCTATCATTATCACGGATTACCGGATGACATAGTTTTTGAGCGAGGCCCACAATTCATCTCTAGCTTTTGGAAAGCTTATTCAAGCTACTCGGAGTACAAATCAACCTCTCCTTAGCCAATCACCCACAAAGTGATGGACAAACATAGAGAGTAAATCAAGTTTTGGAACAGAATCTTCGTTGTACTATCATGAAAGGGTGGTGGTTATGCGTGTGCTAGTCTCCACCCAACCGTGCTATCTTATAGCCTCCCCTAGTGTACACATTGTCCGGCCGTGCCGGTGGCCTTGCCCATAGGATCCATGTCCTTACATTACCCCCCCCTTTGGAGAATCATTTTTGTCCTCAAAAACGAAGTAGGAAAACGTTTCTTAAGTGCGGAGACATTCTCCCATGTAGAACCTTCTTCAAGTCTATCTAGCCATTTTACCAAGACCTGTCGTCTGACATGATGTCTGGTGCGAAGCTCATGAGAATCCAAAATCTTTTCAAGCTCATGAGGGATGCTTGGCGGTTCGATAAGGTCAACTAACACACCTGTGTCAATGACATTATCATTCTGTCCTAGCTGTTTTTGTAAATGGCTAACATGAAAAATAGGATGAACTCGTGAGTGCTCTAGAAGAGCTAACTTATAGGCCACTTGACCTATACGTTTGAGAATGGTAAACGGTCCACAATAGTGTGGTGAAAGTTTAGCAACTTTCCCCGTCTTCACACTTTCTGAATGCTCCGGAACTTTGAGGAAAACCTTGTCTCCTTCTTCAAAGGTAGCAAGACGACGATGCTCATTTGTGTACTTTGTTATATCGATCTTGAGCTTGCTTAACATTCTGTCGAGCAACTCGAAGCATGTCAAAATGATCTTGGAGAAAATCCTTCGCTTGTTGTATCTTCTCCTTAGCCAACCCCACCGAAACGGGTGATCTAGGTTGCAATCCATATAAAAGCATAAATTGACTAAACCCTGTAGTCACATGCTTTGAACTAATATAAGCAAATTCCAATATAGGTAAGTAGCGTTCCCAATTGGTTTGCTTCTTGCTAAAGTACGCTTGTAGCATATCCTCTAGCACTTGATTAGCTCTTTCGATTTGACCATCTGTTTTTTCAGGATGATCAGCCGTACTTAAATTAAGTTTAGTTTCCAACTTTTGAAACACAGCTCTCCATAAGTGATTATTGAACTTTCGATCTCTGTCACTAAGGATACTAGCTGGAAGACCGTAGAGTTTATATATATGCTCTACAAATAGCCGTGCTAATTCCGGTTCCGGTGTCTTAACCGTAGTCTTAGTGGGAATGAATCGACCCATCTTTGTGAGACGGTCTACAATTACCCATATGGCATCATGGCCACGATTTGTAGTAGGTAGTCCTACTACAAAATCCAAAGAGATACTCTCCCACTTACCTTGTGGAATCTCTAAAGGATGTAAAAGCCCACCTACCTTGAGACGCTCTGCCTTATTATCTTGGCACTGTTAGGAGTTTAGGACGTACTCTTGAACATCATGAGGTAAGTCCGGCCAATAAAATTGCCGTCGAAGTAAGGCAGGCACACATACTCTACCCTTGCGGAGTAAGTAGCCATAATCACTGGAAAAATTCTTCCATCGCTTAAGCTCTTCCTGAGTAGGGGTGGAGCTCTATGTGTTGGAGTTTTTATTTGCGCGTGCAGAGACATGTTGATCTGGCTGTATAGAGACATGTGAGTGTGAGGGATCCCTTTTTAAAACTGCACTCCACACTTACAATGTTGTGTAGAGCTTTCATTTTGTATGGACACGTTGTCGTGCTGTGACATGTACATAGTGGGAACACATGCTACAAGAGTTATCTTGTAACTTTTTAGATACATAATTATATTTCCTATAATGTACATATGCATATGTAAGTATAAAAATAAGCTTTCTATCTCATCTTATTATTTATCTCAAGGGTAATGTATTCTTACTTTACCATCAAAAAATACTATGGGAAAAGTGTCAATAGCTCCGCCTCTTTAACTTGGGGCAAAAAACATTGATTCTTTATTTCTACTATTTCATTATCATCTCACACCCTAGCTAGATCCTATATCTAGGGTAAACTCCAATATATATATATTCTATGTATTTTTTATACTTTTCTTATATTTCTTTTTAAATAGCTACTAGGAGAGAATCAAATCCTAGTGGGACACTAGGTGGCATGATTTCAAAGATACACTTATTTTAATGCATTATTGCAAGCATGGTTACAAAACTTTGTCAAGGAGAAATGTCATGCTTTCATATGGCATGAGGTGTCCTTGGGAATTAAATGAAAGTCAAGGCTAAGGAGACCACATGAAGACTTTTGTTGCCATAAATGGACCCTATTTTGATGAATTTTTTACACAAGGTTCCAATCCGAATTGGAGAATGATTTTAAAATGAAAATCGTAGCTAATGAGCTGAAGTTTCTGCCCATATTTTTATTTTTTTATTTGGAGCTACGGTTGAGGAGATATGATCAAAATACTGGACCCCAGTCTGCCCACATCATGCAGGGACAGCTCATTTCCAACTTTTCCAATTCCTGTTCACACTGGCTCCTCTCTTCTTGTGTAAACCCTTGTGGGTTCCCTTCACCTATAAAAGGGGACCTCTTCTTCCTTGGAAGGAATTCAAGCATTCAAGCCATTGATGAGAGGAATTCTCGAGGGAGTGAGTAGTAATGCCTAATTGTACTTAGCCATTAACATAAGCCCAAGCCTACACTTTCTCCTAGAGGGAGACTAGCCATTCTTGCAACAAGCTAACCTTGGAAGATCAACTCTAATCAAAGAAGGTTTTACACTTGGTGTATCAATCAAAGTGGAATTCTCCACTCTTCTTCTCTTTCCCATCAATAATGGTGCCGAAGGGTTTCAAGTAAGATGTGTTCTACATTGATGTTTTCTTGATTTCTTGTCGTTTTCTTTTTCATCTCTAATCCAACATATATATATGTATCTAATCTCATCTCCTAAAGAAAACCTATCTCTCTCATTCTTAGTAATTCATCCTCTCTGCAAATTCTAGGTTCTCTTTTCTACAGGTACATCTCTCCCCGCAGTATCCTTATTGCCTACGGGCAAGAATAGGGCTTGGGAGGGAAACTTCTCATCTCTTCACTTCTCTCATATCTACATTTCTCACATACTATCCTAGATGAATAACCCACATGATGATCATTTCTATCGCTTTCACTCTGTACAATCTATTAGAATTAACGTATGGATTAGCCGTAAAATACACTTTCAACAACGTATAGTGTTTCTCTTTGGCCCTGAAAGGCTCAATGAAATACTTCTATCACCGGATCCCATCATACTACCTCTCATAGACTATAATTTTTCTTTTGATGTAAGCGTAGTTATCTTGCTATGAACCAAGAGGATTTGTACACACAATTAATCCCAATCACTAGACAAAATATCTATATTATGGTAAGCACAAAACTACAATTCCAAAGAACAATTCGTAGCCTATTTGGTCAGCCAAGATTGAATGCCATTAACTCATCCATTAACCCTTTCATATTACCCATGATACGATATGACCATAGCCTTGATGTTTTCATCTTCGTATTGTTTTGACATTCTCTTTTGCGTTCTTTCTTTGTGTGTGTGAATGCAAGAGAGAAAGAGTGAGTCTTCTTTGATTGCACTTCTTTCCAAACCCTAGTCTTCATGGCATCTATGGTTTAACTCCTTCATATAGTTTTTGTTGAGTTCTCTCACAAACTCTCACAGCCATAAGCCCGGTGCTTTCCTGGCAAGACCACAAATTTCTCGACATATTTTTGGTGAACCCGACGCGAAACTGCTAGGGTGAGAGTTTGTGGGTAACCATGGGTGATCATGTTGAGCAACAGGGTATGCATTTTGACCCAGCAACAATGCAAATGTTTCAAGCATTTGCAATGTTCATGCAACAACAACATGCTACTGAAAGAAGGGAGATTTCAGCAACGAAGGCCATACAAGTGGTCGTCAACAGAATGGATCAGTTCAATGGCAAAGATGTAACCAAGTACTTACGCGAGTATGTGAAGGAGATGGAGCTGCATCGCGTATCAGAAGGTGAGATGATTCAAAGCTTTGAGCTAGTTGTTGCTCCAGAAATTAGGGAGCATGTTAGGGCAATTAAAGATGGGCATGGGAGAAATTGGGAAGAACTCAAAGTAGCTTTAAAGGAGGAATATTTCATGGAGGACTCGGAGAGAGTGACCAAAAGGACATTCTTAGAATGGGTAGTCAAGCCAAAGCAAGGACTATCAATAACAGAGCTACTTAGGGAATTTGAGCGGCGCTATGCACAACTCACTAGGACAGAAAGGGCCACACTAGATGCAGAGAAGACAGATCTTTTCTTACAAGCTGCAGGTAAAGAGTTTCAAGAAAATTTGGAGCTTCTTCTTGAAGATAAAGATGCTGAGCAAGGACTAAAGACCGACTGGAATGAGGTTGAAGGTGCTGTCTCACTGCTTGCCAAACTACAAAGAAGAAGGGACAAGATGGTAGTAAATACTACAAGTCCTTCCACCTCAACTTCTGACAAAATGGTAAAGCCTACTTTTATCACTCCTAAGTTTGATGAGTCCATGCTAGATGAGCTTGTGAAGGGAATGCATGACTTGAAGGTGAAGTTTGCAAAGCTTGAAGAAAAAGGCCAACCATCAGGGCCACTTCCTAGGCAAAGACAACAACCCAAAGAAGGGTTTGTTAATAGATGTATATGGTGTGATAGTACAGACCATGTAAGAAGGGATTGTGATGATTTTAGTGATGCTTTGTCAAAAGATGTTGTCTTTTTTAAGGATGGTAAAATCCACTTAAGAGAGACATGTCTACCCTTGAGAACTAACTTTGGGAAGGGGGGAATGCAAACCTTAGTTGAAGATATGGCAACCAAGCATGCCACCTCTTCAGTTGAGGCAGCTACTTATGGAGTAAAAATTGAACATTTTTGTGATGAAGAGGTGAGTGACCATCATGGTCAAATTTGGCCAAATGTCATGCAATTAGCTAAAAAGGGAAAGCTTACAAAAGAGATTCTACATGAAGTAGGTGATTGCATACGTCTAGAAACAGGATGGAATGATCCAGTGGACTCATTGTCAGTGCATGCCTACATTACAAAATGCCAACAAAATGAGGCAATTGTAGAAGAGAAGCGCAGACGTGAGAATGCTGATGAAGGACCATAAAAAAGAGCTTCTAGAAGTGGGGGAAGAAGCGACACAATGCCTTCTCAAACACCCTCAACACAAGGAGCATCTCCACCTGAAGTACTCATGGAGGAGTCTACAACAGGAAAGAAGAAAGAGCCAATGAAAGGTAAGACAAAAGGCCCAACTTATAAACTACAATCTGATATTGAGGTTGCTACAGATTTAAAGAAAGTCTTGGAGGAAAGGATCTTGAATAGCAAGATTGAGTTTACTCTGGGAGAAGTTCTTGGCATTGCAAAGCGTGAATTCCATGAGGAGATCATTGACATCATCAAGAGAAAGAGGCAAACCCTTGCTGAAGTTTCTCGTCCACAGGATGAAGGGGAAACCTCAAAGACACAAGGGATGCAATTGCAAAATAAGGAGAATGATGGAGCTGTGGTAGGATGCTACCAATCTAGTGGGAGAGTGAAGCAAGTGCATTTCTCAAATGATGATGAAGAAGTTGAAGATATTCCTAGGAGTTACTATTCACGAAGTCATTGGGCAAGGGCTACTACAGAAACTTTGGTCAAGGTAGGTGATCTTGAAGAGCCATTTGTTGCCTTGATTGACCATGGTTCAGAAATAAACATAATGTCAAAGAGTCTCTACAACAAGTGCAAATGGCCGATGGACACAGATCATGGCTGGATGGTAAAAGTGGCAAACAATTCATCCGGTGAATTGTATGCAGCATGTCCAGGTGTGAAGGTGACAATAGGTGATGTAAAGATTGACCAAAACTTCTTTGTACAGGATACATCTTCATATCATCTCATCCTTGGACAGCCCTACATTGTGGGAGTTCGAATGGAAACAAAGGTAATGGATGATGGTTCAGCATATGCTAGGATACGTAGCAAAGATGGTAAACGAGCTGTCCAATTTCTCACAGTTTGTGTGAACCATGAAAGAAATCGTGACAACCTCAGAGAACATCCTCTACCAAAGGTGAGCAAAGAGTTTCATGATCATAGAGAAATGATGGGTTTTGGCCAAGTACCATTGTAAAGCGGGATTGTAGTGGTACAGAAAGAAAAAGGGTCTCGCCTGATCCAAAAATAGATGAAACTTTCTCGATGAGCTCCTTGGTAACAAGGAATGGATCAGTATGTTTTACAAAACTTGAAGATTTGAAGAGATATGAGAGGCAATATGTGCATAATGTACAAATAGGCATGAAAAAGAGTGGGTTGCTAAAGCCTGCTGAAAATGTTTTGGGTTTGTGTGAACAAGTTTCTTTTGTAGATACTATGGGTGAGCTTGATGCTATAATGAGGTCTAGTTTGCATATTGAAAATGAAGTTGTAGAAGTTTGCTCTATGGAAATGTATCAAGTAATAGAAGCCTTTAAAGAAAGCCAAACAGTAGGCCCAGAAGTCCATGTTGAAACAAAATACAAGAGTGTAGCAAAGAAGGTGAAACCAGTAGCTTCACCCTTACCACCCAACAACAGGGAAAAGATTGAACAGGCTTCTTTACAACCAAGTTTGCGGAATCCTAAAAAGATCGGGCATACCTTCACAAAGGAGTCTTTTCAAGAGTTGCAGATTGGTTGCGAGGAGTTTCTAACACAAGAGGAGACAAAGTGCTTCAAAGAAATGCTTTCAAAGCATGGTAAGGCTTTTGCATTTGAGCCACATGAGATAGGATGTGTTGATCCTTATATTGTAGCTCCTATGGTAATTTTCACAATACCTCATGTGCCTTGGAATCTGCGGCCTATTCCGGTTCCAAAGGCTCATTTGCCAAAGTTAGTAAAGCTACTGAATGAGAAAATCAAAATGGGAATCGTGGAGCCTTCTTGTGCTCCATACTCAAACAGGTGGTTCACAGTTCCAAAGAAGAATGGTTCTCTACGCTTCATCCAAGATATGCAACCAGTGAACAAGGTGACAATTAGAAATGTAGGTACAGGTCCAATTGTGGATGAATTTGCAGAGGCGTTTGCAGGGAGAGCAATCTACTCAATGGGGGATCTCTACTCAGGGTATGATCAATTTCAGCTTGCAATCGAAAGCAGAGACTTGACAACCATGAGGACACCTTTGGGTTTGGTAAGGATGTGTACCTTGCCACAGGGAGCAACCAACTCGGTTGCACATATGATGAATGGGATGAATAAGGTCTTACATGACTTTATTCCTCACATCACAATGCCTTTCATTGATGATTTGCCTATCAAAGGATGTGAAGAAAGTGACAAAGTTGAAGCTTTGGATCTCAAGGGATGTCGCAGGTTTGTGGTAAATCACATAAATGATTGTGATAAAATTTTGTCTAGGTTGGAAGAAGTGAATCTTACATTGTCAGGGAAAAAGTCTATGTTTGGTGTCAATGAAGTGCTCATTGTGGGACACATGTGCGGGCCATATGGTAGGAAACCTTGTCCATCAAAGGTAGATGCCATCCAAAGAATGAAAGAAACATGCACTAGCATCACTGAGGTTAGAAGGTTTCTGGGAGCATGTGTCTTCTATGTTATTTGGATTCCACATTATGCACATGTAGCTGATCCTCTTTATCAGCTGCTTAGAAAGAATCAAAAGTTTAAATGGACAGAAGCACATGTAAAATCCATGAAAAAGCTAAAGGAGTTACTCCAGTCAGCAACGACTTTGAGAAAGGTAGACTATGAGTGTCAAAGGCCAGTGATTGTAACAGTAGATACCAGTCCTACAGGGATTGGATGGACAATAGGGCAAGATGACAAAGAAGGACACAGGTATGTGGTAAGATTTGGAGCAAAGGTACTAAGTGCTCGCCAAAGAAACTATCCACAGATAAAGAGAGAGTTATGGGGTATGGTTACAGCCTTGAAAAGTGGAAAAGAGTACCTAATTGGTGCATGTGTGGTTGTAGAAACAGATTGTCTACCACTTCTTGGGATGATTACAAGCTGCTCAACACCAGACATTGCTATGTTGCGGTGGATTGCCTACATTAAGTCCTTAAATCCCGAGTTTAAGCACATTGCAGGTAAAGACAATACAGTGGCAGATATGCTATCAAGGGCAAGGTATGAAGATGAGTCACAAATGATTGATGAGGGAGATGATGTAGGCACAAAATTCTATTCTATCTCTCATGTCAAAGGTAACAATGTCTGCATGACTAATTCACTTGAATTGTTCTTGAAAGATCTTTTTGAAGGTGATTGGCTTTCTATTGGAAGGTACTTGAGTACTCTAACAAAACAGGATGATTGGTCTGAACAAGAATTCAAGAGGATACGCAGGAAAGCATATGGGTACTTTTTAAGGGATGGTTACTTGTGGAAGCATCCTAAGCAAAAGGGTGCTACACCACAACGGGTTATATGTAAAAAAGAGACTCAAGTAAAGCTCATGCAAGAGTTTCATGAGAGTCTATGGGCTGGACACAGGGGTGTGTGGGCAACCTTCTCCAAGTTGAAAGAAAAATACTGGTGGAAGGGTATGTATAAAGATGTATCTCAGTTTGTAGAGTCATGTGTAACTTGTCAAATGTATTCAAATGTTCGACATCGTGATGGATTGCACCCTACATATCCACCTGCCATGCACTATAAATGGGTTGTGGATCTAGTCACGATGCCTTTAGGACTCTGGCAGATGAGGTACTTGGTTCTTGCACGAGAGGACCTAACTAATCAGGTTGAAGGAAGAGCATTAAGAGCTAAAACCACAGAAGCTGTGTGCAAATTCCTTCTTGATGAGGTGATTTGCCGTTATGGTTGTGTGGGAAAGATCACTGCAGACAGAGGTGAACTGGATGCCGAAGAAGCAAGGGAGTTCTTTTCTAGATTAGGAATCAAGATTTCTCTTACTACAGCTTACAACCCTGAAGGCAATGGAAAGAGTGAAAGAGGGCACCCTTCTATCATCAAAGCTTTGGCCAAGGCTTGCGAAGGAAGAGTTGGTGAGTGGCCAAAACTGTTACCATACACTTTATGGGCTGATCGTACAACACATAGCTCAGTAACTGGCTACATGCCTGCGGAGCTAATGCATGGTCAAAAGCCAGTGATGCCGATTGAGGATACAATTCCCACATGGAATGTACTACCTTGGCAAGAGGGGCTTAGTAGGGAAGATCTCCTTGCATTGCGCATAAGGCAACTAGAGAGAAGACCTGGAGACATTGAGGCTACAAAAGAACGACTCAAAAATGCAAGATTGAAAAACAAGGACTACTTTGATAAGCGACATCGGCTCAGGAGCAAAGCAATTGACAAAGGTGACTGGGTTTTAGTGTATGATAGTAGCCTTGATAACCAACACACAGTCATGCGTAAGTTTTCAAAAAGATGGTTTGGACCATATGTTGTAAAACATGTGCATGAAAATGCTACTTACAGCTTGTCTGAACTAGATGGCATAGAAGTAAAGATTTCCATTGCAGGAAAAAGGATCAAAATGTTTAAGAGAAGAGGAGACAATGATCCAGAAAATGCTGATGAGGAAGAAGAGCAAAACACAGGTGAAGATCAAAGTGAAAATGAAGCTCTGGAATCATCCAGTGAAGATGAAAGCAAGGAAGATGTACAAGAGGGCTGATCTTACAAAGAAATAATTTGGCACATACCGGAGGATGTGCAGGTTTAGAGGGGGTGGATGTCGTGCTGTGACATGTACATAGTGGGAACACATGCTACAAGAGTTATCTTGTAACTTTTTAGATACATAATTATATTTCCTATAATGTACATATGCATATGTAAGTATAAAAATAAGCTTTCTATCTCATCTTATTATTTATCTCAAGGGTAATGTATTCTTACTTTACCATCAAAAAATACTATGGGAAAAGTGTCAATAGCTCCGCCTCTTTAACTTGGGGCAAAAAACATTGATTCTTTATTTCTACTATTTCATTATCATCTCACACCCTAGCTAGATCCTATATCTAGGGTAAACTCCAATATATATATATTCTATGTATTTTTTATACTTTTCTTATATTTCTTTTTAAATAGCTACTAGGAGAGAATCAAATCCTAGTGGGACACTAGGTGGCATGATTTCAAAGATACACTTATTTTAATGCATTATTGCAAGCATGGTTACAAAACTTTGTCAAGGAGAAATGTCATGCTTTCATATGGCATGAGGTGTCCTTGGGAATTAAATGAAAGTCAAGGCTAAGGAGACCACATGAAGACTTTTGTTGCCATAAATGGACCCTATTTTGATGAATTTTTTACACAAGGTTCCAATCCGAATTGGAGAATGATTTTAAAATGAAAATCGTAGCTAATGAGCTGAAGTTTCTGCCCATATTTTTATTTTTTTATTTGGAGCTACGGTTGAGGAGATATGATCAAAATACTGGACCCCAGTCTGCCCACATCATGCAGGGACAGCTCATTTCCAACTTTTCCAATTCCTGTTCACACTGGCTCCTCTCTTCTTGTGTAAACCCTTGTGGGTTCCCTTCACCTATAAAAGGGGACCTCTTCTTCCTTGGAAGGAATTCAAGCATTCAAGCCATTGATGAGAGGAATTCTCGAGGGAGTGAGTAGTAATGCCTAATTGTACTTAGCCATTAACATAAGCCCAAGCCTACACTTTCTCCTAGAGGGAGACTAGCCATTCTTGCAACAAGCTAACCTTGGAAGATCAACTCTAATCAAAGAAGGTTTTACACTTGGTGTATCAATCAAAGTGGAATTCTCCACTCTTCTTCTCTTTCCCATCAATAATGGTGCCGAAGGGTTTCAAGTAAGATGTGTTCTACATTGATGTTTTCTTGATTTCTTGTCGTTTTCTTTTTCATCTCTAATCCAACATATATATATGTATCTAATCTCATCTCCTAAAGAAAACCTATCTCTCTCATTCTTAGTAATTCATCCTCTCTGCAAATTCTAGGTTCTCTTTTCTACAGGTACATCTCTCCCCGCAGTATCCTTATTGCCTACGGGCAAGAATAGGGCTTGGGAGGGAAACTTCTCATCTCTTCACTTCTCTCATATCTACATTTCTCACATACTATCCTAGATGAATAACCCACATGATGATCATTTCTATCGCTTTCACTCTGTACAATCTATTAGAATTAACGTATGGATTAGCCGTAAAATACACTTTCAACAACGTATAGTGTTTCTCTTTGGCCCTGAAAGGCTCAATGAAATACTTCTATCACCGGATCCCATCATACTACCTCTCATAGACTATAATTTTTCTTTTGATGTAAGCGTAGTTATCTTGCTATGAACCAAGAGGATTTGTACACACAATTAATCCCAATCACTAGACAAAATATCTATATTATGGTAAGCACAAAACTACAATTCCAAAGAACAATTCGTAGCCTATTTGGTCAGCCAAGATTGAATGCCATTAACTCATCCATTAACCCTTTCATATTACCCATGATACGATATGACCATAGCCTTGATGTTTTCATCTTCGTATTGTTTTGACATTCTCTTTTGCGTTCTTTCTTTGTGTGTGTGAATGCAAGAGAGAAAGAGTGAGTCTTCTTTGATTGCACTTCTTTCCAAACCCTAGTCTTCATGGCATCTATGGTTTAACTCCTTCATATAGTTTTTGTTGAGTTCTCTCACAAACTCTCACAGCCATAAGCCCGGTGCTTTCCTGGCAAGACCGCAAATTTCTCGACAACGTTGAACCAACTGACACTTCAAATGGACAATCCATGAGGGAGATATGAGCATGAGAAGGAAGCGAGAGAGTACACAATGCTCAGAAATAGAACGTATGATTCATTATCCAAAACTTCTTAATGGTTTTTTAAAAATTGGCGTTTAGACATTAACTATGTTTTTAAAAATGCCAAATGGACTCAAATCTAGGGTAGAATGGGATTGAAGATCACAAAGCCCCGACTACCGACTTTACAATTTTGTAAAATCAATGAAAAGTACAACTGTGAACATGATGGATTTTATATAAAAAATGAATGGTTACAAAAATACGGCCGCTTTGTTAGCATGCTGCCGGATTGGTTATATTGTTCCTCACTATGGATGCTTATGGATTTTTTAGGAGAATTTTATATTGTTGTTCACTAATTTTAATTGGATGCACTTTAGAAGAAGGGATTTCATGATGTATCTTTCTTAGGTTGCTTTTGATGATTTTTGACCTTCATATTTTTGGATATTTTCTACCTTTGTTTTTCTACCCTTAGAAATGGTTTGCCTTTGGTAAATCTTGTTGTAATTTTTTCCTGGAATCAGGTTTTGAACCTCTGGTTACATGATAGTCTTTCTGAGCTTTAGGTTGCACTTGTACCTTATATTGAACCTTCTTATCTTATCTTATACCAAACCTTCTTATCTTATCCATATAACAAACAACTTGAATGGTTGTACAAAAATAGCACGTGGGAAGGGTTTGGATAACACCGTTGCAAGTTACGCCATAACTCTCAACTATAGCAAGATCCAAACACCAAACTTAATGTATATATTTAGAAGAATCGATGTAATTTCAGCTTTTCATATTGTGAATGATGGTTGCAACAAAATTAAAAATGCGGCAAGACATTGATACTCTATCATTTCAACTTTTCATAGTGTGAATGATGGTTGCAACAAAAAAAGTACATTGCAAGACACTGTTACATGATCAATCTAACTTTGATGCATAAAATAAATACATTCTATTTATTTCTAGTCATCTAGAAATGATAAATATTTTGGCCTCTTGCCCTTATCTAAAGGACCCTCTTCCTTGTGCCTTGGTGTCTTTGAATGAGGCGTTTCGTCATTAGCATCCATCGCAAGCACGTTGAGGTCGAGCAATTGGATTTTCCTCAGATACCTCAACGTGCGAGGCCTCTTCTATAAGTTGAATGATTGGCTACTTTTGCTTCAGCAGATCATGTTCTCCATATTGTGGCAACTGGCGTGGGTTTGTGATTCCACAAGCTAGACCATATGCAGCATGTGACAAAAGTAAGGGACTGCGCAAGCCATGCATGCCAGGCCCTACACCAAAAATTGAGATCGCTGCTTGCTTGTCTAGCAGCATCACCTTGTCTGTGTTCCATCTGATGGCCGCGCCTCCTAAATATCTTGAGAGTGTCTTCAATACAAAAAGAGGGAATTCAACCTTGTCCTCAGAGAAGCTGTAATGGAAGCAGAGGAAGTTTGGAGCGTTCAAATTCTCCAAGTACTGACCAAGGGAGAAATTCTTTCCCTAGCCTCCTTTACCTTGTCTATGGGGACGAGGAATGAACTTATCAATTAGACTACGAGCTACGAGAAATAAAAGCCAAGTGTTGGTATATACACATGAAACTCTCATGCGGGGAAGCAAAAAATAATTTACACAATAGTACACCTTCTGATTTTCATCTTCTTCGAGTAATGCAACATTCCATAAGTCAAGTGTACTCTCATTTGCAAAGGATGAGGAAGGTGTCAATGTCATTGATGGAGCAATTCTCCCCATCTCTGTGATTCCAAGTCTTTCCTGTACTACGCCTTGAACTCCGACTCCATTGGGAGCGTCGCGGCACATGTGGCTACATCCTTGTATATCATTGCTAGTGCCTTTGTTGGTTCAATAAACTCACCCGTTGTTACATGAGCATCCATGACAAGATACTTGTCATTGGCAGGGTCGATTATACTGTCATCCTGTTGTAGATGTTGAGCAACTATAGCAAGGCACTAGTCCTCTCTCAAGTCAAACAATTCCATGATGTCATTAAGCATTACATAATGATGATCACCGGTGGGGACGATAGGGAGCACATTTGTTGGCAAAGCTCCCTCTGGCAATTGAAAACCTTTTGAAACACACAAAGCACCACTTGGTGGTTGCACCAACTCATCACCAGTGACCGAACGGTGACTACTCTTGCCCTCCTTTGTTGTGTCCAGGTGATCATCCATATTAACATTTAAAAAGAGTATAAACCCAGCATAGTATTCTGCAACTCGACACTTAGAATTATATACGGGACATCTGATGTCATTCTTGCAAGATTGCAATGGAAACTTGAGGCTGCTCCTGTAATAAAAAATCTTTCTTTAAACAATTGGAACTGATATCCTTCATATGAACATATCGACAACCCTCAAACTCAAATGTGCCATTGATCGTTTGTTTCTCGTATGTCTGATGAAACTCTGTAAGGAAATGTGATACTAAAGCCAAAAACTCTTGCAATGAGAAGTCAAGGTTGAAAATAGGCTTGAATTCCTACTCCCGCTACTGCAGCCCAATTCTATAGAGAAAATGGTACAGCTTGTCTTTGGGTGCCTCGTTAGAGCAAGGCAGCTCCTCCTCTATCTCGATCTGAAAGGGATCCATTTGTGGAGAGAGGTAAGAAAACTTGGGTTGTTGGTTAGGGTAAAGGTAGGAAGGCACCAGCTAACACTAGGGAGTACGAAGGGGGACTGACGGGCCTTCTATATATAGACTCCTCAGGAACTTGACCAGGTCATTACAGCCACCCTTATGATATTGCATTAGTAACGGTGCAATGAATGTAGCACAAAGACCGAGGCAAGCTCAACCATCCCTATGACACATGTCCTAGTTGGATGGTTACCATAGCTATATAAAGCACCTTGACTGCATACTCCAAAACTCGCTCACATCTACACAACGCAGGTATGGAGGACAAGAAGAGAGGAAAGGTGAAGCTTTCCCAAAAGATGATGGCGGACATGAAGGAGGTCGAGAAAATGCTAGCTGAAGCAAAAGCTCTTCAAAATGAACTGAAGAAGAAAAAAAAGGAAACCAAAAAGCAAAGGCTGGGGAAACCAGCATTGCAAAGATTGAGGACAAGAAACCACCAACGATAAAGGAGGAAGAAGAATAATTGTAATGGACAAACAAGATAGTGCATCTATCATCTCTTAGTCTTGGAGTCCTTGATGATAATGGAAATGTCTTCATATCTTGTTCCTTTCTATCTGTCTCTTTATTTCTTTTTTTGGTTATTGGTTATGAAGGAAGAGCTTTTATCAAAATATATCACACTACAATCAGAGTGGGAGGTTTATGTCACACAGCCGTTGATATGCTCGCCCTCTGCAGTGACATAAAAATATCGAGCCACAAAGCAATAGGGAGCTCTCTTCACGATATGGGTGATCCCTATTGCATTGTGATGAGACAGCCAAATTTCACGCCACAACGCAATAGGGAGGCGCATCCATGATATGGGTGGCCCCTATCGTGTTGTGGAGCGACATCAAGAGTGTCACGCCACAACGCGATAAGGAGGTCTCTGGCTGCGGTACACTCCCCCTTCTCCCGTTGTGCCGTGACACTTTTCCTTGCCGCGACACACAACACGAGGAGGGGGTTTGGTTGATCAAGGCCCATCCCATATCGCATTGCACCGCGACAACCACATAGTCGACATGCAGTATGCCACGCGTCCTTCACGCGGTGATGCACTCTTCCCAATAATGATGAGCGACTCAATTAATTGTGGCTGCCGCCACATGCATATCCCACGTTTAGTAATGATGATGTCCTTGGCGCTTATATAATGTTTCTATTTTCGTATACCCCACTGCTATTTGACCTATGTCCTCACCTTTTAAGACTCAACTTTTGCAGCCTAACCTTCTCATTGCTCAATCTTCTTCTTATTCTTCCCCACAACGCTTTCCAGGGCAAACACTTGTTTCCATGGCTTGCATGAAGCAGACCGCAAGGAAGGTTTACCTGCAAGACAACCAACCTTCATCCTCAAGAGTGTAGACAAAACCCTGCTCAATCTTCTTCTTATTCTTCCCCACAACGCTTTCCAGGGCAAACGCTTGTTTCCATGGCTTGCATGAAGCAGACCGCAAGGAAGGTTTACCTGCAAGACAACCAACCTTCATCCTCAAGAGTGTAGACAAAACCCTGCCTAATCTTTGTGCAACAATGCATAGTTGGAGGTACGAGTAGAACTAAAGCATTTTGCTTGAGCTGTGCAAACTCCAAAGACATTTGTCTCTGACTATTCCTAAGTTACCCTTCCAAAGAGCAGTTCACCAGATTTGTGAGAGCGCAAATTTGGAACTTTGGTGGGCCAGAAGTGCGATGGGTTGCCTCCACGAGGTAGCAAAGGACTTTCTGATCGAGCTGTTCCAAGATAGCTACGTCCTCACAACTCATGCTCACAGAGTGACAGTGATGCCCTAGGATATCAATTTTCTTAGGATGTTACGCTTCAGGTACGACAAGACACTTGCGCCAATCCATCTATTCGATAAGAGAATGGATAACATTTTGACAATCTCTCCAGTCACCAAAGTGAAGGTGTACGATGTGAGCACCACACAACACACATATGCCACATGTTTGAATGTGGAGTGGACCCAAGAGCTACTTGTGGAAGAGCCTTCAGTCAAGTCAAATGAACGGGAGATGTTAGCAGCAACTGACCAAGCTAGCACTGAGACCCTAGGTTTTCTCGGCCCAACTTTTGACGTAGCACTTTTGTTATGGGACCAAAATTTGTATTTTCATTTCAGCCCTCATGAGATAACTGTCTTTCGAAATAGTGAGAGGGAGCTTACGGACCAAATTATAAAGTAATTTTACAGAGGTATTTATTTCATTCTGGCTTACTGGAGACCCTCATCAAGTAATTTTCTCAAGTTGCAGCATGTTGGTTTCCAACCTTTCATAGAATCAACAATCCGAGGTAGCCATTTTGGACTCACAGTTGTCAGTCGTGCTTACCTCGGAGTCCACTTCCCTGATAGAAGTCGTTGATTGGTTTCAACGAGTCAACATGGACACGACGAAAGTTTTACTTTTAGCTTACAACAAAAAGTAAGTGTTTTTTGTCTCGCTATTCTTCAATATTTTGTATACTATGAATAGCAAACTAATTCCTTGTTTTTTGCAATCAGTTCACATTGGAGACTTGTTGGACTAAACATTGAGCGCAAGCGTTGCTACCTTGCAAATTCTGCGCATGGTTTTCATGGGAGTGTCCGAAGGTACGTACTTACTTGTTTCTTGATTCTGCAATCTTGATGCAAAGTGTGGTCACCATATGCTATGGCTTGCAAGTATATTCAGAAACTTATTGCTACATGGGAAGCATTGACCCAAGACAGTATTTGCGAAGATTTACCAATTTTGAGTTGCAAGGTCCCATAACAAGATGATGTGCATTCTTGTGGATGGAGAGTTCTTGCAAATGTGGAGCTTCTCCTAGAACGCATTTATGTTGAGGAGCATAGAAGTGTAAGTGCAATGTTTTGCTTTTGTAATCCTTCCACACATGATTTCTTTGAATTACATATAAAAATTAGGGAATTCATTTGCAAGAAAGAAACTTGGCAGATTATTCGAACGTCCATGTGGAGGCATTCAGGACAACAATGATCTAAAATATGATCAATCTTGTGTAGACATATCCTCTAGGAGCCGCCGACGCCTTTGTCGTGTCATCGCCACGACCACAACCTCGGCCTCAACCTCAGAGGTACGAAGCAGCACCTCAACCAGCGATTGATCAAGTGCGTAGACCTGCCTCCCCTCATGTTCCTGGCCACTCAACCTCTAGTCTTTTTGTCATACCCGATTTTATAGAGGAAGACAAGGCCACAACACAATCTTTTCTTGAACCCCAAACCCCTCACCCAACCCCTAGACCGTCTCGTGAGCCTTTACATTCCAATCACGATAATCAAGCCCGAGAGAGCTTCCCTCAATTGTAAATGAGAGTTACTAATCAATGGATTTTATTGGACATTACAGTGTACATTATTAAACCCAATATAAAGACAACTTGAGTCAATTTTGAAAAGATGATTGTTCTCAAACTTTATTTGCGAGAAATTCCTTAACAATTCATTTTTGCATGAATATAGGTTGCAAGCGTGCTGTCAATAGCTTTCTTTGATATTCGCAGTTCAGAGCAATGTGATATACTGTGTGAGCCGCCTTTTTCAATCAAGAGTTGCATTGCACTAGAAACAGTCGATCATCCTTTATCTCTGCACACAATATATTCTTCTCCTTTCTCTGAGGCACCTGTACAATAGTTAATCGAGCAGTTAGATTAGACCAATATTTGGTGATGATAACCCAGGGAAATAACTAACGTAGCATCAATGTTTACATACAAAACATACTACCTTTCGCATGTTGCAATGAAAAAGAAATACTGGAGGCAGGTTGAGGTCAACCTCGTTCTCCAAATCCTCACGTACTTGTCGTAGTGTCACATTGCCTCAAATGCTAAGAACAATTAGTAGATCAGGTCCACACCATACCTCAAGCATTCTCAAAGGATTGTTCAAGTCATCAGTTAAATCAAGTGGTCCAAAGCTACCAAATGACCATCACTCGATGCCACCTTATGTAGTGGAAGGAAGCTATGAAATTTTGAGAAGCTATCATGCACTTACACGCAATAGACTTCTTATTTACCTTGCATAAGATGCCATCAAAATCATGGACATCCCAAGATTCATCCCAAAAATTGAGGCATTTCTCTGTCTTACAGAGTAGCATAGTCCTAGTCTTCCTAATCTCTTCATCATGGAAAAAGTCGATGAACACATGCATGGGCATGAAGTGTAAGACCAGCGGGTAGACCGACATGCGAATAACCTTCCAACCATCCTATATATAGGCCCCTGGCCCTCTTCCATATATAGACCCCTTTACTGCATGTGTGTCCGGCACATTGCCTGGGCCGTGCCCGTCTAGTCCTACCCTTGGCATGACATTACTCCCCCCTTGGAGAAGCGTTTTCGTCCTCGAAAACACAAGTGGTGGTATCTTCATAAGAACACTAATGTTTTCCACCGTGGCATCCCGCATGGATCCAACGGTTCGTTGAATCAGAACCCGGTTCATTGGGAGGTTCAATGAAATCAAGAGTAACATCTTGATTTTCTACATTGTTGTCCTTGTGCAACCGTCTTGGTTAACCAACTCTTAATCAAAAGAGCGTGAAGGCTCCATTTAGAACTCACTTGAGAATGCTAAACGAGTTATCACAACTAAGAGGTGTTTAAGTGCATACCCAGGGTTCAGACTTTCTGAAGGTACTGAAATGTGCAATATAACCTCGGCTCATCTTTCCATGAAAGTACTATGCTGACATACTCATCAGCAGCAACCAAGTCCTTGACTTGCGGTGGTTTCTTGCCAATAGTCAACCTCATCCAAACTGATGATTAAGGTTGATAACTTAAGAATAACAGGCAGAGATTAGAACTAGCCGTAACATGCCTTTCATCATATGAAGCAAACTCCAAACTAAAAAGGTAACCGATCTAGTTGTTTCATTTCTTGCTAACGTATGCACTTAGCATACCCTTTAGTGTGCTTTACTAACGTACGCACTTTGCATATCCTTTAGTACTAAATAGAATGCTTGTAAGCTGCCCATCCTACGCGAGATGAATAGTAACAGTAAGAGTGAGGTGCTTTCCCCCAACCACTTACAAACAGTCGCCCACGACTGACGACAAACTATGACTCAATCATTGAGTATCCAGCCATATACTCGGTATGGAATGGAGACAACCAACTAGGTTGAAAGCAGACTAGAGTTTCAAGCAACCAATCACGAACACCCATACTCAGCCATCACCTTGTATGGCAGGGTGTAAACTCATACTAAATCTGCAAGAGAGATTGCACTGGCAGTGCAAAAAATTGCAGAAACAATAATGTCCATGAATTTGCATGCCGCTCCGAATAAATTTTTGTTAAACACTAGGGCCCATAACACCTAGTGTACATGCATTTAACACAAACATATCCGAACCGCAATTCCATGACGAGACTTTCGACGGTACGTACGTGAAAGTCGTGCAACAAATTTGGACCATAATAGAATGTGACAATCCGATCACACCTAGGTACCAACCATGAGACATTCTCATGAATATAGCATATTTTGCAACAAAATTTGGACCATAACAGAATGTGACAACCCAGTCACACCTAGGTACCAACCATGAGACATTCTCATGTACATAGCATACTTAGCTATATGTAGAAACGACCCTCCGTTAAGGTGGTTTCACAGCACTTGTAATCGTAACAAGTTTGTACTTAGTACCCGACAATTTTTGGCCACTGAAATTGCTCCTGGTACTGTGTGCTTAAAATGGTCGAACCAATGGATGCGATCAGCACCTAGGGACTTCGTCACGACACATTGGTAAAAATTGGCGCCAGTGTCAATCCAAGAGACTCATATTCTCCACATGTGGAATATGTCTCAAACAAGGATATCAAGAAAAGGGACATCCATCAAGTACGAGCTGGTACTTGTGTGTGGAGGTAACTGCAAACACTCCGTGACAAGAGTGAGAGGGACCCTCATTATCATGCTCCACACTGGCTAAACTGAACTCCTTGAGTTCCTAGACCATGTTGTATCCCATGTGACAACATGTGCCAAATCGAACCCTACAACTAGGTTTGTAACAGCATAAGGTATAGTGGACGCTATGGTCCAAAATACTCTGTTCCAACATGCCCTTGGCATGGCTTTGAAACATTCAAGAGTATTTATACAACTTGCACTGGAAATCGTGGGTGTTGCCTGCGCAATCCAACCCCTTTGGTTAACATCTACGTAGTCAAACCCCTTGGTAAGACCCTCTATAGAAACTCCTCAACTAGCAGGCAACGGTAACCAACATAGTTAACCGTGTACATAATGATTGGAATCAACTCAAAAAGTTGAATTCGTCCGCTATCGTGTGGTAGATTGCGGAATTCTTTCCTTGAAAGTTTAACTAGGAGAGATCAAAGTGTGATCCTCAATGCCTATGGGGTGAGTTAGCAGTCACCCTCCGGGTCGTACCCCAAACAATATGTCCATAGACACTCCGTAGTGCTATAGAGAGAGCAAGAAATCCACACAAGTGAACTGCCTAGCTCTTGTGGACAGCCATGCTGTCTCAACTGATTGTTGCATCTATACTTCCTTGTAGAGATCAGTTGCTATGAGTTGAAGATTTATCAAAACTCAACTTGAGTGTCGCACTGAAAACATGTAGTGCAAAAAGGACACTGTAAACATCCTGAATGACAAGACCCTTGCTTGTTCATTAACGCCGATGTATACTTCCCTGGGTAGATTTGTTCACGCTTGAAAACAATCACCCAAAGAATGCCAATAGTTGGGTCTTACCCTTGGCCTGACAATGGCTCTTAGCCTGTGTGGATCATAGCCCTTGTGCAAATTAGTGTTCAATGGACAAACCGATGAAGACTAATTTGAGTAGCATCTTAGCCACGTGCTAGCTGAGAGTTAGAGCACCTTGGCTCAGGCTGACTCACGAGCAAAACACGTATCAAAAGCTTCTTAGAAGATTTTCATTATTCCCTTAAAGAGAGAGAGCGAGAGAGAAGAAGAGCATGCATACCTACGGAACTTTCCTTGAACAACTATGACGTGTATAGTTGAACGCCATGCTTGTGTGCATCTTATGCCTAACGTGCAGCGTATGCTATAAGCATGCAACAAGTTTCTGCTATGACTCTCTCATGGAGAGAGGTAACAAAAAAACACAACCACATCTTGATCTACCTGCCTTGCATGGTCGTGATTGTATGAAAATGACTTAGCATTGGCACTTTGCCTATGAAATAAGTCCTAGATTTAGGTTCCTTTTAGTGCTGTTGGGTGTTGATAGCAACCAACCATCAGGTCCAACAATCCATCACTTAGTCTGTCCTTGACAGAGTTGCAAGTGTGATAGAGGAAGCATAATGCATAAAGTGGTGGAATACATGCCACCTGCTTAGCATGCCTTGCATGCAAAAACGTAAGCCCTTGGCTACTATAACGGTCTCAAGAGTGAGAACCAAAACCATAAGTGCCTTGCACAGAATAAACTGGTAGGGATTCTATGAGCTGACATTCCCTATTTTGCCAGCTTCCCAAACTTGGGTGCCAAAGCCCTTGATTCCAAATCAATGGCAGTATCTCGGCACAAGGGAGAAGCTGTGCCGTGCGAGAGAGAGTTGTCGCATATGTATATTCGCCCTCTTGTATCATAGATATCCGTCGTATACGGAATGAAAGAATCTGCAAACATTTTGCCAAATCCGTCCCAAGTTTGTATGCTCATAGCATATGTCAAACGTGGGGAGTCTCTATGTAAGATGCATAAAGAGAAGCCTTGCTTCACCTAAATCGGGTAGTGCTAATGGCCAACGGATGTGGCTGCCAATAGCATGACAAAAATAATCGACCTTGTCGAGAAATTTCAAGTGAAATTAACCAGTATTGTGTGGCAAGCATCCTATGTCAGCTTGTAGAAACAGTGACAAGGAGTCGGCCATGCCGAGCAACTTGCTGCCCTCAACAAATCCAGTAATAGGCCAAGCGTGTCACCTTGAGATACTGAAAAACCGGCCCTTGGCCCTGCCTTAAGGTACTCAGGAGAAGCCATGCTTCAGATAACTATGTCCGGCCTCATTGCCAACACATGCTATTGACGACAGATGGCATCGTGAAGAGAGTCAATTGTGTCGATCATGCACAGATAATGGACCTTGTCCAATTGTACTTTTTATTGAAGAGTAGAAAAATACTTATATGCATACCAACGGAACTGGATTATTGAAAGCAAAGAGTCTCCTATCTGTGTTCCAGGCTGTGATAAATGGTCGGCCATGCCAAGCACTTTTTCCTGCTGTGCCAATGAAAGATAGGCGAGAAAGAAATGTGCATGACAAACTATAGGCCTTGCCTATACTTGCTGCAATGTAACTAGAAATCGTCCTATGCACCTCCATGAAATGGTCATACCATACAGTTGTAAAAATGTCCCCAATGAATAGGCTCCTAGCATACTCCAAATGCTAGCAGGACAAAAATGAAAGCCTTGTAAGTATATACATGCCATGCATGATAAAAAGTCACAAGTGTTAACTCTGGAGTGGTGTACTCAACACCACAGTGGTGTATGCACATAATGAGCCTTGCTCAATGATCAGAACAACATGTTGAAGACCAAGTGAGCCGTGCTCAAGCATACAAGTAACAACTGCACACTGAGAATGAATCAAACAAGAAAAGTGCAACAAATTGTCATACCTTGTCTTTGAACGTCAGCGATGAATATTATTAATGTCGTCATCGTTGCAGCTTCTTGAATGTAGGAGCGAGCAAAAAGTATAATTATCGGTCGGCCTTGCCAAATACCATAATCGAATATGTTACAAGCCCTGCATGAATTGCCTTTGTAGCAACAATGAACCTCTGACACGCGTGTGGGGTCGAGGAATTGTGTACTCAAGCCATGCTTGATTTGGATCTTCAACCGAAACATTAATGTTGTGCAAACAAAATATGCCACAAAATTTAGTGCGTACCTGCTGAATCACATGAATCGACTTGCTATGTTGTCAAAATCTTGCATGATGCATGAGCACTCATGCCATGCTTTTCGTATCATGGTGGTGTATAGCTTCCATCAAAGCGCTAAAGAGCCTCGAATCGGCGTCCGCTAGTGATGTCGGGCATTCGATTGGAAATCCATGGCGAAGGTAGAAACCGTGTTTCCATAGCCTCATGGTGAACTGGAAGCCTTGCTTCCCTAGCACTTCTGTATGTATGCCATGGAAAAACCACCGTTGCCTCTCTTCGAGACACTCATGCATCGTAGCAAACTGGTGAGTTAGTCCGTGAATGGTCCTTACGGAGCATTGCGTGCAGCCATTGCTCCTGCAATTGTTGCATGCAACCTTGGGTGGCCCGGCTTCTCCGGGACCCCTTGGGCACCCCATGTGTGGGACAAGGCCCTAGGAGTGCCCCATGGGCACCCTAGGTGCCCACACCATGGCCAACCCCTAAACGAAGTAAAAAATAAATAAACTTAAAGAAATAACCTTCAGCGATGGCGGCTCTCTAAACTGCGCAGGGAAAGACTCGAACATGCCAATCCATGCACTGCTCCAGCCACCTCCATCATGTGATGAAAAACCCCCCGCAGGCCAGGGCGAAGCTGCAGAAAGCATGCAGGTCCGATTTCGTGCATGTCGAACATCGCGACTTTGTGCATAGAAGCGGTCTGTCCCACGTGGAGTTCGGCCCCGAGCTCTGTGTAGATCTCCAATCACAAGAATGAGAGAGAGAGAGAGAGAGAGAGAGAGAGAGAGAGAGAGAGAGAGAGAGAGAGAGAGAGAGAGAGAGAGAGAGAGAGAGAGAGAGAGAGAGAGATCGCCATGCTTCCAGAGAGAATGCCATGCTTCCCTCCTCCATAGCTCCCTGCTGCCCCCTCCTCTCCACCTCGCTCTGATACCAATGTAAGACTAGCGGGTAGACCGACATGCGAATAACCTCCCAACCATCCTATATATAGGCCCCTGGCCCTCTTCCATATATAGACCCCTTTACTGCATGTGTGTCCGGCACATTGCCCGGGCCGTGCCCGTCTAGTCCTACCCTTGGCATGACATGAAGATTGAAACACGTACCAGCCGACTCAAAATTTGGTCTTAAGTACTTTTGTATTTCCTAATGGAGCTTTAGTCTGAAACACTCAGAGGTTTCAGATGAAGGGACTAGCCACTCTGGACTGTCCTTCGAAGGAACCACAAGATATTTTATAGTGCCGAAGCCAAGCGCAGAACGTGGAGCATTATAAAAGTGGTCAAAGAAGAAAACCCACCCCTTTCTGCCAACGCTCTTCTGGCGTTAGTGTTATAGAGTAGCTCTTCCATAGTTGCATGGAATGCATAAAAAATGCCAATAATGCAATCCACCGGCTGCCAGTCTTCTTTGTTGGAAGGATAAATATCTGCAACTGGCAGGTTAAACACACAATTATACATGAGTGAAGAGTAAAATCTATAGTGGATGTAAGAAAGCTTACAATTTGGTCGGTTTGTTGAAAATCCTATCGGCGTTGTTCATAGACGCAACTCTGAGTGCATATATGCGTGTTCAATGAGAACCTCTTTGACTGTTTTGCCCGTTTGTGATACAAGCGAAAGTTTTTCACCCTACCTTTATAATTGTTCACAAACTTGTTGCCCCTGCGCTTTCTCTTCCTGGTCTGCAAGAGAACTCTGCTTCCAACTGTAATGGTGGTGAAAAACCATCGAGCATTGTCCAAAGCGAAGCTGTTGAAAATTTCGACAGACTTAATACTTGCGGATGGTCGTCCAGGTCTTTTGTTCTCCATTAGTGATTCTTCTATGGCAAGAGATACAACACAAATGTGAGAGGGAGAGTGTTTCTGAGCGTAAACACATTACAGTCAAATGCGAGCAGAATAGTTAGTTGAAAGCAAATGAATGAGAATGAGTGGGAATACTATGAAGTCTCTCCTATCAAAACAGTAGGCACAACTGCATTGAGTGTGAGTTATGGTACATTTGTCCTATATTCGGTCCTGACAAGCAAATCACAACGTATGTTAGTGTTAAGGTTTTTTATGCAACTAAAAATTATTTTTTGAAAATGCTAAAATTTGAGATAAAAACAAGGAAAATCCGAACTACCGTTACGGTAGCCCTCCATCCATTGGTCGTGTTGCATTCTCTCTCTAGCATTAAAAGGACCAAATTTGAGTCCAAATTTTTTCTAATGCGTCGCTTTCACTAATCTGTTGTATGCAACCATCTGTACATGATGATATTGTCAAAATACATTCTTTCAAATGATACGTATAATAATTTTCTTTTGATCTGGCGTCATTTTAGCAATGGACAATAAAAAACAACATATCAAATACAAATTCATGGTTGCACACTGCACTAACACTCTCACACTAGTTCAGACAAACCATAACCATGACTTGAAGAGTTTAAGAAATGTGCATGAATATATTGATACACATTGGACACAATTTTCACTTTAAAATGCAATGTTTACTCGTGTAACATGCAGAGCAAACAAGTGGTTTTTAAGAACATCTAAATCAAACAATACATGTTAAAAAATATGAAACATTTCAGCATATTATGAATTTATAACATATATTTTTCACCGTGCACTCTCACAGTAGTTCAAACAAAGCATACACTGATTTAAAGACTTCAAAAAATTATGCAAGATAATATTTATTCAGGTTGATAATCATTTTGACTTTAAAATGGTATGTTTACTCATGTAAAATGCAATAAAAATAAGTCACTCCTAACAAAATTATCTAGATCTAACAGAACATATTAAAAACCCAAAACAATTCAAAATTTTCCGATAGAACAAAATACTTGAGTTTATATTTTGCACGTTATCACGATTCACTGCAAGAAAAATGGCTCTTGGAAGGTCATGCATCGTGATGTACATATTGCTAATTCTATTTCAGCTCATTTAAAACATTGAAAGTATACAAACAAATCATAAATTTCAAAGAACGTTTTGCTCTTTAAAAAGATTAAAATGAATATTTAACATGCAAATTGTGTGCATATACTTTTTTACATAGAATTTATGTAAATGTAGCCTTTAAAATAGCGATGATGATTGGTGAATAAAGCATTCTTTTGAATATGATTAGCTAGTATATATTTTTATAACAACACTTAAAAACAACAATATTAAACAGCTCAAACATTTGTGTATGAAATACTCTTCACGGCCGCGTTACCGACCAAGTATTTCATATACTTAATACTCAAGAAAATGAAATGCACATGCACATACAAATTATATGGCGTTTGTACGGCCGGCTTAATGACTTGAATGCCACATTTATGCAAAAACAGATGCTTCTAACAAACGACACTCAATTAGCCGCGTTACCGATCGACTACCGCCCAAATCTAAGGAGAAATAATGGATTGCATACGAGCATCATATAGCCACGTTACCGACCGATGCCCATATGTTCTTTTGAAAAGGGAAAGGGAAGTTGACTCACCATAAGGATACTAGAATCGTCGTGTTACCAATGTAGTACCCAGACAATGAGCCAATACTTATCACAAGGACATCATATTCTCCACGTCATCGAGGTGATGTCCCCGTGGTAAGCAATGTTCCGTAGAACAACTTACACACACACTCACATTGTGTGGTAAGGTACTTTATGACTGCCACGCAATACGACAAAAGGCATGCTACCACACAACGCATACACACACATCACATACCCAGGTGGTGTGTTCAGGTACTCCACTATTGCCACACATTGCGAAGTAGAGCACGCTCCCACACGATCCCCCCCCTCTCTCTCTCTCCCCTCTCGACGTACTTGCGAAGTCGATCGATCTCTCTCTCTCTCTCTCTTTCTCTCTCTCTCTCTCTCTCTCTCTCTCTCTCACACACACACACACACACACACACACACACACACACACACACACACACACACACACAAAAGATGGCTCAAGGAATAACACCCAACGGGCCTGATCGGGGCCCTAGATTTATTATTTTGCGGCCCCGCCAGGCTACTTGGTTTTCTGGACAGTCCTGCAGGGAAAACTGAATAGCTGACGGGCTTGTTTGTGATCATGTTAAGTGTAATTATGTAAATGTATCAATAAGATCTTGTGATCACATAATTTTTTTGGTTACGTAAATATTAAATCCCTCAATATGACCCAAAAAATGATGAAGGTTGGGATTAAAAATCTTGTTTGTCCTCTAGCTTTTAAAACAAAATTTCAAACAGCTCTTGACGGAAGTATATTAATTTGTAAATTATTGGCCTATAAAATGTGAGATCAATAGCCATTGCAATATCTCTAATCAGGAGCAGGTTACAGGTGAAGTAAAGAACCGGACCCCGAGTATGGAAAACAGAGACCTGCTTCCAAACTTCATCGGGTTTAAGAGAGACAATATGCTCACTGATAACATCAATATCCATGGTTAAATAGTCAACCAGCATATGTGACATATCAGTTCTCTCTTTGTGTGTGTGTGTGTGTGTGTGTGTGTGTGTATAGCGCTCTCTCTCTCTCTCTCTCTCTCTCTCTCTCTCCAATTCCCCTCTTGCAAAATAGGTCTTGAGTTCAAAACTCGTCTGATAGACCTTTTGGGCATGATAGGATTTGATGTACATCTTTCCTTCTTAAGGAATTTTTCCCATCGCATGAAGGGAAAAATTCTCATGAATCTGTCATTAGAAGGGCTTGGCTAAAAATTGCCCTTCTATATGGAAGGAAAGTAAAATAAGGACTTACCAATGGAAGGGGAGGAGTACATTAATTTGCCCATCTAATTTAGAGTTCAAACACATGCTTTATCATTGAAAATGGAAAAGAGTATGTAAAATAGAAGTTTTAGTCTAGTCAGCTTCATGTATCTCCAAAAATGTAGTGGAGAATGTTTTTACCTAGACAAAAGCCTGTAAATAGAAATTCTAATAAATATTGCTGACTTGTAATTTCTGTGATATTTCGTCGAATATTAGAAGGGCAAAATGAAAATTGTGCCCTTTTATAGGAAAGCGTAGTGCCTGCCGGCCTTTGGAAAGAATAGGGGGCCTTCAAATCCTAACACTTGTTAGTTTCTCGTAATTTGTCCCTGCGACGTTCAGAATTCTATTGGTGCTTTGTCTTCTGGCTGGACCACGAGCATGATATAAGGGTCGAAAGCCCACACCCCCACTAATTCGCACACAGCCATGAGCGACGACGAGTCTTATCATTCTGCGTATAGCAGGTTTTCTTCTGAAGTAGGGAGTATTGAAACCGATGGGGAGAACAAAGGTGAAGCCCAGTCCGAAAAACCTCCATTTCAGATCAAGAGACAAGCAGTGGCCGCCGACCGCAACTTCGACGGTGCATACTCCACCCCGAAACGCCACAAACCTGCAGGTGTAACAACCATTAATGACCAACGTACAACGACAGAAGTTCCAAGACAGATATCTGCCAATCGAGAATGGCCAAGTGGCCTTTCAGGAACCATAAGCCCCAACCAAGGATTGCCCAGTAGCCAACCAGAAATGGCAGCTCCCAATCAAAACATTCCACGTAGCCGAGGAGCATCAGCTTACCAGCCGCAGCCGGTCCCACGAGCGCCAAGTAATCAGGGAGCTGCTGCAGCAGCTCCACAGCCCCTCATGAGGTCCCCACACGGTGAAGGATCGCAGGCAGTTCCCAATCAGCAGCAGCCACGCGCCGCGGCCACTAGCTGCTCCCCAGGGCAGCCCTCAGCTCAGCAAGCAACGGCGCCAACAATCAATAAGCATGACAGAGCGCAGCATCAACAGGATGATCAAAGCTTGCGCGGCCATAGCCGGCATGGATTAACATCCCCCCAACAAGATCAACAGGCACGTTTCCCAGCTGTAGAGCCGGTGATTGCAGCCGCGACTGATGATGGTACAGAACCACCGCAGCACGTCGGGCCGCTCCGGCAAAACCGGCGCGGCGCGGAAAAGGTGAGAAGAGGTACTATAGATTATAGAATGTTAGCGCAATTAAACATGCTAGACAGTGACGACTTCGATGGAATGGATGACCTGACCTATCTAGACGAAGAAACTGGAAAACTGAGAAAGGGTAGCACGATGGAATTCTGCCACATGCTTGACGAAGTGGTAGAATTGAACATTGATGTCCCTGAACTAGACATCGATGACACAGACAGTGAAGAAGAAGAATATGATATTGACACAGACAGTGAAGAAGATGACAGTACAGACAGCGAAGATGATGATGACACAGACAGTGAAGATGCCTAGCTAGACGATGATGAAGATATTAATGAAACTAATTATGATGTGCAGTAGAAGACCAATAATTAAGTGAAAGCTTTTCATCAAAAGACCACCCAACTGATCTGCTGATCGGCAATTAAAAAGCCTTCTTTCTACCCAATAAAAACACCCGCTTCTCTAACTAATAAGGGATGGCCGGCTTTAGCCCTCCCTTAAGCCTTTTTCAATCAGTCTATAAAAATAACAAATCAAAGTTCCATTTTTCCTTCTTTTCAAACACGTGATGAAATCACAAGTCCTGTCTTGAGCTTAGTTGATGCGGCTTATGAATTCAATGTCAATGAGAACGTGCTCATGCAAACCAGAAAGTTGGCATATTATATGCAGTACATTGACTCGAGTACTTTCAGCTGTATTAAAATCTCACGTACACCTCTAATATTACGTTGGTGCTATATTGACCTCCACAGGTTTCCTTGAACTCTCTCTCTCTCTCTCTCTCTCTCTCTCGGAATCTTTGGTTCTATATCACATTTTGTTACATGTTTACATGATGGCGATGAAATCCATTATCTGAACCTACTGAGGAGCTTGCAGTGCCACACAATCCTCCATCAATTTATCTCGAATAATAGACCAAGGCAATGTGAAACTGTGAAAGGTGTGTGAGTCAAACAAAGTCAAGTTTTTAGCATTCCGCAAAAAAGATAACATCCAACACTGAGAGATGCAATACATACGTTGTCAGGCATTTTTTGGATGAAGATAAAGTCACTAATCCATGCTAAAAAGCTTGCTCAATAGCTTTGAGTACATAGATATACATAATGCTTTGAGTTTTCGGAGTGCTTTTGTAAATTATATGTATAAAGGTTTGGTTCTGCTTAATCATTTGCAAAAGTTTAGGGTTGGTTGAACTTCTAAAAGGTGATTTTCAATAAGTATTTTCAATCGTGCTTGATAGCCGATCGAGATGAATCGGGCTCATACATCATGAGCTACGTGCATTTGAACTGAGTGGTTCCTTACTTAGAAAGTGGGTGTGGATGCATGCGAGGAAAGACAAGTGGGCTGATTTGATAGATTTAACTAGAAAAAGTATGGTCGAGAATTTTTGAAAATAGCCGAAGTGATAAGCTCCGACCCGGGCTTTACAACATTGCATTGGGTGCTCGGAGTCACCTGCCACGCCTCCGCCAAGATTGCTGAGTGTGGGGATCAAAACAAGAAATTTATAGGCTTAAGTGGGGAGGTGGGAGGATGGTGCCAAGTGGAAATGGAGTAATCCCACATGGGAGGGAGAAAGTGGAAATTGGAGGGTATAAGGGGGGGAGTGGGCACCCCCTAAGGTTGTATCAAAGGGGCAAATGGAGATTCTCTTTCCTTGCTAATGGGGCTCGTGGGTATTGGGGGAGAGAGGGGGTGCCCATTGTCAGTTCCCACTGCTTGGACAGGCGCCTGGCCACCTTTTTGGTCTCCGGACACTTGCCCCCACCCCATTCCTTGGTCAAATAATTACCGACAACTCATTTTTCACCCAAAAAAGGTCAAAATTGGACCAATTAAAAGGTGCCCAACGAGAGAACCATGTCGGCTAATAGGAGAGAGAAAATCCTCTGGGATGAGAGCCAAAAACTCTCCCCTTTTTAATAGCTGCAATTCTCTGTACACTTTTTTGGCTAACAGAGACTAGCTTATTTGGAGCTCTTAAGAGATACCCCAACTTTGAAAGCTTGTAACTCTCTCGTCTGTTGTCGGAATCAAGCATATGGATACTCTACAGAGGTCTACAAGACACGAAATTCATCTTGATGGTTTTGGTTTTCAACAATTTTAATCATGATTTGGGTTAGGGTTGTTTCTCGTCCGACTTTACAGGTGTTCGACATAGGTGTTTTTCGCAGCTTTATGGTGTTTCCTTCCGATGGTGTGGTGTGTGCACGGCTATAGAGGTTCTCGCTTTCTTTTTTGTTTGCATGCTAACATTGTTTTGGTGCCCCACGGAGGAGCAAGTGCTCCTATGCTCCAATTCCTGTGAAATATGTCTATTCTGCAGGTAGTGAATGTAAAAGGGATGTGGGTCCTTATGGACAACCGCCTACGTATGTGCAAATTGTGGACAATACTTGAGACGGTTGTATAATTGGATTACAGCCTTTGGAGGGTCGTGAGTTTTTGTGAAGCCAAGCACTGGGGAATAGGTTACCCAGTGTGAGGTGGATTAGGTACTAGAGCGATCCATCGACATCCCTTGAGTTTTTGACGTCACAAGTAAGTGTTTTTGTGGCAATCAAACATGGCAGACGAGTTTCCACAATTTCATGGATTGCCTAATGAAAATGCACATACGTTTATTGAAAAGTTGGAAGTCAGTTGCTTACTGCGCAATATACTAGACCAAGCTATATTGTTGCGGTTGCTGCAATATAGTTTACAGGATGAGGCAAAAGTTTGGTTACACAATTTTGAGGAGTTGATGCAGGTCCAAAATCCAAGGGTGGTTTTGGACAACAATCGTGTGAAGCAAGCTTTCTTGGCACAATATCGATCCATCAAAGTACCTGATGAAGTTTGGCATGAAACTCTGGGGTACACTCAGAGGGCTAATCGAAGTGTTGATGATTTTGTCATGCAGTTCACCCGTTTATGGGATAAATGGGTCCGGGCTTTGAGAGACGAGATCCCTCCATCCATGTTAAAGAAGGACCATTTTGTGGCAAACCTAAAAGAAAGTTTGAAGTTCAAAATTGAGCTGAAAAAGCCCACCACCTTCGAGGAGGCAGTCACCATTGCCCGAGAGAAAGAATGGAAAGCTCAAAGGCTTAATGAATATGGAAAAGCAATCTCTGAGTAAAATAATGGTAGCCAAAAGGAGGAGAATCATGCAGCAGCTGGAGGCCAACCTGTTCAAAGGACTGCTAATACCAAACAGCTGCAACGAAATATGCAAGACATGATGCAGGAATTATGACTTAGTGTTCTTGGTGGTGGACGTGGTCGTGGTCGTCGACGTGGTAGTGGGATGGCTCAGGCATGTGAAGCTCATCCTAATGCTAATGTGGGTCATGGACAAGGTGATTTTGAGACGCAGAGGAGGTTAATTCATACTTGTTATAATTGTGGTGAGCTTGGTCACATCAACAGTTTTTGTCCAAAGCCAACAAGGATGGGAGGGGATATGTTTCCACTTCCTCAGCAGATTCCTAATAGAACTAATGATTATGCATTAGATATACGGGGAGATCAAAGTACTGGACAGGAAAATCAAGCCTCAACCTCTGGTGGTTATGTGGACATTGTGCGAGTCAAAAAGAAAGAAGCAGATGTGCTGCCAGTAGGCAAAAGAGAGAGGGAACGCTATGCAGCACCAGGGCCTAGCAGAAAGAAAGGGAAGGAGAGAGAGGGTCAAGATGCAAAAGCCAAGAGAAAGAGAGGCTTCTAGATGATTTGAAGTGGCAAATTTATCGTTGGGAGAAGGCCAAACAACTTACAGTTTAAAGGAAAACCTGATTGAGAGGAAACTAGATTGTACTTTTGGACAGTTGATGAATATGGTGCCCAAACTTAAAAAAGGAAACGGAAGTCATTAGTGAATCTAGAAAAAGAGCCGAAGCATGGACAAGTCAGAGTGTTGTCTGTGGGAGAGTTACCCGACATCTGTCCTGTGGTGAACGCTTGGCACAAAGGTGTGGGCATGGGAGAAGCCTACATTAATGGAGGTGCTCAAATTTGTGTGATCACAGAGTCATGTGTCAAGAGACTGGGTCTCATTACTTGCCGAAGCTCTGGGTTTCAGATTCGACTAGCAAACCATGCCAAAGTGAAATGGGAATGATCAAGAATTTGGAAGTCGAAGTTTTCAACATGAAGGTTATGGTAAACTTTCATGTTATGCCAGATGGTATGGGATCCTTTCCTCTCATTTTGGGATGACCTTGGTTGAGAGCTATTGGTGCCGTACAAGATTGGTGCAAGGGCACAATCGGTGTGTATGACAAGAAGGGTGAAAAGAGAGTGTTTGATATGACTACCAAACAGCCTATGGCACTTGAAGATGTGAGTGAGAATGATGATTCCGAAATTACCAGTGATGCCATAGTTCTGAAGACTCAGAAAGTAGCACTACTTCAAGTTCCAGTGATCAGGGTGAAGTGTCATTCTTGTTGTTGGATGAGGAACAGAAAGAAATTAGTGAAGTGTTGCAAATATCAGGAAATATAAATGCTTCAAGCCGCTTAGAGCAACTTGAAGAGTTGATGCAACCTAAATAGGAACTACCAGTGAAGAAAGAGTTGATTCAAAATATGATGAGTACTGATTTGACACAAGGAGAAAGAAGGGAGTACTTAGTAATGTTGGACAGGTTTTCAAATCTTTTGATTACCTCATATCAAGAAATAAGGAGTTTTGTTGGGGATCCTATGAAGATCGAGCTAGTTGAAGGGGCAAAGCCAATACGATAGAAATTAAGAAGGATGGGTAAGGCACATATGAATGCTTTAAAGGAAGAAGTGGATAAGATTTTGGATGGAGGTTTCATTGTGCCAATGGATAATGCTGAATGGGTGAGCCCTATAGTAGTCACCCCAAAGAAAGATGGGCGTTGGAGAGTTTGTGTTCATTACAAGCCACTAAATGTGGTGACCAAGAAAGTTCCTTACCCTTTGCCTTTTATTGATCAATTGTTAGATGCAGTGGTTGGTTTTGAGAGATACAATATCTGTGATGGGTATTCAGGATACTTTCAGATTATCCTTGCTCCTGAAGACAGGAAAAAGACTACTTTTATCATCCCATGGAGTTGTTTCTGTTTTTGCTGCCTTCCTTTTGGGTTGACAAATGGGCCAGGAGCCTTTGAAAGAAAAGTAGATTGGGTACTTACCCCGTTCCTTGGGAAGTTTGTCAAAAGATTCATAGATGATTTCTGTGTATACAGTTCAAGGAAAGAGCATGTTCAAAAGCTTGAAATGACTTTTGCCAGGTATGATGAATGCGGGGGTCATCTCAATCCTAAAAAATGTCATTTGGCACAGCCACGGGTGAAGCTTCTTGGGCATGTTATTTCAGAAAATGGAATTGAAACAGATCCAGAGAAAGTGGAGGCTTTGCTATTACTGTCATCCCCGAAAGATACCAGATAGTTGGCCACTTTCATACAAAAAGTTAAATATCTGTCTCACTTCATACCCTTGGCATCGCAACTATTATATCCATTGTGGAAAACAATCAAGAATGACCCCTTGGAATGGTCTCATGACTGTGACGAGGTTTTTGATAGAGTTAAAGAGGTTTTGAGTACGCTCCCCATTATACAGGCTCCTGATTGAAAAAAGGAGTTTTATGTTAACCCATTAGTGGGAGATGATGCTATCGGAGCTATGTTATTACAAAGGGGGAAGGAATCTCAGTATATGAAGCCTGTTCATTATGCTAGCAGAGTGAAGACTCCTCATGAGAGAGATTTTTTTGAGATTGAATTGGTGATGACCAGTATGGTTTATGCTTGCAGACGATTCAGACACTACTTGCTACAAAAGTCATTCACCTTTCTGATCACTAGTTATTCATTGCTACCCCAGCTGTTCAATAATTCAAATATATCAAAAACAGTGATGAAATGGGTTATTGAGCTTCAGGAGTTCCAATTCACCTTTTTGGTGGAGGAAAGTACTCGGGCTACCCTGACAGATCTCCTCACTTATAAGGATACTCCGGTTTTGGTTAAAGAAGAGGTGGTGCGAAAGAAGGAAGTCGGGACTCTTGCCATCCCTAATGCTTCACTGTTATACTTTGATGGTTCTTATCAAAGAAGTCATGAGCTGCTTCAGGAGGCATTGTTATTTATGATGCACAAGGAAAGCTTATGAGGAAGCAAGGGCTGAAACTTGATGCCAGAGGTAACAATGAAGCAGAATACATGGCTCTTGAAGGTGGTTTGCATATTTGCTTACAATTGGAAATTAGACGCTTGCAAATTAAAGGAGATGTTGTGAAGCAAGTGTTGGGAGTATGAAAGAATAAGAACCCTAAACTGAAAAATTTATACTTCAAAGTGAAAGCGTTGCCCAAAAAGCTTGAAGCCTTGAGTTTGCAGCATATTGAGAGGTCTCTAAATGAAGAATCTCATGATGCTGCCCAAGAGATGATCACTTGTGTGTTTGTGATAAAGGCAGATGCCACTTTATATCATGGGAGGGAAATATTATCAAAGGAAATGGATTTTCTATTGACAGGTGTTTTACCTGAAGGGTTACCGTCTTCCAAAAATTATACGCTCATAAGAAAAGCCAGGAAATATAAAATGCTTGATGATGTGCTTTACATGAAAGGAGATGATTTGGTTTTGCATCGTGTGCCTTAGAAAGAGAAAATTTACAAAATCCTGGAAGAAAACCATGAGGGGTCTTGTGGAGGTCATTTTGCTATGAAGATCATGTTGCATAAGGTCTTGCAAGAAGGTTACATATGGCCAAGTATTCAACGGGATCTTAATCATTGGTGCAAGTCATGTTTGCCTTGTCAAAGGAGGGAAAGAGAATTTTGAAGCCTGAATTGCGAAAGACAATTCTAGCTTTTGACGTGTTTGAGAAATGGGGTCTCGATGCCATTGGACCCTTACCTATGACTAACAAAAGAAATGCTTACATCTTGACCACAATGGATTATTTGTCACGATGGGCAGAAGCCAAGGTTGTCAAACAAATTACCTGTAAAGAGATGGGATAATTTATTTATGAGTACATATGTTGCAAATTTGGTATGCCAATAGAGCTATTTTTTGATAGACGACTAGGATTTAGAGGGGAGCTGTTTGATTTCTTATGCGAAAAGCTCAATATACAGCATAGGTACTGTTCTCCCTATTATCCACAATGCAATGGTCTTAATGAAAAGTTCAATGGAGAGTTGGTAAAGATCTTGACAAAGACGACTCAGACACATGGGAAGACTTGGGATTCAGAGTTGCCTTGTGCGTTATGGGCCTACAAAACTACTATCAAAACGAGCATAGGATTTTCCCCTTACCACTTGGTTTATGGAAAGGAAGCTTTATTTCCAATTGAAGTGGAAATTCTTGCTCTCAAGTTGTTGTCATTGGAAGATGAGGAGCAAACAAATGCATGGCAGAAAAGATTATTGGATTTACAATGCTTGCAATTGGATAGAGTTTTAACTTTGAGCTACTATGAGAAAATGTCAAGGAAGGCTCAGCTCAATGAGTGCGTGGAGGATAAAAAAATTGAGAAGGGTGATTTGGTGTTGCGATACAATAGTAAATTGTACAATACCTTTTAGAAGGAATTTCAAATCAAATGGGAAGGTCCTTTTACTGTTGTAAACAAATTTGAAAATGGCACATATCGGTTGGCAGACTTAAATAGTGCACATCATAAATATCATGTCAATGGTTATAGATTGAAGAAGTATCTGGCACGTTTGATGACAATTGTGACTGATGAAATGCTATCAATAGAAGGAGACAATGTGGAAACATCTGAAACTGTGGATGAGGTTTTTGGGGATGAGATACAGCAGTTGTTCACCCTAGACAGCTCTGCTTGTCATGATGATCAAGCAGGCTAGGGGGGGTTGGCAAGCTATGTTAGGCATTTTTTGGATGAAGATAAAGTCACTAATCCATGCTAAAAAGCTTGCTCAATAGCCTTGAGTACATAGATATACATAATGCTTTGAGTTTTCAGAGTGCTCTTGTAAAATATATGTAAAAAGGCTTGGTTCTGCTTAGTCATTTGCAAGAGTTTCGGGTTGGTCGACTTCTAAAAGGTGGTTTCAATAAGTATTTATAGTCGTGCTTGATAGCCGGTGAATTGGACTCATACATCATGAGTTACATGCATTTGAAGTGAGCGGTTCCTTACTTAGAAAGTGGGTGTGGATGCATGCGAGGAAAGGCAAGTGGGATGATTTGATAGATTTAATTAGAAAAAGTATGGTCGAGGATTTCTCAAAATAGCCGAAGTGATAAGCTCCGAGCCGGGATTTACAGCATTGTCGTGCAGCTCCGCTGCCATGATGAGAAAAAGAGCAGAGAAATGCAAGCTAAGCTTCTTTGAAGCCTACACATTTAATGAGCAGTGATCAGGGCTTGATAACAGGCCAACCTTAATGATTAATGTATGCCAGATGCGGCTTTAAATGGCCAATTGATGCCTTAATGATGCCAGAAAGGAGTATGCATGAAGTGAGCACATATGTGAGTTTATGATCTAGAACTGTAGTGCTTGAAGTGCTCTACCGGCCTGTCTTTACGGCTCGTCGATTGGAGTCACGGTGAAGAAGTTATGGCACTTTGAAGTTTAAGTCGATTGCAGATCTGTACCGGATTGGGCAACTGTAGCTGAGTTGACAGAATTGAAATGAATGCACGGGCCTGAAGTGCTCACTTTGTGGAGCGCATCAGTCTTTTCGGATTAGTAATCGGAGTTCTGGTCGCCAAGATATTAGCCTTTAAAGATTCGTCGGGGGCCGGCTCCTTACCAGTTTGATCCGCTCAGTCGGTGTCCTATCTGGGATTTTTTGACATTGACCAAGTTTCAAGACGTCATGTAGTAATGGTTTGGTTGATATGTTGAGCCTGACAAGAATTATGTATTGGAGTTTGCTCATAGCAGGAAATTTCCAACACAGCTATAGCTTGAGCAGTACGAAGTCTAGGGTTTTTGCATCTTAATGGCTTGCGACAAGGTTTGCAACACTAAAATGAGCAATAAAATTCATGAGGATATTGTCATTAGAAACCAGTTGTTGTGCTTGGCAATGCGGTGCCTAGAAATGCTTTGCCAATATGTATGCTTAATGGGGGTGTCGACCCAAAGCAAAGCCGCCCAAGGAAGGTGAGCTAGTGTCCGTCTGATGGCTACCCAAACAGAGGCCGCCCAATGCTTGGCAATACCTAGGTCGGCGTGTATGTAAAATATGGTGCCCAACAAGGGCCAAAGGCCACTGACACTAAACCAAAGTGGGTATGGTTGGAGGCCGCCCGCCCAATGAGCAAAGGGCCGCCCACTGCCCTAAAGTGAGTAAGTGTGAAAAACAAAAGAAAATGGCGTGATCAAGGCGAGCAGCTGCAGCCACGCAGGAGGAAGGGAATAAGCTCGCGCTGGGGGCTGGAAGGCTCGGACGCCGCCGGCCATGAAACGAGTTTTGGCAAGCAGGCATGCGCGAAGCCATTCGGCGCTAGTTCCAGGACATTTCATGCGGGTCGAACCTCGGGCCTGCCACATCATCGTCGTGGTTCCTGTGCCACGTCATTAGCGCCCGGCGCTATTGCTAAGGGAGGGTGCACGTTATAAATAGGGACTTCATGCAAAAGGAGGGGTAACGAAGAGGGGAGAATTTAGGGAAGGAAACGAGCAAGAAGAGGGAGGAAGAGGGTTAAGCTAAACAAGGAGGGATCTCCATCGAAGCAAGACTAAGAAAGAGCTTCTTGTCAATCTCCTCAATCTCCATCGAAGCAAGCTTCCTTGATTGCCATCAAAGCTAAGCAAAGAGGGATCTCCTTCGAAGCAAGAAGAGGCAAGAGCTTCTTCTCAATCTCCATCAAAGCAACAAGAGGCAGGAGATTCTCCTTGAACTCCATCGAACCAAGGGGCAAGGGCTTCTCCTTGAACTCCATCGAAGCAAAAGGCAAGAGATTACTTCTCTCGCTCTCTATCGCTCTCATCCTTGACTAATAAAACAAGCAAGGTTACTCGATTAGTAAAGGAAGAAGAAACTCTCTCACTCGAGAGTAAGCAGACCTTGGCTAGCAAGCCGACAAGGGAAGATTTGAAGAAGAATATGGCTATCTCTCTCTCGCGTTGTGAAGAAAAATCAAGGGGCTCTTCCTCATCATAAACAAAGGAATTGACCTAATTAAAGAAGAAGAAGGAAAGCACAAGGCAGGCCAGCAAGGGTTAAGGGAATCAGAGCAAGTTGAGTAAAGGAGAAGTTGAGGCTCATGAATGGTAGATAAGGCAGTGCAAGTGCACACAACATGATAATTGATAACTACTGAAACTTGATGATCCAGGCAGTGAACTGAATTGAAACTTGCAGAATACGCAAGGTAATTGAAGCAGATAATTCAAAGACAGTATAAAGCGACAGGAGGACATTTCCACAACCGCCATCATATAGAGATTGAATTAACATTCTTTTAAGTTCGGTGTCGTTAACGGCCCGGTTAATTCTGTAAAATGGGAGCGTAAACTCCTAGTAAGCAGTTGATCCAAGCAACGGTGCTGTTAACAGCCTGCCTTGGCGTAAGGACTAAGTTGTATTCAAGCGTTAACCAATTAACTGATGATTACGGTGCTATTAACTGATAGGCGCCTAAACACATTTTTGGTCTTCGGACACTTGCCCCCACCCCATTCCTCGGTCAAATAATCACCGACAGCTCATTTTTCACCCGAAAAAGGCCAAAATTGGACCAAATAAAAGGTGCCCAAGGAGATAACCATGTCGGCTAAGAGGAGAGAGAAAATCCTTTGGGATAAGAGAAAAAAAATCCCCCTTTGTAATAGCTGCAATTCCTTGCACAATTTTTTGGCTAACAGAGACTAGCTTTTTTGGAGCTCTTGAGAGATATCCCAACTTCGAAAGCTTGTAACTCTCTCGTCTGTTGTCGGAATCAAGCATATGAATACTCTATGGGGAAATGATGCTTTAGGATGAGACTTTCGGATCTTTACACATTCAGATGCAGTTTTATGCGCAATGTATGACTGTGTCACTACAAGAAGTTCCTCACACTTGTGACAACAGTAGCGACAAAAATATACGGGGATATTTTTCCCCCGATGTCACTATAAGCGCCACTAAAAACCTTGCAAAGAAGACGTTGCAATATTTATCGCTATATAAGTTTCTATATAGTGATGCATATAGAGACACTTATCAAAATGCATATAGCGACTCTGCACTTTCAATCTAGCGACGCAAATAGAGACGCTGCAGGACAAAAAATAGAGACGTCTATAGCGATGCCCGAGAATAAATTTTTTTGGGTGGCAAGACATCCATTGCCTTGCCACCCATCAACCATATTGAACATAAAGTTTCCAGAATAAAGATGCAAAACTGACAAAAGTATCTCTACGAAAGCGAATTGACAAAAGTAACAAAATTATACACATCATAGAAAAAATCACTTGATTGTTAAGCTTTGACCAAAATGTAATAATTACAACACAATTTTCATTATTGAGAAAATACATCGTTGACCAATAGTTACAAAAATGACGTACATACGTAATCTCATTATGTATATGCTATGACAAAAGAAAACTAGTGCTATCTGGCTACGACTAGATTGACGTCGCCTAATCTAACGTCTCATCGCGTCCAAGCAACGTATCTATCGGATTCTGCAAAATAAAAAATAAGACTTTCTGTAAGTATAAACATATAATTACAAAACAATCTATTTTTTAGCTTATTATTGAAATACAACAAATATAAAAGAGTAAAATCAAATACTAACCAAGCCGGAACGAGAACTGAGAACGTCCATAAGGGTGTTTAAGCCCTTTTTGCCTGCATAGTCGCGCTCGTACGGTGTGGGGTCGTCACATCTTGTCATTGACCACTATTCTAAACATACAAAGGATACGTTATGTTAGAATTTAAAAGGACAAATATCCATAACTACCAAACCTAAAGCTCAATGCAAAAACGCTTACAAAGTTGGCCTGAAATGATGCCCATCCACCGCTCCCCAAGTATTGGGAGCTCTCTGCCTCTACTTGCACTCTGGCTGCCTCCTTTTGTTGCTTCCGCTTGTCAGGATTCTCGCACGCTGCTCGCTTTGCATTCTTCCAATCTTCTTTGGCTAGCCAATCTGGCCTGTTCCATCTATGCTTTATTGCTTTTTGCATTTCAGAATGCTTGTGCTTGCAGTACTCGCACATTCTCACCTTCATCAGGTCTTCATTGAAGCACTCATCCTAATTTGACATGGGAAACTCATCATGTAGCATGTTGATGACTCTGTCTTTTATGTGGAACTTCACTCCAGGTGTTTAGTATGTACTGTCAAAACACTTGAGAGAAAAGTATGTGCATGCACGAGATCACCTTCTTGCCGTTGTCATCCAAGATGATGCTGCTGCTGATATCGATCAAGTACGGCAAGCCCTCTCGCCTATGGAGCATGAACTTGGGTGTCTTGACAAGGGTCTTGAGTGGCATCTCGATGGGGTAAGGACGACAGGTGTCTCCATTGGAGTCTGGACCCCGAAGCGAGGAGTGTCGATTGGGGTGATTCCTGGAGGAGTAGCGAGTGGTATGTAGCCAGGAACGGTCGATAGTCAAGTAAAACCTGGAGTAGAGGGCGATGTTGTGGCTGGTGTGGGGGCGGGAAAATAAGGGGAAGGTAATGAGCCTCGACGACTACGAGGCGGTGTCAAGAAGTGCGCAGTGCGACTAGGAAGGCAGTGGGCCTCTGACTGTGAGGATTCGTAGCAAAATCAAGCAAGGCGTAGATGATTTGAAGCTAAAAACACACTAAAAAAGAACAAAACTCCAGACATGAAAGCTCCAGTTTGAAAAAGAACCAATACTAACTCAAAACTCTTGTGTGTGTGAAGATTAGGTGTAGCCTTGCTCCCAATTGCACAGATGCAGTGCTCATTCAACCTGTTAAAAACCCTAAATATACGCTTCAATTCTTCGTTGTGACCATTTCATGGAAGCTTCAATAATTCATTGGAGAAGCCCAAGTAGTTATTTGAGGAGGGGAAACCCTAATTGGAGGCCTCACAGCCTCAACCATGTAGTGGAAGCAGAACGGGACTGCACTAGCACCCTGTAAAGGAATAGCTATATCTCCTTGATCATATGTCCAAATGAGCTCATTCTTGGCTCTAAAATTTTCCACACAGCTTAAGAAATAATTCCACCGTCGTTGATGTGGCATTTTGAGCTATGTTTAGGCTATTTTTGACCATTTTAAGGCCATTTTAGCCATTTTTGGCCCAAAAAAGGCTTTTTTGTCCGAAAAAAGCCCAACCCAGTTGGGAAAAGTCCATAAAATTGTGAAAAAACCCCATTGGGCTCAAATTTCATGTTGAACCTCATTTTCCCACTTGGTAAGCACTTTGGACACGTCTTTTACGCCAGCGAACGAAACCTGCTATTTTTGGCTGAGATTGCCCGCATTGAACTTTCTAAGCAAAATGAGCGTGCCACTTCGAAACACTTGACATTTGTGCATTCCTAAAGCAAATTAGGCATATAATTATGTGAAAAAGCATTCCATGGCACCACGTGTAGGGCCTCACCCGCCCGGCAAGGTATGTACACGACTGCAACCGTGACATTCATTTTCGCATATATCACACTATGTACATTGTAGCATTTGGTCCCACACATCATAAACGTTAAGAGTGAGGTAGATCTTTTAATTTCACATTATGAACGTGCCATGGCACGACATCCACCCCCTCTAAACCTGCACATCCTCCAGCATGTGCCACAGATATCTTTTGCAGGTTCAGTCTTCATTTAAGTCCACATAAATGTCGATTCCATCATCGCTTGCAACAAAATCTAGTGCATCATCCTCTTGTTCTTCATCCACATCCATAAAATTTTCATCACAGCCTTCATTCTAACTTCCCTGTGAATCAAAGGGATCTGTATCACCTCTTCTTTTGAATAACTTAATTCTTTGCCTTGCGATGGGAATCTTCATTTTTGTCCCATCTAATTCATGCAAGGTATAAGTCGCATTCCCATGTACATGCTGAACCACATAAGGACCAAACCATCTCTTTGAAAGCTTTCTTATTGTTGAATGTTGGTTTTCAAGACTACTGTCATACACCAACACCCAATCACCTTCCTCAATAGCTTTAGGTCTGAGCCTATGCCTCTTATCAAGTTTGTTCTTATTCTTTAACCTTGCATCTTTCAATCGTGCTACTGCATCTCAATATCTTGGGGCCTTCTTTCTAACTGTTGTATGCGCAAAGCAAGAAGGTCTTCCCTACTCATTCCATCTTCCCAAGGCAATACATTCCATGTGGGAATTACATCCTCAATTGGCATTATAGGTTTCTGACCATACATCAACTCAAAAGGCATATAATCAATAACTGAGCTATGAGTTGTACGATCAGACCATAAAGCATAAGGCAATAACCTAGGCCACTCTCCCATTCTACCTTTGCAAGCCTTAGCTAAAGCTTTAATGATAGGAGGATGCCCACGCTCTGATTTTCCATTTCCCTCAGGATTATATGCAGTAGTGAGTGCAAGTTTAAAGCCCAACCTAGAGAAAAACTCCCTTGCTATGTCAACATCCAACTCACCCCTGTCTGCTGTTATTTTCCCAACACAGTCATAATGGCTAATTACATCATCCAAGAGGAACTTACATATCCCTTCCATGATTTTCATTCTTAGAGCATGACCTTCAACTTGGTTGGTTAAGTCTTCTCGTGCGAGGACTATGTATCTCATTTGCCATAAGCCCAATGGCATTGTAACCAGATCTACTACCCACTTGTAATGCATGGCCAATGGGTAAGTAGGGTGCGACCCATCACAATGACGTACATTTGAATACATTTGACAGGTTTCACAGGACTCCATGGAGACTCCACAAAGTGAGATACATCTTTATACATACCTTTCCACCAATACCTCTCTTTCATTTTAGTAAAGGTGGCTCATACACCTCTATGTTCAACATAAAGACTCTTATGAAACTTTTTCAAAAGCTCATTTTGAGCATCCTTATCATTCACGAATCTCATCGGCATTCCATTTCTTTGTTTTGGATGCTTCCATAAGTACCCATCTTTCAAAAAGTATCCATAGGCCTTTCTCCATATTCTTTTGAACTCTTGATTAGTCCAGCCTTCTTGCCTTGTCAAAGTGCTCAAATAGCGTCCAATGAGCAACCAGTCACCTTGATATAGGTCCTCTGTAAATGACTCAAGTGCATTTGACAGGCAAACATGATCACCCTTGGCATGAGAGATACTATAGAACTGTGTGCCTACATCATCACCCTCGATAACCATGTCTTCTTCTTTTTCATACCTTGCTCTTGAAAGAATATCTACAATTGGATTATCTTTCCCTACAATATGCTTAAATTCTGGATTTAAGGACTTTATGTAGGCAATCCATCTGAACATAGCAATGTCGGGAGTTGAGCAGCTTGTGATCATTCCAAGAAGGGGTAGACAATCAGTCTCCACTATTACATTTTCTCCTATCAAATACTCTTTGTCACATTTCAAAGCTATGACTACTCCCCATAACTCTCTTTTTACCTGTGGATAGTTGCGTTGATGAGCACTTAGGACTTTTGCTCCAAATCTCACTACATATCGCTTGCCATCATCATTATCTTGCCCAATCGCCCATCCAATTCCTGTGGGGCTAGTATCCACTACCACAATTACATATCTTCCACATTCATAGTTTGCTTTCCTCAAAGTTGGAGACATACGCAATAACTTCTTTAATTTCCTCATGGCATGTGTATGTATTTCTTCCCATTGGTTCTGCCACATGCGCATAATGTGGAATCCAGATAACGTAGAACACACATGCACCTAAGAACCTTCGAACCTCAGTTACATTAATACATGTCTCTTTCATTCTTTGAATTACATCAATCTTTGCAGGACAAGGCCTTTTACCATATGGCCCACAGATATGTCCCACAATAAAAACTTGGCTCACACCAAACACTGACTTTTGGCTAGACAAGGTAAGGTTCACCTCTTCCAACCTTGACAAGATATTATCACAATCATTGATATGGTTTGCCGCATACTTTCAGCACCCTCTCGAGTCTAGATCCACATCTTTATCACTTACATCACATCCTTTGATTGGCACATCATCAAGGAAAGGCATTGTAGTTTGCGGTACGAAGTCATGTAGGACTTTGTTCATACCATTCATCATGTGTGCAACTGAATTTGTTGCCCCCTGAGGTAAGGTGCACATCCTTACTAAACCCAAGGGTGTCCTCATGGTAGTCAAGTCCCTGCTTTCCATTGCTAGTTGGAACTGATCATACCATGAGTACAAATCTCCCATAGAATATATTGCCCTTCCTGTAAATGCCTCTGCAAGCTCATCGACAATTGGCCCTATACCCACATTTCTGATTGTCACCTTATTTACAGGTTGCATATCTTGAATAAAGCGTAAAGAACCATTTTTCTTCGGAACTGTGAACCACCTGTTTGAATACGGAGCACAAGAAGGCTCCAAGATACCCATATTGATCTTTTCATTAAGCAACTCAATGAGTTTTGGCAAATGAGCCTTTAGAGCAGGAATAGGTCTCAAGTTCCAAGGTACATGAGGGATAGTGAAGATCACCATAGGAGCAACAATGGATGGATCAACACACCCTATCTGATAAGGCTCAAATGCAAAAGCTTTTCCGTGTTTGGCAAGCATGTCTTCAAAGCATATCTTTTCAACTTTTGTCAAACTGTCCTCGCAACCAACCTTTAACTCCTTCAAAGAATCCTGTGTGAACTTGTGTCCAATCTTGCTTGGGTCACGAAGTCCATGTTGCAAAGTAGCTTGTTCCATCTTATTTGTGCAATCTTTTGGTCGAGGTAATGCCAGTGGTTTCACTTTCTTTGCCACAGACTTATACTTGGTCTTCACTCGTGCATCAACACTTTGAGCATTTTTGAAATCCTCAATGACTTTGTACATTTCTATTGAGCATACTTTCATGACCTGACTTCCCATATGCAAATTGCAATCCATTAAAGACTCCACATCTTGCATAGTATCCACAAACGAACACTCATCAAACATACCTCCAATGCATGCATCATCTTCTAGCAAACCGTTCATCTTCAAACCTCTTTGCACACTATTTACATGTTGTCGTTCACCTCGCTTTAAGTCCTCACACTTTGCAAAAGCAATAGATCCATAGTCTGATAATCCTACAAAACCTATAGAAAATGTTTCCTTGGCATATACATCATGCGAGAAACTTTCTCTTCTTGTACCATTGCAATCCTGCTCTACAATGGTACATGGCCAAAACCCCTCATATCCCTGTAGTCCTTGAATTCTTTGTTTGTCTTTGGCAAGGGTTTCTCTCTAAGACTTTTACGGTTCCTTTCATGGTCCACACAAACAGTAAGGAATTGTACTGCCCGCTTTCCATCCCTGCTCCTTATTCTTGCATAAGCTGACCCATCATCCATCACCTTGGTTTCCATGCGAGTAGCTGTGATGTATGGCTGTCTAAGGATAAGAGGATATGTAGACATCTCCTGTACAAAGAAATTTTGTTAATCTTTCACATCCCCAATAGTCACCTTTACATTTGGACAAGCTCTGTACAACTCCCCTGATGAGTTGTTTGCTGCATGAATCATCCATCCATGATTTATATCAATTGGCCATTTTCCTTTTTGATAAAGACTCTTTGACATGAGGTTAATTTCTGACCCATGATCTATCAACACAATGTATGGCTCTTCCAAGTCTCCCACTTTTACCAGGGTCTTAGTAATTGCTCTTGCCCAGTGACTCTTCAAGTAGTAGATCTTGTGAGTGGTCTCCACTTCATCTTCATCATCCAAGAAGCAAACGTGTTTTACTCCTCCCCTAGACTTGTAGCATCCAACAATAGTTTCATCACCTTGTTTGCCATAGACCTGTACTCCCTGTGCATTTAAAGTCTCTTCTTCACCCTGTACATGGATAGATTCAGTAAGAGACTGTCGCTTCCTTTTTATGATATCAATTATTTCTTCGTGGAATTCCCGCTTTGCTATACCAAGGATCTCACCCAAGGTAAATTCCACCTTACTATTTAGAATCCTCTCTTCCAAAACCTTTTTGAGATCCGTTACTGCCTCTATATCGGATTGGAGTTCATAGGCCAGACCCTTTGCTTTGGATTTTGCAGCATCCTTCTTCTTTTCTTTAGAGGCTTCTTGCATAGGCACTTCGGGGACAGGCATCTGTTGCGAGGAAAGTGATCTAGGAGGCACTGTGTCATTTCTACCTCCACTCCTCGTGGACCGCTTTGAAGACCCTTCATCCCCATTCTCGCGCCTACGTTTCTCTTCAACAATGGCCTCATTTGCTTGACATTTGGAAATGTATGCATGCACTGACAAAGAGTCCACAGGGTCATTCCAACTTGTTTCAAGCCGAATACAATCTCCAGCTTCATGTAAAACCTCTATAGTCATTTTACCCTTCATGGCAGACTCTATAGCACATGGCCATAGCTCTCCAATACCATTAGACTCCTCTTATCCAACTTTGACTAGTCCTTTTTTCTTAATAGGATCCACCTTCAACCCATAGGCGGATGCCTCAACCATTGAGATGGCATGGCTAGTAGCCATGTCCTCAACTAGTTTCTTCATCCCGCCTTTGCTAAAGTTTGTTCCCAAGAGCTTACCTGTTTCACTTAAGTGAATTTTTCCATCTTTAAAGAAAACGAGCTCCTTTGTCAAAGCGTCTTTAAAACTTTCACAATCCCTCCTTCCATGGTCAGCACTATCGCACCATATGCATCTATTTACAAAGCCTTCTCTGTTTTGAGGTCTTTGCCCTGTAGCTTGTCCTGATGGTTGCCCCTTTTCTTCTAGCCTTGTAAGCTTTAACTTGAGCTCTTGCATTCCTTTGACAATATCATGTAGGATGGATTTGTCACTCTTTGGAACCACAATCACAGGCTTTATAGGACTCTCCGGCACACTTGGGACTTGAGTAGGGTTGACTATCATCTTGTCTCTTCGTTGTTGTCGCTTAGCTAGCTGTGAAATGGCATCTTTGACCTCATTCCAATTGGTCTTCAAGCCCTGTTCCGCATCCTTATCCTCAAGTAATAACTCTAACTTCTCTTCAATCTCTTTACCTGTAGCCTACAAAAAGAGCTTTGTCTTCTCTGAGTTTAGGGTAGTCTTTTCAGTCCTTGAAAGTTGATCATAACGGCGTTCGAATTCCCTTAGCAGTTCGGTTGGCGAGAGCCCCTCTTTTGGCCGAACTACCCACTCTAAGAAAGTCCTCTTTGTTACCCTTTCAGAGTCCTCCATGAAATACTCTTCCTTCAATGCTAATTTGAATGCTTCCCAAGTTGCCCCATGCTCATTTCTAAATCCCCTTACATGCTCTCTGATCTCGAGAACCACAACAAGTTCAAAACTTCACACCATCTTTGCTTTGGGCACTTGATGAAGCTCCATCTCCTTTACATATCCACAAAGATACTTTGTTACATCTTTACCTTTAAATTGGTCCATTTTCTTCAGCACAAATTGAAGCGCTTTGGTTGAGGAGAGCTCCCTTCTTTCTGCAGCTTGCTGTTGCTGCTGCATAAACACTGCAAAAGCTTGAAACATTTGCATTGTGACTGGATCAAACCGAATCCCCTGTTGCTCTTGTTGCTCCATAGATTTAAACCTTTGTTTTGAGACCTTCAATGAAGCTTTTTAACCCTCACCCTAGCCTACTTCGCATCGGGTTCACCAAAAATGTGTCAAGAAGTGCGCAGTGCGACCAGGAAAGCGTCGGGCCTCTGACTGTGAGGATTCGTAGCAAAATCAAGCAAGGCGTAGATGATTTGAAGCTAAAAACACACTAAAAAAGAACAAAACTCCAGCCATGAAAGCTCCACTTTGAAAAAGAACCAATACTAACTCAAAACTCTTGTGTGTGTGAAGATTAGGTGTAGCCTCGCTCCCAACTGCACAGATGCAGTGCTCATTTGACCTATTAAAAACCCTAAATATACGCTTCGATTCTTCGTCGTGACCATTTCATAGAAACTTCAGTACTTCATTGGAGAAGCCCAAGTAGTTAATGGAGGAGGGGAAAACCTAATTGGAGGCCTCACAGCCTCAACCATGTAGTGGAAGCAGCACGGGACTGCACTAGCACCTTGTAAAGGACTCATGGCTGTATCTCCTTGCTCATATGCCCAAATGAGCTCATTATTGGCTCTAACATTTCCCACACAGCTTGAGCAATAACGCCACCATCGTTGATGTGGAATTTTGAGCTATTTTTAGGCTATTTTTGACCATTTTAAGGCCATTTTTAGCCATTTTGACCCAAAAATGCCCTTTTTTTGTCCATAAAAAGCCCAAACGAGCTGGGAAAAATCCTTAAAAATTGTGGAAAAACCCCATTGGCCTCAAATTTCATGTTGAAACTCATTTTCCCACTTGGTAAGCACTTTGGACACGTCTTTTATGCCAGCACACGAAACCTGCTTTTTTTGGCCGAGATTGCCCGCATTCAAGTTTCTAGGCAAAACGAGCGTGCCACTTCGAAACACTTGACATTTATACATTACTAAAGAAAATTAGGAATATATTTATCTGAAAAAGCATTCCATGGCGCCACGTGTAGGGCCTCTCCCGCCCGACAAGGTATGTACACGACTGCAACCGTGACATTCATTGTCGCATATGTCACACTATGTACATTTGTAGCATTTGGTCCCACACATCATAAACATTAAGAGTGCGGTAGATATTTTAATTTCACATTATGAACGTGCCATGGCACGACAACGGTGTGGAAGCATCAACGACGACTCCTCTACAACAACCACCACCACCACTAGAGCGTCGATGCCTACAAGAGTGTATATATAGATCGTCTAATCGACAGTACCAAACTCTCAGAGCACATTGATCGCTCCAAAGCAGAGGGAGAATTTGAAGAAGTGAAATGATGCGACAGTGCTTTGGAGCGATGGCGGTCCTCATACCACCACCTGTGCTCGGGGTCCAAGGAAGAAAGAAACTGATCGTCATCCATACTTGCAATAATTACCTGAACATTAAATGTTAAAGGTGGATGAAGAATAAAATTTGAACAAGTTATAATTTGATTTACAATTTAAATTTCACAAGTTTAGCATAGAGTACAAGAATGGGCAAAACTCCATGCGAACACAATGTTATAAAAAGGAGCAAAATTGTTCAGATACATTGTCTATGGCTTTAAGAGATCTCTCTCTCAGCCTCGCATAACTCAACATAACTCCCTATGTCTATATAGAGCTCTCCATTTAGGCAGATGTCCTTTGTTTCATTTTATAGGTCCTCTGCATGCATCCCATAGAGAGTAGTAGCGCTAGCAGCTCTAGGCTCGTCTAGCACCACCTCAACGGCTTTCAAATCAGCATCCTCTCCGATCTCCTCCACTGATGCCATTGTGATTGGCACATTGTAGCCCTCACACATCCGTGCACTATGAGGGGCTACCTCTATGGCATACCACCAGTTTGGTGCAGACTTTATAGGATGTAATACCACCTGCAAGAGCCACATAATTTATATGAGTGCTTCCTCGGGGTGTCCACTAAGAAATATGTAAGATAGCACGTGTAAACAAAAATAAGTGATTTATAACTAGGTACATTTACAGAAAAGTATACTTACATAAAGGGTTTTTTAATTGAGAAAGTAAAAATTTTCAGGGCTAGTTTTTTTACAAAAATGCATACACAAGGGTACATATAATACTTGAAAATATACAGGTAAGGGATTATTTGAATACCTCTTGTTCGCACGTGCTATATGGAATTTTTACATAGTGGACTCCCCGGGAGTGCTTCCAGACCACCAGTTCTCTAAAGTTGGATGTTAAATATTTACAGAATTACTCGTTCACAATGCTCGGGTAGTACGAAAGTGTCTCGAAGGTTGGTCCACTTTTTAGTTGAGTCCACCTCAAGAAAACCTAACTCTCCTTTGCGCACAGTAGCATTGAGACCCTCCATGTTTATTTTGAACCATTGCACGTCGAACAAATCCACAAAAAATCCTGTATAATCGATCCTCAAAATTTCTTGTAGTGTGCCGAAGTAAGTGGGTTCCGCTACCACAGGATCGGCATCAGAGGACTGTTGTCGACTAGATTGTTCAAATTTTGCCATGATTTCACAATCTTGTATAAAATGCTTTTTGTCGATCCGTTCCACCCTAAAATGTTGACCTTTACACCATGCTACCGTGTATGACTTACACTACAACCAACAAAGATTATGAGTGGCCATTCAAACATCTAGAAATCCACTAGTCATACATTGCAGACATATCTTAGTCGCACAACCCCACAAGTACTCCCACTCCTCCTCATTCACCTGTTCATCGCACTACCATGTGCGCTTTTCAATTGGTTGTGCAACCATCTTAAGCTCATGAATGTTAGTAGGCTCTCAAGTCCCACCGGATAATGCATCAGTGGTCGTCCTCCCCGTCTCCAGTCGATTCGTGCCCTTTGTCGCTCTTGCTTTGTATCCTCGTATTGTGAAATCCACTTTTGCATCACTGGATATGAAGCATGCAAAAAAAAAAGATCTTAGCCTATAGATATTTTGTCATTTTTTTTTCAACATCGAGATTGCACATCACAATTTCTGTTATGCGCTCATCATATATGGTTCACCAAAGTGTATCTCGGGCACGATCAAATCCGCCTAGCCACTCTCCAATGTAAACTAGGGACTTTGATACCAGCCAAGGGCCCTCTGCCATGCTACCCTCCGGACGTGCCTTCTGACGCACATATCCATTAAGCATTTCAATGAAACGCTCTAAAAAGAACATCCACATGGAATGCATTGTGACGGCTATCTCCACCTCATCAACTATGTGAACAAGAAGATGCACTTGAATGGTTAGTATGGTAGTAGGAAAGTGTTTCTTGAACATGCATACAACCTTCGTAACGTTTAGTTTAGCAGATGATATAGAACCTACATGGATCTATAAAAATTCCACAGAAGATGTTGCGACACCTTCAATCTAGACACACGTGCTCCACCATACAATGGTGTATCGGCTTCATTTTTCATTTCATCATAGATAAGCCTTTCTGAATCTATGATTGTCTTGATCATTTCGTTGATCTCGGGCTCAAACATAGCCTCGTTGGGAATGTGCTATGCATGATCACCCTTCGAGTTGTCAGAGATTGCATCTTGTGGACTCACGTATGCTGCTTGAGTAAAGCGCCTGCGAACACGTCTATTCAGTTGCAAGATTTCTGCCTGTTGACCAACGTCAGAGTCTTACGAGTTGTAATAGGCAACAACTTGATCTATAATAGATAGGTCAAACTAGCCAAATTCACGAACATGCTGTGTTGGATGGATACGCCGTGACGGACGTCAGCACAGTGAGAACTCACCTAACAAGATTTGTCAGCTAAGGACGAAGCTTGACCCGCAGGCGCGTGGAAGCAAGCAGAGGGTATCAACCTACACTCGACCGACTCATAACTAATTCCTACAGAGGTCTCTACCCAATGTCTAAGTCACAGCCTTCAGGAGTGCATAAGAGGAAACTTCCTACAGAGTGGAACACCCATCAAACAATCTCAAAACACCACAGAACTTGAAGGAGACCCTACTAACACGAATAGGTCACTCTCCCTAAGGTCTATGAACCAAAACCCCAACCCAAAACACCCGGTGCAAAATCATGTAGAATGTCTGGCCGAAATCTGCAGGTCTTCGTTTCCAAAATCTAAAGTGCCTAATGTGTAGCTCTACTCAATGTGAACGTGTGGATATGCTGCAATACAAAATCGGACAACGTATGCTCACCGAATCACCAGATGAAGCTCGTAGATGGAGCTCACAAAACCGGACCGTACACGCGCAATGTAGGTATCGGCGTGTAGCTCTAGTCGGGGGCAACACGCTGCACTTCTCCGCACTCGATTCCAACCAGTGGTGCACATGTAGCGCTAAGATGAAGCTCACACTCTCTCTCGTACACTGTACGCTCACTCACAGACTTCAAAACTTTTTAAAATGACAAAGGTTTTTCATTAAGGTCAAAAAGTGGTATAAATACCTTACAATTCTTAAACCCTAAAGTTCCAAATTAACCATCTACTCAATCTAAATATTAAAACTGGGATACAATCTGGAAACTTCTGTAAGCCCCAATATTTACAAGGTGAAATGTCGGGTTTTCTCAATGAATGAATAATTACAAAAAATGATAATCTGCCGATCCGTCATTTTCCATAAGGTGTGTCCAGCTTCTAACACTCCCCCCCTCCTTGCTCATGTCGTCCCCGACATGGCTGTTGAGCTGCTTCTTCATCTTTTGGTTTCTCGCATCTTGAGCAGTGACTCGTATCTTGCGTGTAAATCTAGTAGTGTTGGGCCGAATATATCAGTGTTAATGGTGAAGAAGCCGGTGTAGTAAGATTCTTCAAAGGCTTGGAGGTGATAGGATGGCAGAAACATGATCCTTTGATACAATGCATGTATTACCTCCTTGGAAGGCTGACCACACAGATCGTATGCACATCTGTAAGTATCTTAAAAGAAGAAGATACTGTCTGTCGCCTGGCCCAGTTTGAATGTCTCAAAGACTGCCAAAAGGGTTTTGTAGATCTTCCTCATCATTATGCAAGAAAGGTCAGGCGAGCCAGTGAACAATTTGATGGCGTCCTTTAGGGTTTTCACCATGTATTGAACACTTATTATCTTGCCTGCCTTCAAGCGTGGCAGCTTCGGGTAGTTTAGCCAAGTGGGTTGGCTTCTTTGTACTAGCTCCTGGGCCTTCCACGTCCGCATCCTTGGTAGAGGGCAGAAGATTAGGTTATCTCTGATGATTTTGGGTGCCTCTACCAAATAGATTAGGTACTGTGGATAATTCTTCAGCCATGCCTTTCTCCACTTGGGCTGGGAGTCGACTATCAACTTTGCCCCTTTAGGCTGGGAGATATCTGCTGTGTAGAGTGGCACTGTTGGCTCTTCTCTGATTCTCTTGTTGATGGTGGCGGCTTCGCACTTTACCAAAGGATATGGGAGAGAGGGCTGTAGCCATTCACGCCGGAGGTTGCTGGCGTCTATCTTCTGAATGGTCATGGATTAAAAAACCCTCTGCTTCCATTCCAAGGCTTCCTTGGCCATTTCTCTGATTTCTACCTCTATGGCCTTGCGCATCTTCTCTTCCTCTTCTTGTGTCAGATCTTGTGGCTCTTGAGAGGGTCCTACTAGGATTTCCTCTTGCATGGGTGTGTCCACAGGATCTGCCACATTCTCTAGGTCTATGCCTTCCATGGCTGCTTGCCCTGTGCTTGGATGCTCTTCTGCCTGCTGGCCTCTCAGCTCTTCTATCTGCTTTTGGAGTGTCTGTTTCTCTACTTCAGCTTGTTCTCCCATGTTCACGAGGAGGTCGTTCAACTCGGCGTTTATCTTCTCCGCCTCCTCAAGCTTTCTCTGGATATTTTCTAGCTCATCTTCCATTGCTTTCTGCTCTTCTTCCATGCGTGTTTGCATAACCACTGACCATTCTGCCATCATCAACCTTTGCTTCTTCTCTAAGGTCATTAGGAAAAATATGGACTCTCCTTGGGCCTTTTTGATTAGTGAAGGCTTAAGGGAGAACCAATGAGAAGGCTCTTGGGATATCACCTAGAGGGGGAGGAATGGTAGGGGTGCAGCCTAATTGTCTCCCTCTTCAATGCTTGGTTCTTAGAGAGAGGTGGGAGGTAGGCTGGGGGGGGGGGGGGGGGGGGGGGGTAAAAAGGAGGAGAGAGGTGTCATAAAAGAGGGAGGGACCCCCCAAAAAAAAACGCGCATGCTTAAAAACCCTAAAAATTGAAATTTTTTTAAAAGTTCCAAAGTTGACCCATTTGCCTCCAAAACTGCCCCAAAACATAAACTATTTTAAAAAAGTCAAATTTTCCCCCCAAAATCCACTTTTCTCTCTCTCCCTCATTACTTTTCTCTCCCACACTCTCCCTCTTCTCCCTCCTCCCATTCTCTCTCTACAGTCAAGGCAGCCATAGCCAAAAGCTTTCCACCACTCTCTTCCTCTCTCTCCATAGCTCCCCCTTCTCTCACACCTCCATGAACCCTCTACAGTCCCACACTCCATAGCCCACAACTCCACTATCCTCTCTACCTCTCTACCTCTCACTCCTCCCCTCTTTCTCTATCTCCACTGTCAAAGCCACCATAGCCACCATAGGCAGCTCACCTCACCCTCCCCTCAGTACTCAACTCTTTCAAATCCCTTCCTAAGCCCAACTTCCCAAGCATGTCCACGCATAGACGGCCCAAACCAGAGATAGAGGAGATTGTGTTGCACAACACAAAAGACTCAGAGGGGGTATGGATCCCACAAGTATTCAAGAAGGGTGCATGGATCTACATGCAACCGTCACGTGCTGGACCTCATCGCTTACGGTGTCGAGGCGTATTGGAACGTCATTGGAAGGGCCGGCTATTGGCATTCAAAGAAACAAAGTCCGGAATGGTGGCCATCGTGCAACACGTCTACAGTGCAGCTGAGCTCCACCTCAAGAGAGCTTCAACTCAATTTGCACCTCATTGTAAGTTTTCATGGTTTAGCTATCCCATGTATATGTCATGTTTACGTTTATGTGATCATTATGTTTAACTAAGGGCATTTGTAAAGATGTTTTTCCATCCAGCTTAGTTGAGGAGCAGCCGCTTGAGTGCCTCTCAGGCACGTTCATGGTTGTGCATGCTCACATTGGGGAGCTTATGTTTCCTAATGTTTCATCGAAAAAACTTACCGAGCAGCAAATATTCATGTACTCCCACAAGTACGTGGTGCCGAAGTCAAGCCAAAGCTATGGTAGGTTAGAAGCCGTGGAGACACCCTCATTGCAGAGTGCAAAATGGACAACTCCAGACCATTGGGCTTTGCTTTCTTTCAAGCGCAAGGTGCTGCAAGATTTCCAAGGGTCCCTAAAGTTTGGTAAGGCAACCAGATCGGTGGGTCTCAGTTGGAATTGTCCCATTCATTTGTTTGTGCATGCATTCCACTCTCTGCCGATTGTAGAAACACCAACAATGTTTGTTTGCAAAGAAGTTGACATAGATGCAATGGACACCATTCTAGGTATCAATTGGGGCTATGTTGACGGTTTGCATGATGATGACCGTTATAAGTGCAATGTGTCCCCCACACAGCTTTGCCTTCGGTATTTGAAAGCAAGGTGCACCTTGTATGCATGGTTTAGCTATGAGAGGTGGATGCACAAACGTGGCAAATGGATACCCTTACAGCTGACAGCCCAAGAGATTCAATCCTTTGAAATTCGTGTCCGCATGCCCAATAACGAGGTGGAGGTGGTTGCAGTGAATCCGCATTGGACTCTTGCCAATCTTCGGGAACACTTTGTCATAATGGGATTCGAGGATGTTGGTAATGCAAGTTTCAAACTAGAACAACGCAAGGTCTGCTTTGTGCTTGCTTAGCTACCTTTTCTTATTTTTTGTGGGTTTTTGTATTTTGATTGGCCATTTTTGGTTGTATAGATTGGAAGGCGGATGGATGCCACTATGCTTGTTTACAAAGATTGGGCTACAAACGAAATCATCTTGTCTAAGTGAATTGGCTTGTAACTTTAATCGTTTATATATTGGATATTTTATTAAATATTTTGAAAAGTTTTAAGGTGTTGTATTTGATTTTGTACTTGAGTTTTAAGGTGGTGTAAATTTATTTTTTAAATGCATATTTTTTATTTTTTTCGAGATGGAATATGTCTATATAAGGAGGACCACCTTCTCATTTCACCATTTTCATCCCAGCATTGCAGAGAGACCTAGCATACCCAATCACGCAAAGAGAAGAAATGGCTGCTACTAGTGCTTTAGATGCATTCCTTACTGAGGTTGGGCATGCAAATCGCCTTGAGCTTCAAGCAATTTTCACAACCCAACCCGATTTGGAAACCACCTTGACCCTCCACTCTCAATCTCTTGAGCACATTACTTCATACATTTCCACGTGTATGGGGAGATTCATTGTTGAGTTACCAAACCGGCTAGGGCAATGGGTCCCTAAAGGCCTTCTCCACCACATCTACCAAGGGGACAGGCCATTTCATCAACGGCTTGCACGCTTTGCCACCATAGCACAACCCGCTGGACAATATGTGCGGCTTGAAGCTGATGATGTGTGAGCAATGCGTAAGGGAAGGATCGAAAACACTTTTTTCTCTGTTCAGGCCATAATGATCTTCCTCCTTCACGAGTGCCCAACAGGCCCTGACGTAGTGCTACCTCACTTGCAAATCGATGGGGTATTGGCTGATGTGAAGGACCCCAATCCCGCGGCCATTGACTCATCCGCAGAGGAGAGGATGCTTGCCTTGACCTACCCTATAGGGATTCAAGGCCTCTTGGAGGCCTCTCCATCAGTCGGTTCATCCTCCGGACCGCCAGAAGGAACCACCACTCGGGATGCCATCGCTGAGGTAGAGATTACTCGCTTCTCCTCCATTGTGGTGGGTGGGGAGGAGTTTGTGTTTATGCACGATCTGGAGAAATCCTTTGAGCTTCGCATGGATGAGTGTTTCGCCATCCTCGATGCCCATGGCAAGTTTGATCTTGATACCACCACCTCCCATGACGATGATCTCCTACTGCCCATTGGGAATACTTTGGCGGACACAGTGGCGATCGCACAAGCCGAGGTGGCAGTGGCCGAGCAGGCCAAGGTCTTTGAGGAGGAGTTTGTGGCCGTGCAAGCCATGTGTTTGGCTAAACGCGCAAGAGTGGATTCACCACCACCTGCTGCAACACCTGTTTTGCTTGATCCAAAGGGGAATTCAAGAGTGGATCTTTACTTGCACCCGGATAGACAAGAGGTATAGATGCTCACTTACATTTGATTGTTACAAATGATTTTGTTAATGTTATATGATAATTCTATGCCATATCTCAGAAAACCTATGTTCTGGAGGTCGACTCCTGGGCGCAACGGTCAGGGGGGGGGAGGACGCCATTCGGACCTCAAGCGGCACTTGCTCACTACCTCGGCACACTTCTCACTGGTGTAGTGGTGTTTGTCCATGCCGACTAATCTCCCAATGGTCGCTACAACATTTTTTCTCTCCGTTCACCTTCCAAGGCGTTGTGTTTAACAACACTTGCCCAAACGGCCAAAATTGTAGTGCTTGTAAAGAAAGATTTTGCAATATCCACTTTCGGTGTAAACTTTTGCGGGCACCTTATTGCCCATGTTGGCATGAACCAAGCTATAGGGGTTAATGACACCCAAGAAATCACAACCACTTTACTTAACAGGGAGCCACCTCAAAAGGCCAAGCGCCAGAAAATTGTAATTAGAAAGATCCTAAAGCAAAAGCCGGATATCATGTAAAGCATTGATTTCTTTAATGAAACTACTTTCTGCTGTCTATGGCTCTCTTTCTTGCAAGGTTTTGAATTTCTTATATGTTGGGCTTCCATTGTGTATGAGAAGCACCATAATTTCTCCTATGACTACTAAAGGGTCTGACAGGCATTAAAATTTAATAAATGCATACTTTGTTATATCTAGGCTTCCAAAGTTATGTATGTGCCTAGTAAAGGGCTTGGAAGTCCCTAAAATATGCTGCCACAAGGACGCGCATTGGGGCTTTCCATCAGCTGATGAACTGTGCAAATGCGCGCCCTTGTGGCAGATGAAATTGGACACATCTAAGAGCATACCCAGGTACAAAACATAGTGACAAGACATTAATACCCAGTTGCAAAAGACAAAGACATGGATACCCAGGTAACCTTAAGCCCATCTTGCCCCAGATACCTAAAGTTGTATCAACAAACCACAAGAGTAAACTGTGGCAATATCTAAGCCCTTTTTGGAGTATAGGAGCATACCTAGTTACAAAACAGAGTGACCAGGTAACCTTAAGCCCCTCTTGCCCCAGATACCTAAAGGTGTATTAACAAACTACAAGAGTAAACTTTGTGGCAATATCTAAGCCCTTTTTGGAGTATAGGACTGACATGGACTAAGGGGGGATGATTGCAAGCAGCATCTATGCTAATTGAAGCATTGAAGCAAACAAAACATACTTATTGCTTGTCAAAATTGTTTGGAAAGCACTAGGAAAGGCTGCCACAAGGGTGCGCATTATGTCCATCCATAGGCCTCTGGAAGCCCCAAATGTGCGCACTGTGGCAGCCAGTTTGGGGGCATTCCAAGCCATTTTCAACACTTTGTAGATGTTTTTGCCATGAAATAGTGAGTCACATAGCATGGATACATCAGGAAGTGTATGCCCCACTTAGCCAAGGTGCTAAATGTAGGCAATTTTTCACAATAACAAGCTAATGGCTACATACATACAATAGAAGGTAGACAAAACTTGAACCAGTGCTACATTGCATGGTACATAATTAAAACAATACAATGCGCAGTGGGGTATACAATAAAAGACGCTTATATTCAAATTCTTCCCAATACAATGCACAGAGTGGGATATACAATCAAAAGACGCTTGTATTCAAATTCTTCCCAATCTTGGAGTTCCGTAAATACAAAAAGGTTGATGCCTAATTACAAGCTACTCCTCATGGCGCAAACGGCGAGCAAGCTGCATATCCTTGGGCATAATGGTTACATGCTTTGCATGGATGGCACAGAGGTTAGAATCCTCGAATATGCCAGTTAAATATTGCTCTGCTGTCTCTTGGACTGCCTCTATGGCCACGACGCCCATCCGAAACTGAGTGTTGTACAATTGCAAAACCTCCCTGCATAGCCTTGCAAAAGGGGCCCTCCAAATCAAGAGCTCGGTGCTCTTTTGATAGTGTTGAATCTCCGCAAAAGCACGGCTGCGCTTTCGTACCTTCTGAGGTCGACGTGGAGGTGCATTTTTGGCACGAGTCGGGGCAGTTTGCTTCCTCTTCTTGTAGACAATGCTCTTTCTCTTTTTTTTCTACACAGGCACTTCCAACACCTCATAATCTGACATGTGAGCCTGATAAGTTTGTATTTGGACGCCAACCCATGGGGCATCTTCATCCATTTGTGTCTCTTCGGAGCCTTCTGATGGTTGCTTTTGGCTGTTTGTTTCTTTGCCCTGGTCGCTCTCATCCTCCCTGTTGCCATCAAAATCGTTGGAGTCCGATGAATAGACAACAAGGCGATGCTTCCGTCTCTCTTTTGCTGCTGTAGAGGACTGGCCATGCTGATTTGAAGCTCCAGCTTCTTCTGTGTGGACTTCACCTTGAGCTTGTGAAGTTCCAGCTTCTGTTGCTGTACCTTTGAGTCGTTGGCCATCCGGCCCCTCTGGATATGCAATCCTAGACGTTTGTTTTGTTCTTGCCATGGTAGTAGGGAAAATGACAAAATGAGCCCCTTCAACCTTTAAATAGGTTTTTTTGAGATTTGGGCCCTTTCACACTATGCAGCCAATTGAGTGAAACTCAAATAAAGAAATTGAATTTAACAACTAAACCTGGATCATGGGGACGGCTGACGCGATGCCCAAACGCTGCCTTTTCGATATTTAGTTGCACGCCAAGCTTCATGGCCCAGGGACGCTCGCGAGCGTTTCCACTTCTCGGATGCTGCAGTACGGGAAGCGTTGCGTAACTGCTTTGCTAACATCGATTCTCTTGCTTTCTCAATAGTACGAGTTCTCCCAAAGGTGTGCCTAAAAAACCAGTTAAACATTTCTTGGAGGTAGTTGGAGTGTAAACTACCACCACCATGCCGAGTATTCTTGAAGTAGACTCCTTTTGCTCGATAGTGGGACTTCTCCATGCCTTGTGTACTCCATATATCAAGCGAACCATAACGGTCCATGAAGTATGCACCATGCGCATAGAGAATGTGCTAAAACAACCAAAAAGGAGATAAGCGAATAGAAAATTTGCATTTTCAAACATTGCATATGTATTAAGTCCGTTAAAACAAACCATGTAGTGTGTAATCTTGCTTTCAGACCATCCGTCCTTAGCAGCCTTTGTGAATTCATAAAGCACCTTCTTGAACTCCTCTCGCTGCTCAATGGTGGTGCTTGAAAGATTCATCAATTGCACAACCTTTTGAAAGGATGACCATATTAGCTTGCGTTGGTTAGCAACCTCCACATTGGGATCTTTGTCCGTTGTGCATGAACACAAATCTTTCCACAACTCCCACCGCTTCTCACTTGCTAGATCGACACTTGCCTTGGATACCTGCATTGGAGACTTTGATATCTTCTTGAAAAATCGACGTGCCTTGGCTCCATTCATGGAAACCTTCTGTGCCACCTCATATGTCTTCTCCCTACAAGTCTCTGCTACAATGTTCACCCTTGATCGGTGACATCCAATCTCATTAAGGAGCGTCTCCACCCCCTGCAAGGAGTCTTTTGACCGTTGAAGGGGCTTCATTGTGAAAGAATAATCAATGTAATGCTTTAGGATCCTATCAAATATTCGCATAAACACATGCAATGTACAAAAGTGAACATTGTTGAGGGAGAAGGGAATTATGGGGTTCCACCCAGGATCTTTGCTATCCCTATTGGGCACCTGCAGCATATCACATGAAAGAACCGAAGTTTGCCACTCCCTATTTATATGGTCATCATTATCTTCGTCCTGACCTTCCACTTGAGTTGCTCGACTTGTCTTGTGCCCTTTCGTACAGAATGGACAGGGAAGTAAAGAATTTGCACCTTGTTTGCATCCAAGCATGCACTTTATGGTCTTTAGATCACCACCTAAATGCCATTCAACATCAAACTCCCCACGTCCTGGAACCATGAGCTTCTCACCGTTTATTTGAGCTTTAATGACCTCTGTGACCCATGGGATTCTACTGAAAATCCATGCAAGGACTTCATGTGTCTCTTTCGGAACTTCAATTGCACCAAGCCACCATATATCCTTCTTTGATTGCACACTAAAAGAGGGCTTTGTCGCTTCACTCGAACTACAAGATTGCTTGGCATAAGCTAGGGCTTCATTCATAAGAGTGATGCTCATTCTCTCCAACTTTCTCCCTTTAACAATTACACACCCATCCAACTTCAGCACGAACACAAGCTTGCCTTCAAGAACTGCCAACAACATAAAGCCTCATAATGCTTGTTATGACACATCATAGAGCATGTAGGCAACTCTAAACTAACCTGCATCACTCAAATTGTAGAAAACAGCCATGGACTGCTGCAATCGTATCAAGTCCACAAAGATATTGTTGAATTTGGTGTAAACAAACCCTTCGGTCCGCAACACACTGTTAGAAACAGCACTGCTTCCCTTCCCGCGGCCCTTCCTTCCTTGTGATTTGCTACGGAGTGGATGAAGAGGCATCGTGTCTTCAATATACAAGTAGTCCCCTAATCGGTGAACAACATCTTCATTTGACACCTTCTTGGCAATCTGCACTCTGTGAGGAAGTGGGAATAGGTTTTCCGTGACTCCTCGACTTCTTAATGCATCTTTTAACACTTGATGTATTGCTTGATAGCCCTTGGTACTAATCCCAACAGCATCACAAATATCTTGAACATCTAGATCAGTGACAATATTAGAAAAATCACTAAGAACTCTCTTAGTGATTGCGTCTTTCAAGTGTTTTGCCTCTGGAGCATCAAGCATCCCAATAAAATCCTCTTTGTTGAAACAAGAACGAAGTAAAGTAGCCCTAGCTTCCGCATTCTCGTCGCCGCACGTTTCTTGGACGAAGTTCCTATTGCCCAAAACAACAATGATGAGCCGTATTAGACTTAAACAACATGAGGGACACAACACGTTACCTCATAGCTGTCACCCTTTGTTTTCTTGCACCTCCACGTGGTGCAAGAGTCTGAATTTTGGACAACTCTCGTTTCCTCACCCTACCTCCCATGGCAGTACTCTTCATGTGTGAAAGAGTATCCTCAAGCTTTTTAATTACATTTTCCTTGGTTGTGATGGTGCTCTTTGCCTCCTCAAGCACACTAGTAGCTGTTTGCATCTGATCTTGAAGATTGTGGAAACTTCCATTGAGCAACTGCCAATGACGCAAGTAGACCTCGGACCGCGCAATCTCGTGTTTGTTGAGTCTCTTGCAGTAGCCCAACAAACCTTGCTCTCCATTTCCAACGTATTGCAACAATGATGGAATGTTTGTAAAAGATGGATGAACATTGAGAGAAGGATCCTTTGGATACAAGCATCCGTCTGTCCAGAGATCCACATTCTTCTCCCCTTGAGCACGGCGTTCGTTGGCTGAAGGTAATGTACCCAAGCATGTTTTCTTTGTCGGAACATACTCTTGAGGTAGGCGTAGGAAAAGCCCTGGAGACCTACCGCGTGAAGAGCTTGCTGGGACATTGGTCACGTCGTCAAGAGGCATTGTAGGATGGAGAGATAGAGCTTGAAGGATGGAGAGATGGATCTTGGAGCTTCCTTTAAATTAGGGATTCTTACAAGGCCCATGGAGAGTCCATTTTTTTCCTAATGGTCAACTAGTTTTGGAGCTCTTTCATCTGTTCTTCATAGATCTAGCTCTCTGTAGTGGTGTGAGTCGAGCTAGTAGCGCTGACTCTGGCAGGAGGTGCCCATAGCCACTGGATGGTTTGATCCTTAACTTTAAGCTGGTCCTTGAGCTCAAGGACCTCATCTTGGCTAGCCTCCTGGTCTATTTCTACCTTCTCTTTGGCGTTTCTCATGGCCTCAACTTCCTTGGACTCCTCAACAAGTTGTAGGGTTAGGTTATCCCTTTCCTTCTCTGCATCTGTCAATGACTTGCTAAGTTGTCTATACTCCTCTTCCGCTCCTTGCAATCTTTGAGCTGCTTCCTAATTTTCTCTTTCCATTTCCTGGCATCTTTGCAATGCCTTTGCCAGACTAGCTTGCAGTTCTGCTTCTCTCTCTATCTGCCTTTGGCTTTGTTTTTGTAAAGTGTCAACTTCAAGCTTTATCTGCACTTCAGTGGCTTTAAGAGTTGCCATTTCACTTTTGGACACAATTGATTGTACTCTTAGCCTGGTTAGCTTGGTCATCACCACATCCCAATCATTGGTGGGCGGGTGCAGGTCCACTGTATCAGTGGCCATCTCCTTTAGCTCCACTAACCGCAGGCTCTGCATTTGCTCTTTGGGCCCATGTTTGCCAAGTCGAATGCGACTGTGGCAGCCTCTTCTTTTGTATATCCGACAGCCAGTAGGTCTAGAAATGTGTTATACCTTGCTTCATTTGGCTATGGCTGCTCACTCTTAGGCTTAGCCTCTTCTTTTGTTTCTTGCTCTTGGCTTTGTTCTTGCTTAGACTCTTCCTGATCTTCAGGTTTGTCTTGCTCCTCTTTCTCTTGAGTTTGTGGAGGGCTACAAGGAGGTGGTGAGCGCGGTGGGCTTGACTCAGGGCTAAACGGTGGAGTTGTCGGATTTTTCTTGAAATCCCTGTCTGCCTTTGTCTTTCTTTCTCTCTCTTGGCCTTCCTGCTTCTCTAGCAGTTGTCATCAGACTTGCTCCACTTCTGCTTCTGTAAATGGTACATGTGGGATATTTTCCACCGTGGCATCCAGAATCTCAAAATTCTTAATATAGTCATCGAATCTGTCTGTGTGCACCCTTTGGGATGATTCTGACATTGCTTCTAGAGACAACTTTCATAGCTCATTCAAATCTCCTTTGAGGGCTCTTTCGGCCCTGAAACTTTCCATCAGCCGCTCTAGCCGTGCATCCTTCTATGATTTCGTCTCTTTGACTGGCACTTGGATAGATTCCTTCTTTCCCTTCTTCAGCTCTGGTTGCTCTTCTTGCATGGTTTCTAATCGGCGTTTCAACCTAGTGGCAACCCTTGGGGCTTTGGGCTGTTCCTCTTCCTTATCTTCCTTGAGCCTCAACCAGTCGCTTTGTGATGGAGGGTCGGGCCATCTCCCCTTGGCGTGCAATGCTCCATAAATCACCTTCGTGATTAGCTCACCCGGAACAATGTATGTGGGGTTCTTGTTGCCCATCTTCACCAGATTATCATGTATATAAGCTGCATAATTGATTACCTTCGGCTTGCTTTTCTGCATTGCCTAGGTGACTGTTGTGGCAATTGCTACAGGCGGCATTCTGTATTTTTGTGTCCGCTTGTACACATATGGAAATACTGATTGTACAACTGACTCATGATTGCCACTTTGGGGTTGGCAATGTCTTCAAAAGTGTAGTTGCCTTTCTTTTCTGTGTACACCTTTACTTCGTCTCTTCTTTTGGTTACACTATCCCCTTTGTTGGAGAGGTCTAGTGCAGCTGCCACTACTCTCTATGTGATTAGAATCTCCGTGCCTGGCTTGCCCTGCAGATCCGTTACTCTGGCCACTCCATCTTCCTTGATTGTCGTCACAAATTTCCATACTCTTTTTATGTTAATACCTGCCGGCACAGCTTCAAAATAATTGTGGAGATCTATTTTCTCCAGATACTCTGCCATCTTGCTTTTGAGGAACTCATTGAGCTCCCTCGCTAGCATTGATAGCTCTATCACATTTCTTTCGGTGTCTTTGAACACGCCTTGGTAAATCTTTAGATCATTTGACTCTAGCAGGTCTTCTTGGATCCAGGTGATGGTTGGCTTTAGAGTTCCTTCTGGTATGACGAAGGGCTCTACCTCTTCTAGGTAATCTTTTATGGTCATCCTCTTCTTCTTTGCCGATGACTTTGCGGCTGCCATAGATCCTGTTGCACTCAATAGTCCAAAGTTAGCGTTTTTTTCATATTAGCTGAGAAACTGAGTTTTAACTATCCAAATGACTTGAAAATTGAAAATAAAACTTAAAAGGAACTTAGGAAACTGTTCTTGTGCTCACAGTGCAATTCTGGCCAAACAATTTCATTTAGACATCCTACGCGTAGGATGTCTTTTTCATCAGATCTTGGTGATACTTGTCATGCTGGTGGTCCTTCGCCTGTGGAACATGGCTATGTGTTTGGATTTGGATTTGGGCATCAAAAAGTGGATTTTTGGGCTGATTCAAGCTTTTGGTCACAAATTGGGTAGAAAGTCCACAACAGGTAGCAAATGATATCCACATGGGTTGAAAATTGATATATGGGCTCCTTGCACCATGGTAATGGCTCCCATGATGTCATTCTTTGCACAGAAGGTCAAAAACATGCTAGAGACATCCTACGTGTAGGATGTCTATTTACTTAAAATGGCTTGAGATTTGTTCTATCGGTAGTCCTTGGCATGTGGAACATGGCCATGCTCTTGGATTTTGATTTGGACAAGATTTGATGTTGGTGAGATCCTGTGTAGTGTTTTTGGACTCAAAAAGTGTATCTTGAAGGTGTGGGGGGTCAAAAATGATTAGAATGACTTCAAACTTGACATATGAGTTCTTGAAGATGATAAGAAATATCTGGAATGTGAAAATACCCTCTGTAGGCCAAAAATGTCAAATAGATATCCTATGCGTAGGATGTCTACTTCATCAATTTTTGCAAGTGACCACACAAATTGATTGGCTATGTGCTCATGAATGTGTTGTGCAAGTTTCATGTGATTTGGACAAGTTTTGGTAGGTCTATGGCCCATTATTGCCTCTATGCCCTAACTTTGCATTTTTTCATGCATATGAGGTCAATTTTGGTCCAAATGTATGGAAACTTGGTGGCTAGCATGTAAAGGCTATTCAGAAAATGTGTGTGATGAGAAATGTTGGGTTCTGTGCCTAGAAATGGCCTTGAGACATCCTACGCATAGGATGGCTCCTGATGATGTTTTCATGGAACCTGTCATTGGTGCCCTTAGTCCCCCTGAGTCCCTTTTAAGCCTAATTTCAACAAAAAAGTCAAATGGATAGAAAGTAACTCCCTGTGTGGATTTCAGAGCCTCTGAGCCATTTTCTGACTTTTGGAGTGCTTTTCGGCGATGAAATTTCTTGCTGTTGGTCTCCATAGCTTCCCGATCCCTTGGGGATCTTTGCCGTATGGTTTTTGTTGACTTTGGCTTCACCGGAGCTCCATTTGGCAATTTGTCACTCTAGAAGCACCCGCGATTGCGTTTACATGTCTTCGATGACTTGTGGTGGTCTACCACCATAGGACTTGGTTGTTGATGGTCTAAGAAAGCCGCTCATGAAGTTTGGTGGCAAACGGACATGCGGTTTGGCCGCGAGAGCTATTTGACGCTTTGTGTGTCTGATGCCGTTTCTGAAGTTTAGTGCCGCTTTCGGTCACCTTTTGGTCATGTTGGCTACATAGACTTGTCGAGCATGTCGAGATGCTCCTACCCATGAATTTTGGTAGCATTTGGGCGCCTCTCCGCCGATTTCCCATTTGGTGGCCTCTTGCGGGATTCTAGGAATTAGGGTTTTTTCCGATGGTTTTCTACTGCCTTTGCACATCCAAGACTGGTCTCCTATGCTAGGGTAAGTTGCCGATGAAGTCTCATTGCTTTTGGGTTAGCCGTTAGGTGGCCACTTCTAGTTGTATCTCTCTACTGCCCGCTTTCTGTGTGAACCCTACGCTAGTTTTTGAGACAAAACGACAAACATGCGCGAAAAGCTCAAGGTGGTGAGCCTACCTCTCATGTCTAAAGCCCGTCGGGTAGTCGTGCGCATCGTAGAAGCTGCTGGAAGTTCTGCTCGCTCTAGGTGGCAGAAGCTCTCTCTTAAAGGTCAATAGTGAAAATGAGCTTAAAATGAAGTGAAAAATTCTTATAATGGGGGTCCCCGAACCACTTTTTATGAAATTCGACATGTGCTCCCAACTTCTTGCGAGATGCGGTTTAGGCTCAAAAATTTCTTGATTTGGACTCCATTTGCCCGTTTACCAGAAATTTGGCATTTCGGTCAAAATCTGGCCAAAACACGCTTTCCGCTCTAGTCTCATAATTGCACCCCCACTGTACCATAGGTTGTCCTATAGTCACTAATCATCCCCTATTTTTTTTTTCATTATGACCGTTTTTCACTTGCTTTTTGTATTTTTGAAGTTTTTTTGCTGAAAATTAGCAAAATTAAAAGGAAAATAGGAAATCAAGCCCAGAAAATCCCCAAAAATCATAATAAATAAAAAACATCACCTCAAAACATTATATACACTCACGTGAAATTTTTATGGCCGGATTTCTCCGTTTTACCAATATTTTGCCTGAAAAATGGCTATTTCCACTTATATATACACACCTAGGGGCTTGATTTGGCGTTTGGCCCCATATACCTGTAGATTCATGCTGTATAAGGGCATATGTACTTGGGTTAGTCCAAAAAATTTCGCAATCAAACAACAACCCTTAAAAATAGTCAAAAAACATGCCCCTTTTTTGCTCTTTCTGCTATTGGGTCCGCATTTGAGAATGCCTCCCCCCCTCCTAGCTGGAGTCCTCTCGGACGACAAGGTATCACCTCAGAGTATCTGCCGTGCATAGGTTGAAAAAATTGTGCTAATGCTTGGCCGTGTAATGTGGCCGTATTTTATGCATACTCGGTCAATGCATGGAAAAATTAATACTGTGCAAGAGAAGGGTATAAGCAAGATGCTTATTGGCATTCGCCGTCGAGGTTTCATGTTTTCTTTGCAAGAAAAAGCTGTAACTCTATTGCTCTCTGTTTGATTGTCTTTTGGGCAAAAGTCGCTTGCTTTGCCGCCACTGTTGATATGGCCGTAGTTGTCTCTTTGGAGAGAATTGGCTTGGCCGGAATGGCCGTAGACCGTATCTCTTTTTCTTTCCATTGGTAGCTTGTCTTGTCCGGTTTAGGGTTTATTGCTACTGCATTGGTTGCCACTGTTTTGTTGCTGATTGGCACCCACATAAATTGGTTTGTTGGTTTCATATGCAGTTAGCTACGTCCGATGTTGCTTGTACTAAAGGGAGTTCCTATTGCTTCGACTTCGAGATCCAGATGCGAGTCGCATTTGAGTTATGGTTGAGCATTTTCTTTGGGATCCATATCTATTTGATTCCCTTGGTTTTTGGGTGAATTCTCGGCTTATGTTGACTTCCTCCGTTGTATTGTTTTTGGTCTGCCATGTCATTTCTATCCTTCCGCACCCATATTTGTTTTTCTCTTGTTGGTAACTCTGATCTGTTCACTGCGGTCAGTGACTTTTCATACTTGTAGCGAACTATGTTGGCAGTTTCCGGGTGGTTAGCCTTGGGTATCATGTTGTTCTTTGGTAGCACCCTTGATTTTGGCTCTTTTTCCAGTGATTGCATTGCTACCCACTGATTATTCCGGGGTTGCTGAGAAAAGGCTATCACCTGTTGTTCTTGTGCATGCTGAATTTTGACTGCATTCACATTCCAATCTATCTGCACATTGTACTCTTTTTGCCAAGGTTGTCCCAACAACATGGGGTGTTGTGTGCTTTCATCCTCGACTACATAAAATTTGTGTGGGTAAATATATTGATGTACTTGTACATGCAATATAGTCCAGCCCAATGTTGTCAAGGAATGTGATGTACTACTTTCCATCACTTGTGGAGTAGGATGAAGTTGACCTTTAGACTTGAGCTGTTTGTATAATCTGTAAGAGATCAAATTTTCTTGAGCTCCAGAATCAAGCAATGCCGTCGATTCAACTTGATTGCTACCCACTTTGACTGCAATTATTGGCTCCAATGTTTCTTCATCAAAATTCGTTAGTCGAATGGCATTGATTCGCAATGGTGCTCCACCTTGTTGTTGTCATAGAAGTCTTCTTTTTGCAATGCGTTCTTGTGCTTTTGCTTGAGCTTCTTCTCGTACCCTCTGCTTTCCTTCATTCGTTGTTTTCCTTGATGGATTTGTTGAAGCATATCCTGTGTTAGTGGTAAATGATATTTCTTCAATTGACACCCACTAATCCAATTTGGCATTTCTTCTCCTGCTAATGTAGCAAGCTTGACAGCTCCGCTTTGTGATAGATCACTAATCACAAAGGGTCCCATCCCTTGCTTTTTAAGTTTCTTGACATGTTGCTTCAAAGTATAAACAAGTACATAATCATCTATTTTGAACTCTTTCGTGCGCACATGCTTGTCAAAAAACTCTTTTTTTCTTCTCTTTTTAGCATAGATCGAAGCTACAGCTCTCAGGCGGAGTTCATCTAGCTTTTTAAGATCATCTATTTTTGAAGAGAGCTCATGCCTTGTCTATTCTAGGTGTTTCGCTACTCATAGAGTTGGAATTAAAAACTCTATGGGTAACATAACATTTAGGCCAAAAACCATGTTGTATGGTGTCGTTCCTATTGATGTTTTGTAAGCTACCCTGTATGCCCATAGTGTTGAGTGTAGCTGCTGATCCCAATCTGTTCTTGTCTCTGATACAATTTTAGTGAGAACCGTGCATAGTGTTTTATTTGTGGCCTCAGCTTGTCCATTTGCCTGTGGATGGTATGGATCAGATTTCCTATGTATGACCATGAATTCCTCTAGCATATATTCAATGACTTCATTAAGAAAATGTGTTCCACGATCACTGACAATTTCTATTGGTAAACCGTATTGTACAAAAACATTCTCATACAAAAATTGTGCAGTGGTCCGTGCATCTGCTTTTTGTGTTGCCTTCGCTTCCGCCCATTTTGTGAGATAGTCCGTAGCCACAATGATATATTGGGTATGGGTGCGATATGCAAGGGGTGAAATAGGTCCCACAAAATCAATGCCCCATTTTGCAAATGCCCTTGCCCCCATCATTGGCCGTAGTGGCATCTCATCTCTCTTTATCGGCACCTTGGTGCGCTGACATGCGTCACAACGCTTTAGAAACTCTTCAGCATCCATATGTAATGTAGGCCACCATATTACTGCGGTTAAGACAAATTTTGCCGTCTTATCGCCTGAAAAATGGCCTCCACTTATTCCTCCATGTGCGTGTTCTAGAATCAGCAGGTATTCACTTTCACTTGTATAGATTCTAAGTTGATTGTCCTTTCCTCGCTTATAGAGTTGGTTCCCAATTAACTGAAAGTCACGAGCCTCCAACTCTATAGTCCTTTTTCGTGCTCTTGTTATGTTTTCAGGAAACGTCCTTGTGGTTAAGAAATCAATGATATATTGACTCCATGTAGGTGCAATGTTTACGTAAAACAATGTCACGTGATCCACTGGTCGTTTGGCACTACATGCAGTACAATTGTTAACATAAGCATGTGTGTCCACGTACATAGTTGGCCAATAAACCCCTAACTGTTTCAGTCTCTGGTGTGTTTTCATGCTGAACAATGAAATGCACAATCCTAGATATGTGCTTCTGCAAGGTAACACTCGAATTCTTCCGGATTTGTACATAATCGTAGAATTTTGTCCGATCCTAGATGATACAGCCGTCCTGCAATCAATTGGAAGTTTTTTGTTTGTCGAATGGTTTGTTGTTTGGATCTATCTTCCGTGTTATCAAACCTCCCTCCGAAGGTAAGAATGCTAATAATTTCCTGAGACCATTTGGGTATCATTTCAATATTGAAAGATAAGCATCTGGTATGTCATCATCTACTCCTTCAGGAGCTTCCCCATTGTGTATCCTTGAAAGATGATCCGCCCGTAGATGGGTTTTACCCTTTTTGACCACCACTGTGAAATCAAACTCTAGCAATATAATAAACCAGCGTACAATTCTCCCTGTATTGCATGGTTTATTTACTAGATACAAAAGAGCTTGATGATCTGTGAAGAACACAAATTTGTTTGCGAGCAAATAATGCTGAAATTTCTTTACAGCATAAATCATTCCTAACCCCTGTCTTTCAGTGGTTGTGTAGTTCTTTTACGCATTGTTTAACTGTCGGCTTGCATAACAAACTGGAAAATCCATTGTTCCGTCTCTAGGTTGAGCCAGAATACTCCCAATTGCATATGCAGAAGCATCAATGTGAACATGGAATATCTTTTCCCAATCCGGTGCTTTAAGTACAGGTGCTGATACAAGGTTTTCCTTCAGCTTTTGGAATGACGTTTCACACTCCTCGGTCTAATCAAAATTGACTAGCAAACGATACAGAGGTTGTGCGATGACTGCATACATATATATGAATCTTCGATAATACCCACAGTGTCCCATGAAGGATTGCACTTGTTTCGCATTAGTAGGCTTGGGTAGGTCTACTATGACTTTGACTTTGTATAGGTCAGTGGTTATGCCATTTCCTGAGACAATGTGTCATAAGATGCGGCCTTGCCTAACCATGAAAATGCACTTTTCCGGGTTCAGACAGATTCAATATGTCCTGCATTTTTCAAATACCTTTTGCGAATGGTCAATATGTTCCTCTCGTAGAAGAGAGTGTACAGAAAGATCATCCATGTATATTTCTAAGAATATTCTTAGGTATTCTTTGAACGCGTGCGTCATTAACTTTTGAAAGATCGCTGCGGCATTAGTTAAGCCAAACGGCATAACTCGATACGCACATATTCCCCATTCTGTGGCAAACGTTGTTTTGTGATGATCCTCCATTGCAATTGCCAGTTGGTTGTTTCCTGAAAACCCATCCAAAAAGGAATAAGCCCGTTTCCCGACCACCATCTCAAGTACATGTTCTGTGATTGGCAAGGGATAATTATCCCTTAGGGTGGGTGCATTTATCTTTTTGAGGTTTACACACACTCGCAGTTTTCTTTTTGGGGACTACCACAATGGGTGACACCCAATCTGTATGCTCAATTTCATATATGAATTCAACATCCATCAGCTTGCCAATCTCTTCTTTGATTCGTTTAGCAAATGTGTCATTATATGTATAAGGACGCTGTTTGCTAGGTTTTGCATCTGATTTCAAAGGAATTGTATGTTGACATATCGATGGATCAACTTCTTTGAGGTCTTTGTAGGACCATGCAAACACATCTTTATACTTCTTGAGAAGTTATGTTAACCGTTCTTCTTCTTCAGGCTCTAAATCGGTTGCGATATAGACCGGCTGAGGCTTCTCACTGGTTCCGCGAGGTCTATCCTTTTTGCATTTTCCGGCCCATCATAAGATTCCTGGTTGGTTCTTTCCCTGACTGGTGGTGTCATTATGATTTTTCTGTCCTGGATGGTGAATTTCGGATAGTGTGATGGTACATTCATGTTTCCTTTTTCTATCTCCCTTTTACCATCACTATCTTCCTCAGTAGTCCATACCTCTCGTAAAGACCGTTTCAGTTCTTGGTATTTCTGTTTACGCTCCAGTTTGGTCCACTCTTGGTCTTTCGTTGTTTCTTTTTTTTATTTTTGAGATTTTTATGATTTTGTTTCTGTTTTAGATTTTCGTACTTGTCTTATTTCCTCTCGCATTCTTTCCCTTCGAACTTTTGAGAATCTTCCTGATATTTGATCTTTTACACAATCCTCTGCTTTTACAAGCATCAAATAGTGAGTTTTATCTCTCATCCTGGGCATCAGGTTTTCTCTTGCTTTGTTTCTTGCTCGTTTTCTCCTATAGAGTTCCTGGTGTCTAGGGTATTGATTAGCAAAATCATAAAACTTGATATTCTCTGCTTTCTCCGCACACCCACTTGAGTTGTATGAACACTCATTATCTGCATCATTATTTATTTCCAGATGCTCAGAGGAGTTATAAAACTCTTCTTGTTCTGGTGGTTCTACCATCTCATCTCCTCTTGGTATAAGGCTTACCATGTAATAGGGTAGCACATCATAGCCATCCTTATCGCAAAATTTTGTTGTTGGACTATCTATAATGGTACAGACATCCAATGTTGCTAGTATGTGTTCCCATTCTAGAGGTTCCAAGGCATCTTCAAGAAAAGGTTCCGGAATATATTCCTTGTCCTCAATCGCTCTTTCTAAGACACATTCCTCTCTTTTTAAGCTCCCACAATGTGAAGCTCCACACATCCATAGCTCTTTTTGTTGCCCTAACCATGCTGGGAGTTCCGATCCTGCGACTGTAGCTGAATCAAACTCTTCCACTGGTGTCTGGTTCACATCCTTGTAACTATGGTCTTTCAGGTGTATTTTGGTTGTTGTCTCGCCATGTCTAAGGTATATGTGGTCGTAACCCCAATCCTGGACCATCTTCAATTGTCTCATGAATGGTCTTCCCAAAATGATCTCATAATTGTTCTTTTTGTCGAAATCGACTATTGCAAATGTATGCTCATACTCGATTCCACACGAAGTGACAATCACTTCTTCTAAGAGTCCTAGAGACTTCTCCATGAACCCATCTTCCAATTGCAATTTCATTCTGGTAGCTCTTAAAGATGGTTTTCCCCATTTTTTCCAGATTTCCTTGGTGGCGATAGCAACTCCCGCTCCACTGTCAAGAATAGCTTTGGCCTTGGAATTCTACTGGTAGCGTGGTGTTTCCATCTTCTCCCTCACAATGCTCTCCAACTTTGTTTAATGGTACTGGCCTAGTGTTTAGTTGAGGCCTGTACAAGTCTCTGATCCCTTCCTGAAGCTTTGAGGTGGGGTCTTTCACTCCAAATGTTTCTAGGCATTTGCCTACTGTGGTCCACATGTTTGGTCGTAACCTTAGGAGTTCGGCTAATGTGATTGTGCATGCCACTGGGGTGGACAATAACTCAATCAACCCTTGTGAATCCATCACTTTGTTAGAAGAAAGTCTTTGAGATGGGATTGCTCTCACCTCAGACTTGGCTTCATAATCTCCTAGGTAAGAGGGTAGAGTTTTCAGCGAGTCTAGTTGGCTGGACCCCGAACTAATTGATCCTTGGTCTCCCCCTTGCGAATGTATGTCAAAGTTCACTTGTGATCTTGCCTCAAATTCTTTAATAGGAGGTAAGATCTCATTTTTCTCTTTTCTCGTGCTGTTTATGTGGTTACTCACCCTCTTAGCTTCGTTGGCCTCACGGATTTTCTTCCACAGTAACCGATGATAAACACGAACAGAGAGAGATAGAGAGCGGGAGAGAGTGAAAGAACACGTGCATGCGCACCTCCTGGAGTGGAGTGCTATGCCATCATGGCAAGAGAGGGGAGAGGAGAGGAGAGAAGAGAGGAGAGAAGAGCAACGCAGACACTGGGTGCAATCTCCCCCCGTGCAAGAGTGACCATCTCCCTCTTGCACGTATTTGTTTTATAGATTTCTTGAATGGTCAAATTGGTTACAAATTGGCCGGCCGATCATAAATGGCCAAAGCTCATAATAGAGCACTTGAACAATAAAATGTACAATATATATATATATATATATATTTCATTCGCATAGGCCTAGCTCGGTCTAGTCTTTTCCACCTGTTACATCTGCAATAAATAACAAAATATCAATTCCATAACATACCTCTCTGTTGGAAAGCAACTGTCCTCAGTTGCGAAGGTAAAAATCTGCAAATAGTACTTGTCAAAAACAATGATTAGAAATCTGTATCAAATAGTAAAAGAAAAACCCATAAAATTAGACAACATTGCTTATGTATTCCGTCATCCACATACTCCCTATTCTAGTGTCCCATACCACTAGAATAAGTAGTATACGTCATACCCTGATGAATCAGGATATCATTGGTCACACTCAATCTCATAGATCTCAATTCCAATTTGATTTTGTTTACCCGGGTAACAAAATCATACCAGTTACAGTGGTGGCCAGCCACTGCAACATGATTTTGTGATTGGTGTTGCCTAAATCGGCGAATCTACACACGACGTGCTGCCTAAATTGGAGAATCTGCACTAATGCTGCCTAAATCGGTGAATCTGCAATGGATATTGTTTAAAAATCATGAATCTTTCGTTTTATCAATGTGCTGCCTAAATAGGCGAATCTGCACCAAGATGAGTATCTACACACTGCCTAAATCGGTGAATTTGTGTGTCTGTGACCAATGGACTAGGTTAGGCATAAAAATAATTAAAAAATAAACGACATGTTTGATATGAAATTGGAATAGAGTGTCATGTGGAAGCATGTATCACATCTTATTGATTATTGCACACCAACCGAGCTCATGTAAGTAGTGGTATGACAAGTCATCTCAGGAAAGAGTTCAATCAAAGAAAGTAGAACTCTTGACATTAGAAACAATGGATTTTGCAACATAATGTAAACAAGTAAGAGAGCATCTGAAAAAAAGTATTGCCTGCTACAAAGGTGCTGGGGTATCTATAGGGGTGTGAGAATATCTGCAAAAAGAATCACTTAAAAGAAATCAAATAGAATAAATATTAATTTATCAAACCACTATTAAACTAGAGGATTCGTGCATAAGGAGATGTGGTGAAGGGTGGGGGAACTTGGAGGGGCCAAGATAAGAGAAGAGATGGGATAAGCACTTCTGGTGAATTAGATAACGTTACTTTGTGGTCTTAAGATATATAGAGAGATTTTATTTATCAGAGATAATTGTAATAATGTTTCGAGAGGGGTATTATCAAAATGCATCAAGGAGTGTCATACCTGGATTTTGATATGAGAACATTGTATTTAGATTTATCTGCAAAACTTTTCTAAAAAACAAAGCACTAAAAACAATCTTGTTAAATTTAAGAAGACGTTAATAATTGCAGATCAAATGCATTAACATTTGAAATGCCATGAAGGAAAAATTTGATGCACAGTGCCAAGAAAAGAGAATGAAAGTAGACAACATGAAGTACAAATGAGTGGATAAGAGAGGTGTGATCTAAATTGAGAGGGTGGTTTGCAAGATTGGGATAAGCAGTAGACATCGATCTTCAGAGAAAGTGAGGCCACACTCAATGTATGAATGTTAGGATAGGTCAAAAGCAAGTCGCCTAAAGTAGTTGGCTTCAAATTCTGGTGTAGAGGAAAATATATGTCAATAAACATAGTCCTCTGTGAAGGAGTATTAGAAACATTGGCAGGGGTGTGATACATAAGCAAATAAATAGAACACTATTGAGGAATATGCAACATTGACATGTGATGTAACTTTTAAGAAAATTTGTGAAGCAATCAAAGCAAAAATCTAATTACATTATAGCATTGCTAATGGGATAAAATCACATTATGTGGAGAATGGCTCTTGGAAATAATGATGAGAGAGGGAGTTTGTTGTGTATGCTTGATAATTTCTTACATTGAGCCGGGTAGAGTAAAAAATAAAATAAATTCACAATCCACTAAAGTATGGAACATCTGCAGTCATGAGGAACTCAAGAATTATTCAAGCTGCTAAGTACCACTAACATCACGGCCTGTGGACATATATTACCATTAGCGTAGTAAGGCAATTAATGGGTAGCTTATCCTTCTTTTCTACAAAGAGGTTTATGAACAATGGCACCTTCACATGTGCTAGAAGAGAACATTTATTACAAGAAAAAATATATATAGATTATTATATGGCTACGTTTTCAACCCAAATTTTGTTCAAGATCATTGGGCTACACGAGCTATTTGATTCAAGTTTGAAGGTAAATTTCAATGATTGATGGCTTCAAATTCTGGTTTGGTATTTGGAGTTCTAAAAATTGATTGATGAGGGCAATCATTATGCCAAGTAAAGAGAATAAGAAGAAAATCCTTATTGAAAAACAACATATATCTGTGATATTGATCACGTTATAGAGATATGTTATTAGCACTTGACAAGTCGTTGAAGGTTTTATATGCAGCATCTAAGCTACCACATTCCTCATACATGTCAACGATCGTGTTTCCAATTATGGTGACCGGCTCTAACTGCTGTCTAATAATCCCATGATGTAAAATCTAACCTATCATTAAAGCTCCTATCCTGCCACACACTTTGATTGTGCCTGAAAATGTCACTTCTGTAGGTTTCACTCCCTCTTTTTGCATCTTTTTTATAAAGACTTAATGCTGGACCAGCAAGGCCCTGTTGGCTATAACATAATAGGATTACATTCAAAGATACTATAGTCTTATCCGGGAAAACCTCACAGATTTGTATGTTTTTTTTTTTTTGGTGTGCCTCTTCGAGCCTGCCACATTTGGCATACGTATAATCAATAAGAGTATTTCCTAACATTCCATCTAATAGAGGTCCATCTCTGATCAGCTCGCCATGCACAAACCTGCCATAACTGCACTCTCCTAAAATGCTACAAGCTCTTAAAACACACAAAAATAATACCTTCTCTGGCGTTATACCTTCGCCTTGCATTTTATCAAAGGCCTCCACATCCGCAAAACTATGTCTATGCTGGGCAAAGCTTGCAATAATGGAGTTCCATGAAACCACATCTCTCATTGGCAGGTGTTAGAAGCGGCTAACGGCTACACCAATTATGCACCAAGTTGTGGATATGTTATGGATGTACACAATATTTACTTCTCATTGTATAGGGCTTGGGCTCATTTAGGAGTTCCAAAGTTGTATGAGTCTAGGCTAGAGAGCTCACTTTATCCCATAGTTGAAGGGTTTGAGGCCCAAAACTATAAAAGAGCCCTATGCTTAATGAGACGTCATTCTTGAGTGGTCCTTTTGAGAACTATCTCTCTAGAGTAGATCTTGATGGCCTAGCCTTTGAGCTTAATGCCCATGCTTAGAAGGCTAGTGCTAATCACATGTAATTAGTGTAATCCTCTCTTAATTAAGCTAGTCTTCATTATGTTGTCAATCACGTTTCTCTACTTTCCTTCATTGTTTTGAAGTGTTGATCTTCTCTAATCTAACTCTTACTTATGCTAAGCTACTCCGATTAGAGGAGTCCTTATCTAACTCTCTCGATTGAGTGGAGTGGACGTACTCGTGATTGAGAGATTAGAGTTGTCCTCTAATGGTGTGCTTGTGTGTGTGTGTAGGTTTAAGAAGCCTTGAGCTTAATTTGATTATGTGTAACTTGATTTGGACACCATGATGGGCATGGTTGGGGTGGCCGACTTAATGAGGCGTCATTCTTGAGTGGTCCTTTTGAGAACTCTCTCCGTAGAGGAGGTCTTGATGGCCTAGCCTTTGAGCTTAATGCCCATGCTTAGAAGGCTAGTGCTAATCACATGTAATTAGTGTAATCCTCTTTTAATTAATCTAGTCTTCATTATGTTGTCAATCATGTTTATCTACTTTCCTTCATTGTTTTGAGGTGTTGATCTTCTCTAATCTAACTCTTACTTATGCTAAGCTTCTCCTATTAGTGGAGTCCTTATCTAACTCTCTCGATTAAGCGGAGTGGGTGTACTCGTGATTGAGGGATTAGAGTTGTCCTCTAATGGTGTGCTTGTGTGTGTGTAGGTTTAAGAAGCCTTGAGCTTAATTTGATTATGTGTGACTTGATTTGGGCACCATGATGGGCATGGTTGGGGTGACCAACTTGAATGCGATCTTGTGTGCTTAATCGTCAATGCATGTAATTAGAGTTGTGTTTGAGAGATTCCAAGATTAGTGTGTTTCACTTCGTTGCATGATGTGTGTAGATGATTGCCTGAAATTGATGCTTGATGTGCGATTAGCATTAGTTGTTTGGGATGATTTCTATTTGCATTGGAGGATGCACGCTCTTGAATCCTCTCAATCTTTGTATCCGATGACACTCTCGCACATTCTTTGTGTGATGCCTCCAAGCCTGAGCCGGGTCATGCTCTCTCTCTCTCTCTCTCTCTCTCTCTCTCTCTCTCTCTCTCTCTCTCTCTCTCTCTCCAGATTGATAGATTTTCTGGGAGATGGCATATGCTATGGCGAGCCTCCAACATTGGCGCCGCTGCCGGGGACGGGTTTCCTACGCTAGTGGAGTTGAGGTTGCAAAAGATAAGAGTACTTTGATTACCGATTTCTTGTAATTAGGTAGGATTTGATTTGTGTGTAGTGTAATTAGGTTTAATTAGATGTGTATAGAGTCATTTCACCCCAAAACCCCCTAAATTCTCTTTTGATTTTGCTAATTTTTCACTAACGTTCACTAATTTTGCATCCCATTCATGCTAATTTCATGCTAATTGTACTAATTCCATACTAATTCCATGCTAATTTCATGCTAATTTCATGCTAATTATGCTAACCTAACCACTAATTTTGATTTGGAATGTATGCTAAATCCCCTTAATTGAGGAGGATCATCACTCTTAATTGTTCTAATCTATGCCTAATCATGTGATTGAGTGTTGATTTTGGTCAATTTTTTGATCAATTTTGGACCGAATCGGAGTTGCACACATGTGTGTGCATGATGGAATCATCGCGTGGAGCAAGGATTAGCTTGGATACAATCAATTGTAAGTGGAGTGACCTACTCCGTTTAATTTTTGATTGATTAAGTTGATCCCATTGAGTTGCTAAATCATTGCTAAAATTAGGTGTGTGTGCCTAATTGATGGAATTTATGCCTAATTTGATGAAATTGGAATGAAATTGAACACCTAAATGCTTGTAGATTGATGATTTTGTAAGAAGTGTGTGTGCAAGCATTAGGAATTGGCCTAATTTCGTTGCTAATTGAGCAAAAAATTGGATTTGTGCACCTAATTTTTGTGTGTGCAATGCTAAATTGAGTTAAAATTGGATCAATTTTTGATTGAAATTGAGTTAATTTAGCATGTATATACTCATGTATGTGTGATCAAGTGTGCAATTGGTGAAATGCAATGAGTGTTTAATGAATTTTTTGCACAAATCGATGGCCTAAATTTAGGTGTGTGTGCCTAATTAATGGCCAATTATGCCTAAATTAGGGATGAATAATTGGTCTTGGTTGCCAATTATGATGATTAATTTGGCCTAAAAGATCGGTGTGTATTTGATTGATTGACTTTGGATGATTCAATTGGTACTCAATTGAAGATGATTTATGTGGTTACCATTATGATCGGTGTGCCAATTTGATTGAAAATATCCAAAAATTCAATGATTTGTGCATGTGCAAATGCCGTAATCAATTGTGTGTAACCTTACGAACCAAATGACAAATCCGATTTGATTTGGATGATTAGGGCTTTGGGATATGAGCAATTCAAAATTGCAATGATTGAAATCGGATACAAATTCACATTTGAGAAGTAATGCACTACATTCATGTGTGTATGCAATGCTTGATGTAAACTGCCTTGATAATAAATTTTTGAGATTGCATGATGAATCAATTGAGGAATGTATGTCCTAATTGAATGTATGCGTACTATGCTTTGGACTGAATTAGCTTTCGGATTGGTCATCAAAATTCATGCTTAAATCGTTTGAACCCGAAGAAATCAGGAACATTTGCGTACACAATTGTGATGAATCAATCAATTGACCAATTTTTGGTCCATATGTCCTATGCGCAAAAAGACATTATTGAAATTACATTATAAAGATGGAATCGAACACCAGCTTTGAGCATGCGTTCGTTTTGAGTGAGGACCAACAAAGAATTTATTATTCATGAAACTGTTTTTAGTAGGGAAGCCATGTCGCATGATGTGTTTGTGGAAACGGACCCATAATAGATTTTTTCAAAAAAAATAAAAATACAAAAACATTACTACTTGCTGGATGTGCTTTGGCTTGTAGCTCTCAAACACCACAAAAAATCACACACACGTGTCATGTCTGGCTTGCCCCCGTGATTGGCGCTCCTGGCGTGCGACACTTGCTCGAGATTCTCTCTCTACTCTCTCTCGGCAAGCAAGCGGACACATTACCCATACATTCTCTGTCTCTCACACACCACCTATTTACACTTGCAACTTTAGCTGGCCGATGCTTTCGCCGACCCCGCCCTTGTTGCACACATCCGCTTAACGCCTTGACTTCAGTCAATAACCCCACGACGCCTTTACGGTGACCACGCTTTTCTTGGACTCTTCAGCTGCAGCCTTTGTTTCTCTCATGCCCACTTGACTGGGGCGTAATAGCTCTTAGCCAGCTGCTATCATGCTATGATGACAAAGAAAGGGCCCGCCTGGGATGCGTTAATAACTCTAGTTGCTTGCAAACGTCGAGACCATTACCATGGTGATATCATTAGAAATTGGCTTGGCAGTGAGTGCAAGGACACAATTGAAAATCTAATTTAGGGCTCAACTACGAGTTTGTGACATTTTCCAAGCCCTCGATTTGCCTCAACTCTCTCTGCTTGTGCATGCTGTTAGGGCTTCTTCTGGTGTTCAACTGCTTGTGATTGGAGGACTGATTTCGCGAAGGGGCTGCAGATTAGAAGCACTCAAAACCGAATCCCATTGAAATGAGTGGCGCTTGCTACCTGCCTTGCAGGTTGCACACCAAGCATCCTAGCTCAGATCCAAGTAAGAAGATGCCCGCCATGTCCCAGTGTCACCTACTTGGCTCGGCACATCATAGACATTCACAGCATATAGCACATACACACAAACACCAACTCATTACCTTAGCTCGCCCCAGTTCCCTCTTGTTCAAACATTGTTGTCAGCATGCCGGCTTGCATTGGTTTCAAGTACAAATTCCACATCTCTACTGCATTGCGGGCCATCAGACTCCATACTGATACCCCACAAACACACACACACACACTGCCCTTCCCACCGGTCGGCTGCCTCTGTAGCGCTGACCGGCTCTGTCTAAACACACACACACACACACAGGTTTTCGATAACGCCGAAGCCCCAAACCAGGCCTCAATGCTGCTTGCGAGTTCCCAGCTGCCGTCGATGGCAAGACCAACCAATACCAGTGCATCTTCATACAGGTCCATCAACTGCAAACTCGCTGAGCCCACATCTCTTGCTTGTTGACCCCACCCAATGAATTCCCCATGCTCCGGCTTTGTCTCCCATGATCCCTTTGCTTCGGAATCCTAGCTGGCTCTCGCCCGAGGCTCATCACCCTCTCGAGTCCCGAGCCCAATGATAGGCAGTCTTTTGTAATGATCCATTGATTTGGCATGACAGATTTTCTCTTGCTGCTACACAACAACTGTTATCAACTCGTGACATTGGCCTCACGGTGCTACTTGCCTCATCAATCCTTGCATCTCACCTAAGTCACTCTCTCTCTCTCTCTCTCTCACGCATAGGTTGCCGACGTGCCATGGCATTGAATTAAAAAAAAAAAAAGTAATAACAATAAAAATGAATAAATAAAAGAATTTAATGAGGCTTGTTCCTACCTCTTGCACTCACACACACGCTCATGAGCCTCACACACGTACCCTACCCCTTGAACTCGCTTTTTTGGTTCTGTCACCTCAAGAGACGTGAGATTATACAAAGAGAACAAAATCATTAAAATTTTATTAAGACTCATAAAAAGGGTTCTCATATCTCTAATCACTTCACGATGCCCAAAGATGATGTATATTTCAAAGTTCAAAAACTTAAAATGTTCAAGACAATACCTTCAGTCCTGTGATTGATTTTTGGCAATGACGATTGAGTCGTTTGAGGTGATGACAATAATATCCAAAGAGGGATCCGCATGGCAGCATATTTTTAGCGATCAGAGAGTCGTTGTGCATGGGTGCCTTGATTATATTGCTTTGTATGTCAAAATATGATGCATGACAGTATGTGATGCACATACATTCAATCTTTGTGCGATGGGTGCCCAGTTTTAAGGAGTTACATAAAATATGCCAAATTTGTGGTGAATGCGATAGATTTTAGTGCCTGGTTTGATTGAAATTCTCATTGCACTAAATGAATAATTTCTTGTGACATACATAAGGGTTTGCGAGAGTTGTGCTTGCTTGGTCGTACTTTGTGCTTAAAATTAACATTGCTTGTGCATTTTTAATCCTTGAATTGAATGAGAAATTATTTGAAAGCATTAAAATTGCGCTTGTTTTGATGGACAAGAGTGTGCGTAAAAATTTGAACTTAGCTTTGTGCATTTTTTAGTGCTTGTATTGGATGTTCAAAAGCTAAAGAGCACTAATGATTTGAGTCTTTTGTGAAGAGATGTGGCAGGTGAGTGATTCCAAATGATCCAAGAAGGGGTCATCATTGCAAAATTTGCAAAATTAGAGACATTCCATGTTTGGATTAAAGTTGTAATGCTAGCTCATAGCTCGGTCTAAAAATGCAAATTTTTTTATTTGAGCTAGTGTTTAGCCAACTTTTTGAGCTTTTAAAGTACAAATTTGGCTAGTAAGGGCCATTCATTTTCATTTCATCAAGTTGCAGTCATCTCTAGCTCATAGATTGCGCTAAAAAAAAAAAAGTAAAATTTCACATGAGCTAGTTGTTAGCCAACTTTTTGGAAAGCTTTAAATTATAAAATCCGGCTTTCGAGAGCCACTTCATTTTTTATAAGTTGCATTATGTTTAGCTCTTGGTTTGTTTTTTAATTCCATATTTCAAGTGAGCTAACACTTAATCGACTTTTTGAATCATGCATGAGAGGTGGTAAAAATTGTAAAATTTGCTTATGTAGAAGCTCATTATCTCTCTCATTGTTGTTGTGTATGCATAAATTTGCTACATTAGAGCATTATGTGCATAACCAAAGGCATTTTTTCCCCTTGGGTTTTTTTTCCTTTGGCAAATTTGGGTATGCAAGACCCTAGCATTAGGTTTTCAGTAATGGTTCTTGTGTGCTTTTGGCTTTCAATAATTGGCTTTTGTAGCTTGTGTTTACACTTAGCTTCAAAAGGCTTCTTTTTGCAAATAAAAAGATCAAGAGTCTTCTCTACACAAAGGATGCTTGCTCAAGGATGCACAAAGAGCATGAATAGGTGTAATCCTTCCATGATTTGGCTCTTTGTTCATCTCTCCATTCTCTTGCTTGGTTTAAGTGAAATTTTGCTTCTAAGCTATGGTTTTTTTCATGTTCAAAAGCTAAGCATCGTAAAGTTTCAACACTTTACTTTATGAAAATTAAACTCAATAAAAAATTAGGTTTTATGTATGCTAATCATAGGAAATTAGGCCTTGACCTTATGTTAATGTAGGTTCATTTCTTGCTAGTCCTAGATTCTTAGTGATAGTCGTAATACTCCACTCATTTTTTGTCATGACCTAGGGCTATGATTAGGCTTTATGTTGTCTAGTTTTTGGCTATGATTGACCCATCTTTTAGAAGCAAAAAATCACTTTGCATGATTGTTAATTTATGCTTCATGTTATATTCATTCTTGGTGGCCTTTGATGCTCATTACTTGTTCTTATGTTTTGCAGCTCAACATTTCTTCCATGGACTTGCTTTCTACCATGTCACCGTGTCTTGCTTCACCGGCACACGAGGACGTGTGCCAAATTAGGAAGGGGGAAATGTTAGAAGCGGCTAACGGCTACACCAATTATGCACCAAGTTGTGGATATGTTATGGATGTACACAATGTTTACTTCTCATTGTATAGGGCTTGGACTCATTTAGGAGTGCTTAATGAGAGGTCATTCTTGAGTGGTCCTTTTGAGAACTACATGTAATTAGTGTAATCCTCTCTTAATTAAGCTAGTATTCATTATATTTTCAATCATGTTTCTCTACTTTCCTTCATTGTTTTGAAGTGTTGATCTTCTCTAATCTAACTCTTACTTATGCTAAGCTACTCCGATTAGAGGAGTCCTTATCTAACTCTTTCGATTAAGTGGAGTGGACGTACTCGTGATTGAGGCATTAGAGTTGTACTGTAATGGTGTGCTTGTGTGTGTGTAGGTTTAAGAAGCCTTGAGCTTAATTTGATTATGTGTAACTTGATTTGGACACCATGATGGGCATGGTTGGGGTGGCCGACTTAACAAGAGGTCATTCTTGAGTGGTCCTTTTGAGAACTCTCTCCCTAGAGTAGATCTTGATGGCCTAGCCTTTGAGCTTAATGTCCATGCTTAGAAGGCTAGTGCTAATCACATGTAATTAGTGTAATTCTCTCTTAATTAAGCTAGTCTTCATTATGTTGTCAATCATGTTTCTCTACTTTCCTTCATTGTTTTGAAGTGTTGATCTTCTCTAATCTAACTCTTACTTATGCTAAGCTTCTCCGATTAGAGGAGTCCTTATCTAACTCTCTCGATTAAGTGGAGTGAACGTACTCGTGATTGAGAGATTAGAGTTGTCCTCTAATGGTGTGCTTGTGTGTGTGTGTAGGTTTAAGAAGCCTTGAGCTTAATTTGATTATGTGTAACTTGATTTGGACACCAGGATGGGCATGGTTGGGGTAGCCGACTTAATGAGACGTCATTCTTGAGTAGTCCTTTTGAGAACTCTCTCCCTAGAGGAGGTCTTGATGGCTTAGCCTTTGAGCTTAATGCCCATGCTTAGAAGGCTAGTGCTAATCACATGTAATTAGTGTAATCCTCTCTTAATTAATCTAGTCTTCATTATGTTGTCAATCATGTTTATCTACTTTCCTTCATTGTTTTGAGGTGTTGATCTTCTCTAATCTAACTCTTATTTATGCTAAGCTTCTCCGATTAGTGGAGTCTTTATCTAACTCTCTCGATTAAGCGGAGTGGGTGTACTCGTGATTGAGGGATTAGAGTTGTCCTCTAATGGTGTGCTTGTGTGTTTGTAGGTTTAAGAAGCCTTGAGCTTAATTTGATTATGTGTGACTTGATTTGGGCACCATGATGGGCATGGTTGGGGTGGCCAACTTGAATGCGATCTTGTGTGCTTAATTGTCAATGCATGTATTTAGAGTTGTGTTTGAGAGATTCCAAGATTAGTGTGTTTCACTTCGTTGCATGGTGTGTGTAGATGATTGCCTGAAATTGATGCTTGATGTGCGATTAGCATTAGTTGTTTGGGATGATTTCTATTTGCATTGGAGGATGCACGCTCTTGAATCCTCTCAATCTTTGCATTTGATGACGCTCTCGCACATTCTTTGTGTGATGCCTCCAAGCCCTAGCCGGGTCATGGTCTCTCTCTCTCTCCGGATAGATAGATTTTGTGGGAGATTTCCTATGCTATGGCGAGCCTCCAACAGCAGGCTTTTAAAAACCTCAATTGCTTGCTGGAGTTCCCCAGTCTTGGCAAACATATCAACTAGGGTATTGCCAATAGCAACAATTACAACAACAAAAACAAGATCGCTCGCTTTAATTTGCTCATATAGGAGCTTGCAAGATTTCAAAACACATGAGAACATATAGGCGGTGGCCTTAACAAGAGCCCGTTGTTGCATTCTATGATATAACTTCAAGGCTTCAGCCTTCTCTCCGGCCCCATATTGAGCTGAGATAATGGAATTTCGTGAGTGCACCCCAGGAAAGGGTATGATTTCAAATACAGCTTTGGCCTTAGGCAAACAATCAGCGAAAGAGAAGAACCGAATGAGCTGAGCAACGAGAGCAGACTCTGCATGATGCGAGCTTACCAAAAGAGCATGCACGCATATGGTAGCAGCGACATCGTTTTTCTTGATGCATGTTCACAAGAGATTGAAGATAACCTCGCACGTCTCTCGCTTTCTCATACGTACTGTTGTTGTAGAAGGTTGCTTTTGGAAGATTTGGACCTATCGTTCAACATCTTGATTCCCCCCCGCATAAGATCACTAATAACATCTCTACAAGCAGTTAAGAGAATGGAACTTGCAGCAGGTGTGCAAGCGGATAGGCATGCATTCCGGGAGTAAGAGAGTGGCAGGATTGAAGGAAGTCATTGTTGGTGGGGATGTCTGCTTCGTTTGGCTCAAGCGTCAACTTGCACACTCGGCCTGCGAGAAGTCCAATGCCAGTGCACCATAGTGGATGTCCGGGTTGGCCACAGGATAGGTTGAGGGAGATGGGAGTTGTGGGAATAAAGGAAGCACGACAATCATGCAACTGTTGAAAGACAAGCGAAACGCTCGCTATACTGAGCTACAAATGGAAACGGGAAGGCCCGGTTACCAAGAACGGCGTGGAGCTGGATGATGGAGTTCTTCTCCGCCATAGAGAAGCTACCATACTTGATGCCAGGCCGCAGGAAGTTAGTCTATTGCAATTGGCAACTCTTGCCACACCTCGCCAAACCAGCCTGCTTGGGCAGCGCTCGCCAACTGCTATGCCCTTGCGTTTCAGTGTAGCTGTTGATGGGGTTGGTTCATCACAATAGGAAAGAGAGGGATGACGACTGAAGAGAGACAGCGAGAGTTTTTTTTTCCGGCTACATGGTGAGGTGCTGGCCGTCGACAACCTGTGTGTATGTGTGTGTGTGTGTGTGTGTGTGTGGTGGGGGTGCCAAGAGCAACGAGGGAGAGTATGAGCTTACGACCGCATGGTCCATGAAAGTGAGAGAGGAACTAGAAGTTCTTCATGAGCGGTGGGTAAGCGGGCATGCAGTAGATTCTTGTTGACGAGGTAAAAAGAGAAAGAGGAAGAGGCGGATGGCTGCATTGCAGGTAACGGAGAGGGCGTGTGTGCCTGCAGTTGTAAGAGAAAAAGAGCGATCCAGACTACAAAGGGAGCTGGTCGACTACGGCTTGTGGGTGTTGGGTTGGCATACCACAAAAATATGGGGTGCTATTGGCCGCAAAAGTGAGAGAGAGGGAGAGATTGGTAGCCCCGTTATTGCATGGAGGTGCCATTTTGAGGTCAATAATGTGCGGTCAGAGGTGCCCTTTGCATGCCAAGAGGAATGACGAGCGTTGCACACTCGAATCCTTAAGAGCGTTGCACACTCGACTCGTTGAAGATTGGTGGATGAGATTGAACTCGTCAAAGAGTGGTTGGTGGCAGCGTTTTGTAGGGTCATCATTCTGAGGTCATTGGTGTCACGCCATGACGTCGTCAACTGAGTTTCCAAAGCAGAAGATTGCACTTCGAAAGCTCTAATCCATACTGCTATTTTTTTTTGTCCCTGCTCGACTGCCATTCTGCGTCTATATTAACAAAGGATTTATTTTTATTTTTATTTTTAACAGTGTATATGTCCTAGGATGGTTTCCCGCAATTGTGAGTTGTGATGGATCATCGTCCAGTGGAAGGTCTTGGGTTAGGGACTCGTTGAATATATATGGCAGGGCTCCTCATTAAAAGAATAAAAATCTCTTTACTCTTCTTCTCATACATCATCCTAGTGTAGTGGATTTGGAGACTAGCCTCTTACAAGATGAAACCCGCTTTAGTTAGATCTTTGAGATTTGTCGGAAATTTTCCTATGAAGTAACTCTTTTTCTACTGCTCTTGGGGTCACTTCCGAATATTAGTTTGGTCTTGTTATTCTTATTCTTTCCTGTGTCCTAGATCTAACGATTGCAGGCAATACAATAGCCTAACTCTTTCTCTCTAAGTAAATTGTTATTATAATCGATCATTACACTCCAATTCACAGCACCATGACAACACTATGATTCCTAAATAATCCAAAAACACACGTGAACTTGGTAGATTAGTAATAATTAATCACATACATGTAATTTTTAAACAAGAAGAAATAAGTGGCAGGTATGCATGACTTATCTTTGGTCTCATGAAAATATCCATAGTCATGATTGTGGAAAATCCAAGAATGTAGCCTTAGCTCTGATACCACTACTACAGACGGGAGCGCGGAAGGCCTACAAAATACGTAAAATAATACACTACAAACAATAAAGCGATAGATCTGCATACTTGATGCATCCATGAGCACATAATTGACGATAAACACGAACAGAGAGAGATAGAGAGCGGGAGAGAGCGAAAGAACACGTGCAAGCGCACCTCCTAGACGGTGGAGTGCTACGCCATCACGGCAAGAGAGGAGAGAGGAGAGGAGAGAAGATAGGAGAGAAGAGCAACGCAGACACTGGGTGCAATCTCCCCCCGTGCAAGAGTGACCATCTCCCTCTTGCACGTATTTGTTTTATAGATTTCTTGAATGGTCAAATTGGTTACAAACTGGCCGGCCGGCCATAAATGGCCAAAGCTCATAATAGAGCACTTGAATAATAAAATGTACAATATATATATATATATATTTCATTTGCATAGACCTAGCTCGGTCTAGTATTTTCCACCTGTCACATCTGCAATAAATAACAAAATATCAATTCTATAACACCTTGGGTGCTATGGTTGCCGCAGTGTGTGAGCTTAGGCTAGCTAGATCCTCTTACCGCTCTAATCTATCCTTTGTGTGTTTTAACTCCTTGGATAGAGCTGTTTGCTCTCGTTCTTTCCTGGCTTTCATACGCGCCTTTCTAGCTTTCCAAGTGCTTCTCTGATCTTTCATTTTTGAACTTGGGGCATCGGTTTTTGGCTCTTCAATTATGGGTTCGTTCGTCATTATTTGAGCTTGGGCTCGTGTCACCGCGTGAATAGGTATGATTGTTTCATTTTCTGACCCTCCACTGGAAGGCACTGCTTCCAGCATGTTCAATGTAGTTTTTGCTCCTTTGCTCGGGTTCTTACGGCAATCAAGAATCAAATGAGTAACTCCACACTCGGTGCAATATGCGTTGACCCTAATGATTTCATCACGAGGACAGTCTCTTAGCCAATGGTATCCACCACACTTGTAGCAGGGTCCCTTGGGTTGTTGAGGTGCTCCTTGAGATCCTCTTTGTTGGTATGCATGTCTCTGTCCGCCCATGCCTCCGTTGGCTATGAACAACAATGTTCGTTCATCTAAGCTATATCTTCCTTCTCCTGCTGCCTGTGCAGCTGTTGGTGGTCCTGTATTTCCTATCATGCTCCATGGTTCTGGTGTCAAGGGTTCTTCCGGTGGATAATAGACAGGGTTTTCCGCATATCTGTTGGGATCTTCATAATATGCATGCATAGGCACCAAAGCCTTCTCTTCTGATTTGGTTACGGTTGGTGTGTATCTTATGCCGATTGGTCATAATCCTGGTAAGGGTGGTTGTTGTCCCAACACTGGTTGTGGTCTTTCTACACCTACAGGTCCTGGTAGGTTTCCTTCTTGATACCCAGGCATCGATGGAACTTGAGGAGAAGCTACCTGAGCTTGGGGAGCGTAAGGTCTCTCTCTCACATATCCCTTGTTATAAATAACATTCCTCCATCCCATGGTTTGTCCATTTTTGTTCAATAGCACACCACTTGGGCTGTTTAGCCTGGGGTTTGGCGTACAAGTTAATCTTTTTTAGCACTTCCTCTACAAGCTGCTCCTGGTTTACAGCCAGTTCTCCTTTCGGTGCTGTCTTAGAAGACTTGCTTCCACTTTGTTGTGAAGATGAATCGTCGTCCAGATCCTTGAACTCACCCTCTTTGTAGACTGCACAATTGTCTACAAGGTAAAGAGCCTCCTTAAATAACTCATTCAACGTTGTGCTCCTCTTCATATGTAAGTCCTTCTGGAGATCTGCATTCCTTAGTCCTTGGATAAATATAAGCATAAGTCTGGAATGAGTTGGCAATTCTTCCAGAGTGCAGAACTTAACATACCTTTTTAGTCTTAGGGCTGCCTTTCACACAGATTCTCCATCTTTCTATTTGAATTTATGGATTTGTGAGACGGTATTATGATCTATCCCCCTTTGTGAGAATTCCTCGATAAACTCATCAAACACCTCCTCCATAGACTCAAAGTCTCTACGCTCCATAGAGTCAAACCAAGTAGCAGCATCATCCTCTAGGTTTAGTCCAAACCCTGCAAATTGGGTAGGGAATTCTAACACCTCTTCCGCTCTAATTACACGCACAAAGGCTGCTACATGATCTCTTGGATCTCTGTTTCCTGTGTATTTCTTGTTTACTCATTTTTTCACTTGAGAAGGTCTAATTCTATGATGGTCTACAAACCTCATCATTGGATCTCCACGTCCTAATCGATATACCTCTTTTGGTCTTCTATAGTAGGCTGGTTCCTCTCCCAGTGGTGCTCCTAAGCCATAATTTCTAACAGTTCTTGCAAGAGATGGTTCATCTCTTCGAACTCGTTCTATGGGTGGTCTTCCAGGCTCCGTTGACCCTTGAGTTTTTGTCTTACTCTCTCATTGATACCTTGAATAGAGTGGTGGTTCTTGTAAATCCCTTAGCCCTCCTGCGGCTTGATAACCATCTTGATTTTGGTCTTGCTCTAATGTTGCACTCTGTCGAAGCCATGCCTGCAATGATGGCTGAGTTGCTGGTTGGTTTTGATTGTTGAATGTCTGCGGCCGGGTAGAATGTGAGGTTATGTCATACTCCTCTGAAAAGGGATTTCTCGACTTGCTAGGGGTGTCGATGGCTCTTGGCACTTCATCGGGGGCATATGTTGGTGCTCCTGGAATTGTTGCCTTTTCTACCTCTTCTGGGAGAATACGTTGGTATTCTCACTCGTACCTATCAACAAAAACTATATCCTTCCCCACAGCAGTTTCATAAGAGAATAAGTAAAGAACCTTGTCTTTGCTTAACTCGTTTGGGTATGGTTCTTTGCAGCGAAAGTAAGAGACTATTCCCTCGCTCTCATGCTTGTAGATTCCCACATTCTCATTATAAGTTGAAACCTTGGTTGTTTTCTTATCATACATAAAAATTGCTCCAGGTCGATCCATGTTTGCTGGCGGTTCTTGAGTTTCTAAAACCATTTTCCCCTTTGCCACGTTATCTCCATATTTGTTGTAATCTTCAAGGTTACTAACTATTAGATAGTGGTTCCCCTTTTCGTCTCGGAATCTATCTCCATCATCATAGACTCGAATTATCTCAAGTCTCTGAGCCGGTCTTTCTTCAATACAAATACACTTGCATCCTCGATAGTCAGAATAGACTAGGGCTCCCCTCGAGTTTGTTCCTTCTAAGAAGATCATAGTGAACTTGGAATCATTCAAAGGATTTAGGGAGGTGATTCCTCCTGGCATTGGTCCGTCATAGGTAAAACCTGGCTGTTGACTACCCATCATGAAGAAAGATTTGTCTAACGAAGTGTCAGTATCACTACCCTCCTCAATAATCGGTGCTAGTGGATCTAGCCTTGCCCGAGTTACACTCTCCTCAGTGGACACTAAGCTACCTTGGTCACCTGCCACCTTTTGGTCTCTAAAAATGTATCTTCCTGATCTTAAATTCATCAAACTTAGCAATGCACTTATCACAAATCTAACCACTCACCTGGCAAAGGATTAGTCTCCGCACAACTTCTTACTTTGCTGCTGAATATACCTGTACACAAGCGTTTAATTTCGGCAATCGAATCAAAGCATTTAATTGCTAGAGGTGATTTTAGTAATGATTGGTATAACTGGAGAGTTAATCTCAACCACTACTGTATTTTATACACTGCTGATGTTCTGGATTAGGTATGCTAATCTGGAACCGTACCTCCCTCGGATGTTGGTCAATTTACGTGAAAAAGTCTGAATTTAGTTTTTGCTCTGTCAAATGGACAAACAAGGTTCAAATTCACTTCTGAAAGAAGTTCTGGAATGCTTAAGCCAAATGGAACATCACTATCTAAGCCCAATCAAATTTTCTCTTCACTAAGCCCCAGTAGACATCCTACGTGTAGGATATCTCCTGCTCTGTTTTGCGTGGATTCTTGCACTATGAATTCCCCTTGATGTGCTGAGTCCACAGCTGTTTTTACTTTTTGATTTTCACACCTATAAGCTGGTCAATGGATCAGAAATCTGTTCCGACATCCTGATGTTGGTCTTGATCAGTCTAATCAACCCCAATTTGGACCAAAATTGACTAGGAGGCTTGCCTCAGGCTATACAACACCTTGCTATGCCCACATTGAGTATCTGGCTTCAATTTCTTGCTTTAGACATCCTACGTGTAGGATGTCTTTTTGCCCAGAATGGCTTCAAATTCAAAGCACAGGCTCCCCTTGAGGTGCTGATCACTTTGGTATGCTCAAAATTAGGTTTGGAGTTCAAAATCACACAGATGACATCCTACGCGTAGGATGTCTTTTTGACCTGTTTGACCCAAGACTTGACCCATAGCTTCCCCTTGATGTCAGCAACCCAGTGGTATGCTTAGATTTTGGTTTGGATTTCAAAAGTCCCCAATTTTAGCTGTTCTAGCCTTTTTCAGTCAAAAGTGCTAAAGTCTGCTTAGAACCCAATTTTCTCACCCAAATGAGATGAAACCTCTCTCAGTCACTCAACATATCATGCAGATCATGCTCATGCAGCCATCCTATGGTTTTGGTCTTAAAATAATGCTTTGGCACAATTTGGGTAGGATGTCTGGCAATTTCAGTCTATGTGGCCTTATCCTGTCAAGATATGGTCAAATTTCCACTTTCCAGGTGAAAATAGGGTAAACCCCACCTTCTAAACACACTGGTCAACTCAAAATTCCAAAATTCCCACCAGATTAGCCTGTAGACATCCTACGCGTAGGATGTCTCCTGGCTTAAAGTTAAATTTTTTCCTGACAGAAATGCTTCTGATGCTCTGTAGCTCTATCAGAAACACTCACAGTAACTTTTAGACTTCACTTCAGCTTTCAAACACACTTTTGCGTCTTTTTGTGTCTTTTACAACCTTGTGATGAATTTACCAAGCAAGTATACATGCATGAAGTGCTCTAGATCCTGAATCATGATGTCCTACTTACTCTACTCCTACTTATCATATGAAATGGTGATAATGGTGTTTTGGTTGATTCCTGGCCTCTCCGGACTCTCAAGCTCTCCTCTCACCACTTCTACCACTCCAACTCCTACTCTTCTAATACCTAAAACTATCTCAGTCTACCTAAATCTATCTAAGTCAAAGGATCTAGGCCAAGCACATGCTCCCTAAACTCCCTCTAAGACCTAGAGAGTCCTCCACCCTGTGATCCTATCTAAATGTAAAATGAGACTCTTGGCAAGCCAAAGAATCCCTATCCTCAAGGACTAGTCTCGATCACCTACCTAAGGTTTTCGTCCCCGGCAACGGTGCCAATGTTGGATGGATACACCGCGACAGATGTCAGAACAACGAGAATTCACCTAACAAGATTTGTCAGCTAAGGACGAAGCTCGACCCGCAGGCGCGTGGAAGCAAGCATAGTGTCAACCTACACTCGACCGACTCCTAACTAATTCCTACAGAGGTCTCTACCCAATGTCTAAGTCACAACCTTCAGGAGTGCATAAGAGGAAACTTCCTACAACTCTTTCTAGAGCCGAACACCCATCAAACAATCTCGAAACACCACATAACTTGAATGAGACCCTACTAACACCAATAGGTCGCTCTCCCTAAGGTCTATGAACCAAAACCCCAACCCAAAACACCCGGTGCAAAATCACGTAGGATGTCTAGCCAAAATCTGTAGGTCTTCGTTTCCAAAATCTAAAGTGCCTAATGTGTAGCTCTACTCAATGTGAACGCGTGGATATGCTACAATACAAAATCGGATAATGTATGCTCACCGAATCACCAGATGAAGCTCGTAGATGTAGCTCGCAAAACCGGACCGTACGCACGCAATGTAGGTAGCGGCGTGTAGCTCTCATCGGGGGCAACACGTTGCACTTCTCCGCACTCGATTCCAACCACTGGTGCACACGTAACGCCAATATGAAGCTCACACTCTCTCTCGTACACAGTACACTCACTCACAGGCTTCAAAACTTTTTAAAATGACAAAGGTTTTTCAGTAAGGTCAAAAAGTGGTATAAATACCTTACAATTCTCAAACCCTAAAGTTCCAAATTAACCATCTACTGAATCTAAATGTCAAAACTAGGATACAATCTAGAAACTTCTGTAAGCCCCAATGTTTACAAGGTGAAATGTCGGGTTTTCTCAATGACTGAATAATTACAAAAAATGATAATCTGCCGAGCCGTCATTTTTCGTAGGGTGTGTCTAGCTTCTAACATGCTGCAAAGAAACGCGTCTTGTCCATCACACAACATGTTTTCATTGATTACAAGGACATAAGATCCTTGTTGAGAGATAGGCATTTCGATTGGACGGTCCCACATTGTCGTCGCTACTCATAATGAATGTAAAAACCTTATAACATAAACATAAATTTAATCTTCTATTGGCATCCTCCATCTCTTAGCTCTCTCTCTCTCTCTCTCTCTCTCTCTCTCTCTTTCTTTATCTCCCTCACAATCAAGAAATCATAGATCACACTGTAAACTACCTCAAATTCTCTAACCATGTCCGATCCCCACACACCTCAGTCTAGAGGTGCATAGAGATCAGAACCACCGGGTTATAATCTTGTCTTAATTGGGCAATGCCTATATTTGTGGGTATGAGAAATCTACACACTCACATCTACATGAAAATGCATGTAGTGGACAAAACCCTTTTGCCTCTTGTGCATATATAGCCATTCACAACATGTTAGCATCTCTTCACATCAACTCCTTGTTCGAGGGGTTAATGTGCACATTACATGTCTGCCTCCATTTTGAGTACATGCCGTTGAAATCTTTCCAAACTAATGCCGCATCCGTGGAGGGAAAGAGAGGTAGAAAGAGAGAGAGTTGTTTGCACATGTGAGCTTGCAAACAACTACATACCTAAACTCATGTGAGCTACATGAAAACTACTATAAATATAACCATAAACCTAATGCTAACTTTAAACCATAATACTGAAGCTTAAATTTAATATAAAAACTAAATCCAAAATCTAATCTTAAAGCTAAACTAATCTCTCTCTCTCTCTCTCTCAAACACGCATGCACATACACATAACAAAAATGCAGATTTTTCAAATGAAAACTGCTCCTGCTATGTAGTCCGCTTCAGCTGCTCTAGTTCTTGCTCATCACTGCGAGTGCTCTCTCTCTCTCTCTCTCTCTCTCTCTCTCTCTCTCTCACACACACACACACACACACACACACACACACACACACACACACACACACACACACACACACACACACACAAAAGCCAACTTGATACTTTGTGAAAGTCCAGAGTTATCCACCTTTCTCTTCCATCACTCAAGCTCAACAAAAGAAGAACGCTTTTAGCAGCTAGTGTTGCTGCCTACACATTCCAAAGCTAACTAGCTTCAAACACCTTTAAGCTCTACAAAAAAGAAAGAGATGGTTGGACCTCTTGTTCAACTCTAAACCTTAAATATAGGGTTAAATCCTAAACCTAACCCAAAGCTCTAGGATTAAATCTAAACCTAAACTCTAACTTAAATATAAAAACTAAATCCTAAACCTATGTCGACTCTCTCTCTCTCTCTCTCTCTCTCTCTCTCTCTCTCTCTCTCTCTCTTTATCTATATATCTCATAGTACGTCTATTTACAAAGATGGACATTGACAAAGCTCTTCACCAATCAATGCACTATTTTCTTGGACAACGTAAACATTAGATTAGATAAACAAGGAGTTGATCAGATTGGTCTCATAAATCATTTTGACATTTTGAAGACGTATAATATAACATATCATTTCATATTCTCTCTCTATTACTTTATCTCTCTCTCTCTTTGCTTTCTCTCTCTCTCTCTCTCTGCTTTCTCTCTCTCTCTCTCTCTCTCTCTCTCTCTCTCTGTGTCTCTTTTCCCCTCTCAATGTGTGTGTATGTATGCGTTCTTTGTTTATGCATGTGTGTACATTCTTTGCTCTCTCTCTCTCTCTCTCTCTCTCTCTCTCTCTCTCTCTCTCTCTCTCTCGCTTTTCCCCTCTCAATGTGTGTGTGTGTGTGTGTGTGTATGTGTTCTTTGTTTATGCATGTGTGTAGATTCTTTGCTCTCTCTCTCTCTCTCTCTCTCTCTCTCTTGTCCCCTCTCAATGTGTGTGTGTATATGTGCTCTTTGTTTATGCATGTGTGTACATTCTTTGCTCCCTCTCTCTCTCTCTCTCTCTCTCTCTCTCTCTCTCTCTCTCTCTCTCTTTTCCCCTCTCAATGTGTGTGTGTGTGTATGTGTTCTTTGTTTATGCATGTGTGTACATTCTTTGCTCTCTCTCTCTCTCTCTCTCTCTCTCTCTCTCACACACACACACACACACACACACACACACACACACACACACACACACACACACACACACACACACACACAAACACAATGTGTGTGTGTTTGTGTGCGGGAGAGAGGGAGAGAGAGAAAGAGGGGAAGGGAACATGAGAGGGAGGAAAGGAAAGGAGCATACCTGGATCTCCTTCCTCTCCGTTTGTGTGTGTGCGAGAGAGAGAGAGAGAGAGAGAGAGAGAGAGAGAGAGAGAGAGAGAGAGAGAGAGAGAGAGAGAGAGACGCGAGTATACCTGTTTTGCAAGAGCACCGAAACTTAGATCTCAGACCTGAGTTTTTGGCACTCACAAATTATTTTTTGACAGTGTCGGCGTCGCTATATACGTCTCTATATGTGTCGCTATAGTATTTGTTAAATAACTACGCGTATAGCAGCGTTGTGAATTTTCACATTTGAGCATCGTACTGCTACCATCGCTACTATGAAGAACCTCTTAAAGTCTGTGGTGCATTGCAGAGAGTTTTTTTAGTACAATTTTGTGCAGTTTCATGATATGTATGCATTTTGTGGATACCACTTTAGCTAGGTGTATCTTGGAGGTAGCATGTTTATATGTTTGCTGCATTTTTTGGACAAGTACTTTTCCATAGAGCCACTTGTTTAGGAGTGAGTCAGTTTGCCAGGCTTTTGGCAGTACATGTAGACCATTTGTGGATCGGCAAACTGAGACAATGTGTCTGTTTTTCATGCAATTTGGTGAGATTTTTTGAGCTTTTACTCAATTTACAAGGGGAAACTCTGTCAGATTTTTCTTGGATCCTCGCCATGGTTTATGCATATCCTTGGTTTTCTCTTTGATGGTTTAGCAATCGAGTTTACTCCCACTCTAGCAGTTATCTATAATTTTTTGGGTTGCGGTTTGCGTTGAGTTTTGGCTCATTTTGCAAAGAAAACTCTGTTCATTTTTCCTTGTCTTCTTGCCATAAAAGTTTGCATCGTTATGCCATCTTGTACATTGGTATATTTCCACTTTGACAGTGATTGCGTGTTTACTCTCACTTTGACTGGTTTTGTCAAGCTAGACACAGTTTGGTGTTCTTGTACCCACTCTCGTGAGAGTGAGGATTAGTGTATGCTTGTGTGGCTTCATATCGACAATCACATATTTCACAGGTCTTTGCAAGCAATTTCTCTTGTGGGAGGTGTTTTGAGCTAGTTTTCTCTCTACTTGCGTATATGGTTATATGCTTTAGGCTTGGTTGATCGGTTTGTCCTAGTTTATGCTTGCAAATAGCATATTGTGGGGCTGTTTTATGCAGCACACTTTCTCCACAATGATTACTAGATAGCGATGTTGATTTCCATGTCACACTGCATCTTGACTGGTTTAGCACCTTTTCTAGTGGGAGTTTTGGCTATGTGCACTTGGCTGATGATTTGGCATTTGGCATAGAGGGTGTAGGAGACGCTTGCTTGTCTTTACCTAATGGTGCATCATATACGCCATGACATGTGCGCTACGTTCCTCAGCTAAGACATAGTTTGATCTCAATGAGACAGTTAGTAGATTTGATTGCCAGAGGAGCTTATAGTGGCTTGGTATATCCTATGCATGTGTATGAGGTTCAAAATGGCATATAGTCTTGGTTTTGTTACTGGCATGCTTTGAGCGAGTGACGAGACGTGTCTCCTTTGCAAGTGAGAGCCACCTTTCTCATGAGACAGAGCATTTAGCTATGTAGGATGTGCCAGTAGACTTCGTAGAAATAGAGGTAGAGAGACAATGCTCTATTGAGACACAACGGGTGTTATTAGATTTTGTGCAGACAGAGGTAGAGTAGTTCTACTCCCTAGAGACATAGATAGAGATGAAGGACATGGAGTTCTTTGATATGCTCATGCTAGAGGTTAATGAGTTGATACCAGGGCACACAATGGATAGAGGGAAAGGGGAAGACACCCGAAACACAAACAATCAGCCTCTCTTTAGCCCAGGATAATCACTGCACCCCAATCCACTAGAGCTCACCTTCAAAACTTGACAATCTTGCCTACAAATTGTTGTCTAGACACGACTGTACGCACACAACCGTGGCACTAACAATTGACAATCCACCACACCACCCGGTTGACAGCTTCCACACAACACAAACCGCTCTCTTTCTCTCTCACACTCCCACCACAGGTCCTGGGAGGCACACACTTCTCAAACCGGCACCATAGAGCGAGGATAGAGAAAAGACAAGAAGGGGGGGATAGGGGAAGGAGAGGACAACAAACTTGGCTATGGATTATTTCAATTACTGACAAAAAACACCTGCTAGAACCCTAGAAGCTTTTTGCTATCACACGGCTCCACCGCCTCTAGCATGATGACCATCAAAGAATTCTGGCAATGCTTGGTGTTGCCTTGGAGTGACTCCCCTCTTGAGAACAAGAGCAAGATTCCTTTGGTGCCCTTGTTGGCTCAAAGAAACCCCGAAAAATTCTCCTTCTCTACCGTTGGAGGCTCCTCCTCGAGCTCCATCTTCTTCACCTTCAATTCCTTGCGTAAAAACTCTTCTCCTGAGCTCTTGTGAGAGCTCCTTCTTCCTTTCTATGACTTCTAAGAAAAACTACCCCCAGATCCAGAACTGGGGTCCCTCTTGGGCATGGGCACCATGTTTTTCTGGTTCCTAGTCTATTTTTGGCATGCTTTTGCATGTGAGGCATCCCCTAATTGTGGCACTGCCTTGATTCCCACACTTCACATGATCTACTTCTTAGGAGGGGCACTGACGGCACCATTGGTGCTCTCCCCCTCTCCCTTCAAAAGTGTTAGTGCGGGACACGTGAGTAGGCTGACCAGTAGGTGCTTCCCTCTATCCTCAATGGCCAAAATTGGCCCATGAACCACCGTTGCCATCTTCAACAACAACACCCGACACCAGAGTAGCATCGGGCACCACGCGCCATGTCCAACAACAAGAGAACTCTCTCTCTCTCTCTCTCTCTCTCTCTCTCTCTCTCTCTCTCTCTCTCTCTCTCTCTCTCTCTCTCTCTCTCTCTCTCTCTCTCTCTCTCTCTCTCTCTCTCTCTCTCTCTCTCTCTCTCTCTCTCTCTCTCTCTCGCCCCGGCCCGCCCTACATCTGAATCTACAACCCAGCCCCCCTGCGCCAACAACGATGCATTATCTGCCCTGAATCAACGGCCTGTCTGCCCGCCAACGACAGTGTCATCGGCACGGATAATCGATGGCCCAACGACATGAATCTGCTGCCCTACATCGACGTGAACTTGCTGCTCTGCCGACTTGAAGATCGACATTATGTTTTGTTGCTCTATTGACCTAAAGCTCAACAAGGGTGTGAACCGCTACTCCATCGACAATGGTGTGAACTGTTTCTCTCCTGACTTGAATCCTGACGACGGTGTGAAGTGCTGATCGACGATTGCCTGCAACCATGGTGCACCCAATTTGCTAGACAATACGCTGTCCAACATCTTACTGAGCCGGTCAATTCAAATCGCGGCCCGAAACTGTGAGACAAGGGGAACTAGTGCCTTGGAGTCTACCTCCCAACCTCTCACTATATAGCATGGCTCCTAGCCCTTTGCCCTAGTTGGAATGCCTTTCCACACTGCCTAGCCCGGCCTTGCCCTTGTCCTGACATTACTCCCCCCTTAAAGAAGAGTTTTCGTCCTCGAAAACAAAAGTGGGAAACTTCTTCTTAAGAACACTAATGTTTTCCGGAGTGGCTCCTTCCTCAAGTCAATCTTTCCGCTTGATTAAGGCTTGTTGACATACATGATGACGTGTACGTAAATCATGATAGTTGAGAATGCGTTCAGGTTCATGCGGTAAGGTAAGAGGTTCAACAAAATCAACCAAAATCTGTTGGTCAATGACATTGTCATCCCCATATAATTGCTTATGTAAACGGCTTACATGAAACACCGGATGAAGACGAGAATGTGTAGGTAGCAATAATTTGTAGGCACGATCACCTACATGCTTGAGTATTCTGAAAGGCCCACAATAACGTGGAGATAGTTTAGGTGTTGGCCCAGTTTTTTTAGATTTTTTGAATGTTCTGGCACATGTAAAAATACTTCCTCCCATTCCTCAAAGGTAACTTGCCGACGCTTCTCATCAGCGTACTTCTTATACCGATCCTGCGCTTGTTGGACATTCTGACAAGCGAGTTTCAACATATCCATGTGGTCTTGGAGAAATCCTTAACCTGTTGGAGCTGTTTGGTTGCCAACCCCACCGTAGTAGGTGACCTAGGTTGAAAACCATACATGAGCATGAAAGGACTAAATCCAGTTGTGACATGCTTAGCACTATTGTAGGCAGACTCGAGAATAGGTAAATATTCTTCCCAGTGTGACTGTTTCTTGCTAATGTATGCTCTTAACATATCCTCTAGCACTTGGTTAACTCGTGTAGTCTGACTATCTATTTTTGGATGATCGACTGTAATCAGGTTTAGTTGTGTACCCAATCGTTTCAACATAGCCCTCCAAAAATAAGTGTTAAACTTGGGATCATGGTCATTGACAATGTTACTTGGCAAACCATACAGCTTGTATAGGTTGTCCACAAATAACTTGGCTAGTTCTGGAGTCTTAATCATTAATTTGGTTGGAATAAACTTACATAATTCAGTCAACAGGTCTACGACAACCCATACCAAGTCATGACCTCATACAGTGGTTGGTAAACATACAATAAGATCCATAGAGATACTTTCCTATTTACCCGTGGGAATCTCCAAAAAACATAAGAGTCCTCCTGCCTTCAGGCACTCTGCTTTGTTAACTTGACATTTTTGGCAATGCAAGACATAAGCTTGAACAAAGCCATGTAAACCTAGCCAGTAAAACTGTAGTCGTACGAGAGCATAAGTCTTTCTAATACTCGGGTGCCGTGCACTTGGACTATCATGACATTCATAAAGAATTTTGCACCGATTGTCTATGTCCGTCGGTACAAAAACTCTCCCCTTATGGAGCAGCTACCCATTATCGATGGTGAAATGCTTCCATTGCTGTAGTTCATCACTCGATAGAGGAGAACTGTGTGTGGAGGTTAACACTACACTACCATCATTGGAGTGAGAAGGATCCCTCATTTGTACATGGCTCCACACTTTGGAATATGTGTCATCATGCTCATATTTGCCCTTTAGAGAATCCAAAAATTCACTATGAAGTTCCGTGAACAAGAGAGAATTGATCTTTGGCATACGACTTAGAGCGTCAACCACCACATTGTATCGTCCTTTACGATACCGGAGCTTGGCGTCATATTCCTGAAGGATCTCAGCCCACTTGGCTTTCCGACCCTTCAAATCTGTTTGTTGTTTAAACCATTTGATGCTTTTATGGTCAAACACAATCTCAAATTGAGCACCATACAAATAATGTTGCCATGTTTTTAAGGTAGACACTATTGCATAGAGTTCGCGTTCATAAGTAGAGTAGTTCTATTGTGCTGCATCAAGCTTCTTGCTTTCAAATGAAATTGGCCGCCCGTCTTGTAACAGGACTGCTCCAATAGCACGGCCCAGAGCGGTCACTTTTTAGAATGTGTATGCTATCACGTGAGTTAACCGGAGAGGATTATTAAAAGATCAAAATGTATACATACAGAGGGGGGTGGGGTTTTTTTAAATAGGCACGTAGTGTAAATATAGTATGTATATTGAGGCATTATTAATAACCTCTTGAACACACGTGATATAGGAAGCTTTTGATAAGTGACCGCCATGGGTAGCACGGTCACTAGCATCCATCTCCAAAACGAATGGTTTCAAAGGATCTACAATAGCTAGTATTGGAGCTGTAGCTAATGCATCCTTGAGCGTATCAAAACTATGCTGTTGAGCGGGTCCCCACTGAAAAGCTTTGCCTTTGCCTTTCAATTGGTCCGTCATGGGAACATCAATATTTGCAAGTTTTTACCGAAGCTCTGATACCAATGTGAGACAAGTGGAACTAGTGCCTTGGAGTCGACCTCCCAACCTCCCACTATATAGCATGGCTCCTAGCCCTTTTCCCTAGTTGGACTCCCTTTCCACACTGCCTAGCCCGGGCCTTGCCCTTGTCTAGTCCGGCCTTGCCCTTGTCCTGACAAAAACGCCGCCATGAGCTATCTCTGTTCATTTGCAAACAACAGGCTATCCATCATCACCCATGGCCACTCAGGCATCATCCCAAGGCAAACTCAGCTTTGTAGGAGTCGTAGCAACACCTCTGAAGATGGACAACATGGATCTCCTTCAAAGCGAAGTTGAATTTGCAAGAAGAATGATGAGCTGAAGCAAAGGCTTATGGCCTTTGAGGCTTGGCTCTCCGCAGTGGAGAACTGCAAACAGAAATAATTGAAGCAAATATAAGTCAAATTTAACGAAGCAAAGGTGGCAGTAAAGAGGACCCTCACAAAGGAAATCCAAACTCGAGTGAAAGAGGAAATGTCCCACAAGTTTGGAAACCATGTGGCAGCCATATTGTGTGAACGAAAATGACAAGAGGAAATTGCTCTTAATGTTCTCATTGGGAGCTCGGGGACCTCGAGTTCCAAGCAAATACCCACATGATACAATGGGATAAAGAAGCAATCACCTCTCTTACACATGAACACCGCACCAACCATGCAATCCTTACCTTCAAGAACAAGACAGATGAAATCAAACTCCTAGAGTAATCGAGGTTTCTCAAGGACGCCACGATGTGGTTTGCAGAAGATCTTACAACCACTCAACTCAAACAAAAGAAGGCAGAACTTCAAAAGACGAGAGAAGCACGCGCAACAAGAAAATGGGCAGTCTATTGAGGAGGTAAAGCTATCATCCAGGATTTTAAAACTCCAAAATCGGCTCCGTCCTCGTGTTCCCCTCCATATGTTTTTTTCCCCCCAGCTTATCTTCCTTTTTATTTACCCCTTGTTGGACACTCATTCCTTAACTGAAAATGTATCTTACAACTCCCTCGTTTTGATGAACTCTTTGTAATGTCTTGTTTCCAATCCCATAGGTCATATCTGACCTCCGTGGATGATAATTAATCCCTCTCTCTCTCTCTCTCTCTCTCTCTCTCTCTCTCTCTCTCTCTCTCTCTCTAGTGCTCATGCCTCAATGAGGTCACGCCCTACTATATGAATCCCACCATCTTTAGACCTCTGCTTGTATGTGGGATTACCTCAGAGACACATGGCAGACCCAAGGATATCCGCTCCCTAAGACCCTCAAAAAGAAAACTTCAAAATTCCTTTAAAAAATCCTTTGTTTCCCTCATTTCCACTGCATGTGATGCATTGCTTGAAGTTCCATTTCCCAATCTGTAAAGCATGGCTGAAATTTGACTACTAGAGCTATTGGTCCACTCCTTCTCCTTGCATTTGGGTTACCGTGGGCTCGCTAACTGAGGTGCCAAATTGACAAAAAATTATCTGACCCCCTCCCACTGGCAATCGTCACCAACTTCAACAATCTGCATCTTCTAGGTCCGCCGGCCTTCGTTTAAGACGTCGTAACTTTTTGTTTGCTCCATACACAACATAGAATGCATAAAATCCCTAGCAAAGCTCCAAAACATCAGATATCATATCTACCGAGGTGACCAACCCAGCACAAACCTGACCATTTTGACAAAACTTTGAATGGCCGTATCTTAGCATCCAAGACTCCAATCGTCGATCTGAAAAGACGAACCGGCTCCACAAATCAAGCATGATGCATCCATAACTTTAAATTGGCTCCAAACACTTGACATCACTTGCCAGTCTCTTAGGACCCATCTAGAGCCCATCTGGTCTAGAAAACCACATAAAGCATACATCTCCACTGCCACTTGCCTGCCCTGGCTCTTCCGATCTTCTCTAGCCCTCTGCCATGCATCTATAAGCATACACATCACTGTATGTGCCCTCTGCTAGGGTTGACACACTTTGGATGCACTATCATTGCCCAACCCTCTTGTTGAACATTCAATGTTCAACCCAAGAAACGTCTAAAGAAATTGAGAGACTGCAAAATTGACAAACACCGTGAGAAACCCAAAAATCCTATTGTATGTACAAAGTCTTATTCACGGCTAGTGTAAACTCTATTTAGGTTGGTTGCCCAAGCCCTTCTACAAAAACTTGATGCACTGTTGGCACCAAATCCCTTTCAAAAATAGGGCTTGATATGCACACCATTCACTCTATTCTTGAGAAGACGACCGTTCATCCGCATCAGCATAAGTACCATTAGGAAAAACCTGATAGACTTTGTAGGGCCCTGTCCACTTTTCCTTAAACTTCTTTTGGAAGGTAAAATCCAGATAGATTTCATACTTCATCACTAAATCCCCCTTACCTATTTGCTTCTCTAGCAAGTGTTGGTTGAACTTCATCACTCTTTTCTCCCGCTGCTTCACATAGAAATCTGCTGCCACTTCACCGTCCATCTTCAGAGCTTCAAGACTGGCTATCTTATCTACAAACCATCTTGGCGAGACTTATCAATCTTCCACATACCTTTTAGTGCACCTAGCTGCACATGCACAGCCATCATCGCTTCCTTGCTGTAAACCAACTCGTAAGGAGTAAAGTTGGTAGCCACTTAGTAAGGGGCCTGTATGCCCACAAACACTTGTCAAGGTTAGCTTCCTACTCTTTGACCTGTTTGCATATATACTTCATGATCATTTTGACTATCCGTCCATTTGCACTCTCAACCAAACCGTTGTATTGTGGCTGATATGGAGATGAAAATCTGTGTTGAATACCCAGCTTCTCCACCAGTGTGTGCACTTTACCGAACATGTTGGAGGTAGGAACTTGCATGTGCACTATGTGAAAGCCTCGAAAGCCTGCAATCACACAACTAGAGCATCCTAGCAAGCTTAAAGAAACAATGGTGTGTCACTCATCGCTCTATGCTTCGGTCGTGAAGGATCTTGGGCTACGAAGAAGGAGAAGCCATTGATGCCGCACTCAACCACCTTGCTGCCGCCAATGCCACCGCAATGTTTGATTACAACACCCCCCCCCCCCCCCCTCCCTCTCTCTCTCTCTCTCTCTCTCTCTCTCTCTCTCTCAAGCATACACACACACAAACACACATGAGCACACGAAGGAGAAGGAGATAAAGATGGAGTAAGAGCACTTCTTAGCTTACACCTCCTAGAATAAGGATTTTTAGGTCAAATGGACCTTTTATAAGAGTTTGACCCATTCACACATGGGCGCCCATAGTGGCCGGTCATTGCAAAACTACTGCAAAATTAAGATAAGTGGTGTACCTCGAATCGGCGATCACCTACACATCTGTTGGACCGACAAGCCCGGTCCATGAATTAATCAAATAAACAATATGCGTCTGTCGAAGGTGATATGGTGTCCGTGAGGGTTAACATGCCCCCTTCTTGATGTAGATTCCATCCTCAAAAAATATTGAGATGATGGCCATTCATCGAGGTGGAAGAGCATCCAAGATTGAATGTCCTTAGCCTTCTGCATCACTGCAAAATCAACCAAAATTGGCACAGTAATTGCATTCTCATATACAATTAAAAAGCATATGTAGTTGTAGGCACACAAATTGATTGGTAATAGACTATTAAACAATTTGTTAGCAGTAAAACATTAAACTAATATAATTAAACTCATAACCAGTTGTAAAGGACAAAAATAAACAAGTTTGGGGTCGCTAATTTAACGATCAAGAGGCACTAGAGGTCAACTATTAATACCATGGGCAAGCTTCTCAATTCTCTCTAGTCAATTAAGCTATTTAATCACAAGAGCAAAGTATTTCATGTTCGAGGGCTGACTAGAGGCTATACCTAGAAGACCTTTTAAACTATGACAAACGAGTGCTCATGAAATAATCACCTGACTTATTTACTTTTGTTTGACCCCCCAAAGTCTTTTCACATTCATTCAATTTTGATGTGTGTGCTTATTTTGTATGCCTTGGGTTTTTTTCTTTTCAAGGAAAAACGCCCACACTGTGAACCTCTAAAACTCTAGTACCATAGGTGATACAAGTGAGTGAAGTACCAAATCAAGCTAGGATTTCTCTTCCAGCTTAAGATTTTACATTGTGGCACTTTTGATTTTTTTGTTTGTTTGTTTCCAACATTTTAATTTTGTAACTTTGGGGGTCATATAACATTGTTACCCTCCCCAGGCTCATCACACTAGTAAAATCCCTTTATAATACTCAAGCTAAAGGTGAATAGGGACTAAGCCCACTAGAAAGCCCTAGTATATTGCACACAATGCTGCCTAAACAAGAATAAGAGCCTAAAGTAACCATTAATTTATTAGGAAGGCATTCCCCATGGTATTAAGATAAGATCTCTAACACCTAACTTGGTCAAACCATCTTAGTCAGACTGCTTGATTCTTTTACCTAGACAAGGGATTATGACAAAAAATTATATAGGATCTAACGTTTAACCTAAGCAAATGCGTTGAATATTGTGCTACCAATCACATTTAAAGCAGACAAACGTGGATGCAAAAACAAATACAAGGGTCAATGCTAATGGACAAGAAACACTTGTTCGTGTTGATGATTGCGTTTGATTCAAAGAGTCAATGAGAGAAAGATTCCATGAAGGCCAAAATCCTAACAATGGCAACACATTCCTGTACACACTAGAAAACACAAGGAATACCTGTAGGAGGCACATCAGTGGGAAGAGGCACCAACCTTTATTGAACACAATCAACCAACATAAGGAGCCCTAACCTAATTATTTGCACCCCCCTAGAGAGTCAAGGGAACAAGATATTATAGAGATGGGGAGGTAGCCCTAAGGCTAAACCCCTATCCTCGTCATCGTCAAGAAAAATAAATCCATCATCCTTGAGACCATACATGCCATCAGTGTAATCATGTAGCTCTTCCTCATCATTAGAGGCACAAATGTTTACTAAGAACGTCAGTAGGCATCTATAGTCATCTTGGTCAAAAGGGTAAGCTTGTGCAATTGGAGAGACGTCCTCTACTAAGTATGGATCAGTCGTGGTCAAGAGACGTATCAGCCATTCTAACTCCTTGAAATTCCTCTCACACGCTAGCATATCTACCAAATCCCATTCACATGCAAGCACCGAGTAGAATATGTGAAAAGTAAAAAGGGTACCTCGCATCCAAGGTAGGAGGGGATGACTCTATTGTACTAGCCATATCTGTACACACAGATAGATGATGGTTAGAGTGCAAATATTATAAGGGTCGTGTCCTTGTGCATAATGTGTTTTTATGATCTGTGTCATATATAGAACTTGCAGGTTTCCAAATTTTTATTTGGTGTCTCTTGCTCTTTAACTTTTTTAACTTTTGTTTTCTTGAGTTTAGGGCTATATATATACATTCCCTAAGATTGGGAGATTGAGAGGTTAGGGAGGAAGGTTAAGAGGGGAGCAAGTGAATGATGGATGTCAGCAAACACCCCCCCCTTCCTTGGGTAGATCATACCTTTTGGAATGATGTTGTCACCTTTTGAAACCAATTGTTCCAAGTTGTTATGGATGAAGACTTTGACCAATAGTTTTCGACCACCCTAGGCATTTTATCCAGTGCAAGGGTGGTAAGGTACTCTCCCATGACTTTATTTGCAAAGTTGTTGTAGGTGGTGAACTTACAACATGAGGTGAAAAATCTTTCATGTTTGTATGGATATGTACAATGGTAGGTGGAGGTTGTGTTAAATCTTCTATTTTTTATATGAACTACATGAAGAGCAAGAAGCTTCATTTGTTTTTACTATGGTTGAGCTGAGCAAAACAAGCTTTTCTTGCTTGGGTGCAAACTAGCTTCGTATTAGGTGTGTAGTGTTCTGTGATCTTTCCTTTCCCACAATTTTTAATCGGCTTTATCGTCACAGGATTTGACTCACATGGGTCAGGTGAAAGGTAAGAACACAATTTACGTTTTGGCACCCATATTTGATCATTTCCTTAATAGTAGCCTTGGGCTTTCAATAGTTGTTTAGGAACCCAACACAATGTTTTCTTACATTTCTAGGAGCGACTGGGGTGTTTCTTACAAGGATTTTGTCTTTTAGCATCAACAATGGTTTTAAAGAAGCTTTAGGGACCCATTTGTATGTTTTCTTTGTTATATTAGGATGGGTCTTGTGTGTTTTAAGCTTTGTTTCATATACGAAAGTTAAAGCTCTAGAGATTTGGGCTATAGGGACATATGGTTCAACCTCCTGGACATGCACTGTTCTGGGTTGTATTTTCTTAGGAGGCAATATTTCAGGGAATATGGATTGAGTAGCAGGGCTAAGAGTTGCTTTCTGCGTTGTGACACTCCTAGTTCCCCAATCAATAGTGCATTTGGTGGCTATCATCCACACACGTCTTAGGTTTATATCGCCTTCCATAGTTCTAGCAGGCATGTCCAAAAGGTATTGAGCCAAAAACCCGTTGTCATAACTAAATAGAAGTGTGCCAAATTCCAAAAACCGTCATTTTTTTCTTGTTGACAACCTTGACTTGGACAATACTCTCAGATAGAGATGGATTTCCTAATTGACACCACACTCCATATGAAAACATATTATATTTAGCACCCGTGTCTAATAAGGCATTATATAGCACTTTCCCATAGGTGATATTTAGCTCAATAGGGTATCTAGAGGTGTGTCAGAGCCCAACCAATCATCCTTTGTTTCAATGTGGAATGCATGCGTAACTCCAAGGTTGGCCTCTCGTTGGCGTTGTTGGGAAACAAGCAAATTGGAACACCTTTATAGCTATTTCACCCAAGAGCCTTGAAATAGCACTACAAGAAAACAAAAAGCTTTGGAAAATACTTTGAAACACCACAAGTACAACAAGAGTAGTCCCCTTGGGAATTTACTTGCCGTCACCCACCCAAGAGACTATGTCACATAGGAGAAAAACCCTACCAAAGCATGGATTTACAGCACACACCGACCAATGCATATGAAGACAAGGGCCTCCCCTTTCATAATTGAACATCACAAACCCACAGCTTCAACATAAATTTTACAATTCATAGATACATGCCCTCCCAATTTGTCTGCACACAATTTGCCACTAGGCTGCCATATCCATAACCCTGCAGAGAACTAGTCGTAACAACCTAATGAGCACAACTCCAATTGGGTCACTTTAAAGCTTGAGAGAAAACTTAACAAATTATTGGCAAGAGAGTTGAGATGAAAAATTTGAATCTACAAGTTGTTATATGCAAACATGATGTGAACAAGGAGCTGTCCCAACACGACTACACGTAGAGTAGGCAAGGTGAGGGCAAAAACTGCAACAACAACCATCATGAAGGCACAACGAGCTCAAACCTGAAATCTTATGGATTTTGGATGAAATTTTTTAAGTTTGTATATGAGATTAAGTTATATAGAAGTCTCCCTTAAAAAACTCACTCACGGGCACTTACAGCAGCCCAACAGCTGGCGTTATACTAGTTATTTGCCTTGAATGTACATGTCCTTACTAAAGAAATCTAAAAAACCCACAAAAATAAATCCCACACACACTTTTGACACTGGCATGTCCGTATGCATGAATTTACTAAAACGGGGTGTCAGAAATACGCCCAACATAGTTTGCCACACCCTAGTCTACTAGATCATTCAGCAGTACAAAAGAGATCCTGTAAACCACATGAGGGAGTCTTCACTTCATCTTCATCCTTAGCCACATGATCAAAAAATTCTTCAAAATAAGGCTCATCCTCAATTATAGTCATCAACCTTGCAATATACTTCTTCAACCTGTAGCCATTCACACGTGCTTTATGTGGGGTACCATCCAAGTTAGCAAGCTGATATGTGCCATTTGAAAACCTATTACAATTGTCCAATTGAATCTTGTGTTGCACCATGTGCTTCTTCATTTTGAGACCCGTCCACATGCCTTAAACTCCAAGCTTCAAAATGCTTAAGTAGATTCTTCACTTGAAAACACATGTTTTTCAGCCTTGGATTCTTAGTTTTCCACACCCCAAGTACTTGATTAACCACCAAAAGAGCATCACCTCTTACCCTCACACAACGGATGCCAAGCTCAAGGCAAAGGTTGAGTCCTTTCTCCAAAGTTAGCATAGTCGTCTTCATTGTTGCTTTGTGCTGTAAGCTTCAAACTCCTTTTAGTTACCAAAGCACCTTGAGGATCATAAATTACAACACCTCCTGAAGCTTCACCATGTGGTTTTCTGTAAGAGACATCCAAAATCAATAGAAGGCATTGTCTATTTAGGAGCTTCCATGTGTTGCTTCTTCACCGTGTCCTCCTTAAGAAGAAGAGAGCTTTCCTTATAAGTAAGCAAATCATCCAATGTATCCCTTGTAATATCCTCAACAAGAGAAGAGAATTGGAATTCCTACAACTCCACAATCCACTTCATGAGCCTCTTTGACAAAGTAGGGCTATTCACCAATTAAGGTAGAAGAGTGTAGCTAGTGAGGAATGTGAATGGTTTAGGGAGAAGGTAGTGCCTAAACCTTCTACATGCATAGATCACACTCACCATAATGAGATCCACCTCAGTAGCCTCTTTCCACCTCTAGCTTCACCTTGCTAGCACAATAGATAGGCTTCATGTAGTGGGAGTTGTTACCTCTTTGAAGAAGCATAGCTCCAATGGAATCCTCACCTACTGATGGATCCACATAAAACTCCTTATCCCAATTAGGAGCTTACATAGAAGGAAGAGAACCAAGAACCTCTTTGATACCTTGAAAAACTTCTTCACATTCATTTGTCCATTGTAGAGGATCCAACCTTGCTACATGTTGTAAAGGATAAAGAAGTTGAGAGAACAAAGGAATGAACCTTGACATATACTTCACTTTTTGAATGAAAGTAGCAAGTTTCTTTGTATCCTTAGGTGATGGGAGAAGCACCAAAGCATTCAATTTGTCACGATCCACTTCAATTCCATTCTCTGAGATCATATGCCCCAAAAACTTCACACTTGGTTGAGCAAGATGACAGTTCTTTGGGTTGAGTTGACCTCCAAGCTTTGCACAATGATCCTTTCCAAGCTTTGCACAATGATCCTTTCTAGAGCTATAAACACAAAAGTCATCAATAAGATCCCTCACAAACTTGCCAAGAAAGGGAGAGAACACCTTATTGACGCACTTTAGATACCACGCACAACCATTTATAAGACCAAAAGGAAGCACACAATAACAAAAGCATCCCCATGGTGTGATAAATGTGCTCAAGATCTTTCAATCTTCTAAAGCCAAGGTGAGCTGAAAATATCCAGAGAATCCATCACATACACTATACCTCTCATGCCCTGCAATAGAATCAAGTATGCCATCTATGAAAGGAAGAGGATATGGATCCCTCTTCATGGCTGTGTTTAGAGGCTTAGCTGAAAATATCCAAAGAATCCATCACATACACTATACCTCTCATGCCCTGCAATAGAATCAAGTATGTCATCTATGAAAGGAAGAGGATATGGATCCCACTTCATGGCTGCATTTAGAGGCTTAAAATCAACACATATCCTCCACTTCCCATCCTTCTTGGGTGTGACAATAACATGACTCACCCATTCTGCAGTACTCACAGGACATATGAAACCTGCTTTAAGAAGCTTGTCTACTTCTTCCTTTAAAGCATTAAGTTGTACCTGTCCTATTCTCCTTAGATTTTGGTGTACGGGCTGAGTTCCTTTCTTGATTGGAATGTGAATTTCCTCTCCCTTAAAGCCTCTAATTTCCTCATAATAAGTGACGAATAAATGGGAATTTTTTTGTATCATATGTAGGTACTCATCCTTCTCATGACTAGTCCAGTCGAGAGACAACATACCTTGTATCAGCTCCTACTTGACATTAGGTTGAACTTTGGTTTGCATCAACTCTTGAATTTTCTCATAAGGAACAGAGATATACTCATTCTCCATAAGTCCAAGAAATATTTGTTTCTCATCATGCTCTTCTCCAAGAAACAAGGAGGAAACATCTAGATCACTATAGCTGCTATCTTCCACTTCACTGCCATCATCCTCATTGTCTTCTTCTTCACTTGAGTACTCTTCTTCATCAGTTTTCTCATAAAACTTAGAGTCCAAATATTTCTTTATAGCCATACCAAAGCTCTTCTTATCACCCCTTGTATTGTAGAGAGTGATGGTACCATGCCCCCAATCATGTACAGCTTTGGTTGCCTGTAACCATGGTCTTCCAAGGATGAGAGGGAAAGCACCAATACCTATGGGCATAACATGGCAATTGACCAGCACTTTAACATCAAATAAAACCACCTCCAAGTCCTTTATAACTCCCAAGCACCTCACCCTTGATTGGTTGGCAAGCTTTATGCAAAAACCTGAATTCTTCACCATGTTGAGTCCCAAAGTTGATACACAAGCTTGAGTAGTAACACATACCTGTGCACCTCCATCAATATAAGCCTCTCCAATGCACTTTCTCTTATGCCATGAATCCATGGTAGGGAATGTATTAGGTAGCTCATTCAAAGACATGAATTTCACTGACCCCCTTGTAGGCTCCTTCTTCATGAGGTTGACTACATGCTTCCATTGCCTCTTTAACTTAGGACACATTTCCATGAGTTGCCCAAAGGTAACATCATCCTTTCTACCCACCAAATCAGCCCGTAAACTATAATTTTGTTTCCCTTCTCCCAAGGGAAAGTCGGATGCATTGTAATGTTGCTTGGGTTTTCTCTTCTTCTTCTCTTTACCTGTACCTGTTTCAACTTGTTTCCCTCTTTTATGGCTAGGACTTGCATCACTCAAGTCATGATCTCTTGTAACCCTCTTACCTACAGGCATGACAATAGCTCCCGGATCATCCTCTATGGATTATGCTTACCAACTTTGTTTTTCCCTTCTCTTCAGCTATCAAACCACTTGGCCCTGCTTCCCCTTTAATCTCAATACCATAATATTGAGCTTGAGAAGGAATCTGTGAAGGAAGAGGAAACATGTCACCACCCATTCTCTTTGGCTTGTCACATTGAGGGATTTTATGACCCCATTCACCCACAATTGTAACATTGAAACATATCCCCTCTTCCATCCATGCCTCTTCCTCTACCACCTATAAACCCCTCATTGCTTCCATATCCACGTCCATATCCATAGCTTTGACCTTTTCCACCTCCCATCATATGCACACTAAGATTCTTTATAAGACCTACAACCTCTTGCATCTCCTTGTGAAAAGCATTCACATCATGGAGAAGCTTGTTGATCATAACCCGGCTCCTCGATGAGGATCCTTGGTTTCTCTACAACTTTCACTTCAACCTTTGACTCAACATTGATTCCAAGTTGGTGAAGACGCTCTGCTTTACACTCTTTATTCTTTGCAATTTCAACTGCCTCCTCAAAGGTCCTTGGCTGCTTAAGGTCTACCTTCAAGTGTAGGTTACTCCTCAAATTTGCAATAAACCTATCATCCTTTAACATGGTTGGAGGAATTTCAGCCCCCAAAGATGTACACCACTTTGTCCATAACGCATTGAATGCCTTCACAAAGTCTTCTATGGTCTGCCCTTCACCCTGTACCAAGCCTTGAATGGACAGCTATACCTTTTGTGGGTTTTCCACCTATTGAAAGTGTGTTATAAAATGATGTCTTACCATTTCATTAGTTATAAATTGAGGAGGTTGGGCTGATTGTATCTCGTTTTCGTAGCCTTCCAACCATTCCCTAGCATCTCCCTTCAAACATAAGTAGAAAATTTGTAACACCAATATTGGGTCTTGCTTGTCAGCAAGAAGGCAAGAAAACTCTATTCTCTCAATGAAACCTTTGGAACTTTCATTTGATTTTCCACTGAACTCCAGAAAACTAAACACCATGTCTTCCAAAATCTGTAACCTGAAGGTAACTTGAAGCGATTCCGCGGTGGCGGGCACCAAAACAATGTTGGGAAACAAGCAAACTGGAACACCTCTATAATGATGTCACCTAAGAGCGTTGAAAGAGCAATAAAAGAACACAGAAAGCTTTGAAAAATCCCTTTGAAACACCACAATTCCAACAAGAGTAGTCCCCTTGGGAATTTACTGGCTGTCGTCCACCCAAGGGACTATGTCACATAGGAGCAAAACCCTACCAAAGCATGGATTTACAACACACACTGACCAATTCATATGAAGACAAGGACTCCCCTTTCATAATTGAACATCACAAACCCACAACTTCAACATAAATTTCACAATTCATAGATACATGCCCTCCCAATTTGTCTACGCACAATTTGCCACTAGGCTACCATATCCATAACTTTGTAGTGAACTAGTCATAACCTGATGAGCACAACTCCAATTGAGGCACTTTAAATATTGAGATAAAGCTTGAAAATGACTGGAAAGAAATTCAAAGATGAACAAATTCAAATCTACACTCCGCTACATGCAAACTTGATGCGAGCAGGGAGCTGTCCCAACATAACTACTTATAGAGTATAAGGCTAGGACAAAAACTGCAACAGATTTAGAAGTCACAAAGAGCTCAAACCTACAGTTTTTTGGAGTTTGGTTGAAATTTTTTAAGTTTTTACATGAGTTAAGTTATATACAAGTCTCCCTTCAAAAAACTCACTCACGGGCACTTACAATAGCCCAACAGCTGGCGCTATACTAGTGACTTGCCTTGCATGTACATGTGCTTGCTAAAGCAAGCTAAAAGCCCCACAGAAAGAAAGCCCACACACACTTTTGACATCGGGCGTCATGTCTGTATGTACAAATTTACAAAAACGGGGTGTCAGAAATGCACCCAACAACATCTTATGTATTGTTGTCGCTCCTTAGCCGCTTCATCTTGTATCTTCTTCAATTTTGTTTGTGCCTTGGCTGCCTTTTTTGATGGATGAAACGTAGATCATCTTGGATTAAAGGATCATAGTATCTTTTAGATTTGCTCCCATTGAGGAATCCAATGGTTTCAACTCCATCAAGAGTTTCCACACATAAATGGTGCCTTTGTGGGGTGATTTTGCATAGTCTATATGGTCCTTTTCTAGCATATTTCAACTTTTTCTTCTCCTTATGCACTCCATACATTAGGACTTTATCACCAACAATGATATCTTTGTTCTTTGGATGACGGTCAAACCATTTCTTCCTCCTATCTTTCTCCACAAGTGCATTTTGCACAACCAATTCTTTCTTTGTCTAACCTTTCAAGGATATATAAACTCTCAACTAAATGATTACCATCCCAACCTTCTTGTGAAGCTTCACGTAGACTAGGAATGACAAACTCCCATGGCATAACTGCTTCTTGGCCATAAACCATTTTGAATGGTGCACAATTAATAGCCATTTGTAAGAAGTACGGTAAGCCCATAGAGCTAATGTCAGCTTCAAATCCCAATCTGTGTAATGAGATTCCATTGTTTTGCTCAAGATAGAAAGTAAGGTCTTGTTCGTGCTCTCAGCTTGGCCATTTTCTTGTGGATAATAAGGTGTGGAATTGACAACAATGACTAATGTGGTGAGGTTTGTTTAGAATGTCATCTTATGTAGTACATTGATAGCAAGATATGCCCGATATGGTGGGCTATCATGAAGTTTTTTGTGAGTTATTTTATCACTTCATTTATAAAATGAGTACCATTGTCACTCACAATCTCAAAGGGACAACCAAATCATGTAATAATGTTCTCAAAGAGAGACTTGGCAGTTGACCTTGCATCAGCCTTGCGTGTCACCTTGGCTTTTGCCAACCTACAAAGTCTAAACCCCATTTTTCATGGTTGATGTAAGGGCATCTTATCCTTTTGTTGTGTGATCTTGTCATGTTGGCATTCATCACACCCTTCCTTTTGCAAAAAGTGATGCATCTTTGAATAAGGTAGACGACCAATAGACTGATTGCAACACCTTTCTAGCAGTTAATTTCCCTGAGAAATGTCCTCCAGCTATACCCATGTGTGCTTCTTGCATTATGTATAAATACTCATCCTCATGAGTACAACGTCTGAGAATATCATCCTTTCCTAGCTTGTAGGGCATTCCGGCAATTACAGAATAAGGTTCACATTCTTTTAGCAGTTTTTGAGCTATATCCTTACGAAGCTCATTGGGTGGAAATCTGTTAACTAGAAAGTTTACAATCTTCTCACTCCATTCAGGCATGGCCTTGACTAGGAATAGGGAAGTATCGGGCAATTCATAATCAATTCCAGTAGGGGATTCACCATTGGGTATGCACACCATGACATGTCTTTTATCGGGTCTCACCACAATGGGAAAATCAAATTAAAGAAGAATTAACAACCATCGTTAATTCTTCCCATGAAACAAGGTTTAATCAAATTAAAGAAGAATTAACAACCATCGTGTAATTCTTCCCATGAAACAAGGTTTACTTACTAGATAAAACAACGCTTGATGATCAACATAGAAAAAAAACTTGTTGGCAAGAAGGTAGTAGCAAGATTTCTTCACTATGTAAATCATAGCTAAACCTTCGTGCTCTGTAGTGGTGTAGCTCCTTTCGGCATCATTTAATTGACGACTTGCAAAGCTAATGGGGTAGTCCAATTTATGTTCTCCTAGTTGAGCTAGAAGACACCCAATAGCAAAGTTCGATGTATCAACATGCATCATTTAATTGACGACTTGCAAAGCTAATGGGGTAGTCCACTTTATGTTCTTCTAATTGAGCTAGAAGACACCCAATAGAAAAGTTCAATGCATCAACATGCACATGGAAAATTACATTCCAATTGGGCACTCGTAGAATGGGAGCGCTTGTCAAGGTCTTTTTCAATGACTCGTAAGCATGGTCACACTCCACGGTCCAGTGGAATTCAATAAGAAGGTTATACAAAGGGCGAGCTATCTCAATAAAGTTGAAAATAAACTACCTGTAATAACCAACATGGCCCATGAACCTTTGAACACCTTTATAGTTTGTAGGTGGTGGAAAATTTGAAATGGCCTTAATTTTGCTCTCATATGTGGAAATCCCATTTTTGGACACTATATACCCAAAAATGACTCCATGTTTGACCCAAAATTGGCATTTGAAAGGGTTTAAAGAGATTCAATATAATTTTCACTTCTCAAACACTTATCGTAAACATGATAGATGTTCTTTCCAAGAGGAATAAACACAAAGGTTATCTAAGAAATCTTCCCAAAACTCCCTTAAATATTCTCTAAAAGCAATGTCTATTAATCTTTGGAAGGTAGCAGGGGCATTGGTTAAGACAAAAGCCATAACACAAAATGAGAACACTCCAAACTCGGTTATAAAAGCTGTTTTAGCTTGGTCCTCTAGTGCAACTGTGATTTGATTGCATCCAGAGTGCCCATCTAAAAAGCTATAAGCTTCCTTCCCTGCAACTCTTTCAAGTACATGTTCTGAATATGGCAAGGGGTAATGGTCCCTCATAGTGGCGGCATTGACCTTCTTGACATCCACGTACACTGTGAGTTTCCTATTCTTTTTCGGCACAATAACTATTGGAGACACCCATTTTGATGCTCAATAGGGTATATGAATCCGCATTCGATAAGATTTTCAGTCTCTTCTTGAAAAATATTCACATGCTTAGGATTCAATGGATAGGGTCATTGTTGGACTATTTTAGCCATGCTATTCATGGAAATTGTGTGTTGCATCACGAAAGGTGGAACACCTTTCATATCATGATATGTCCAAGCAAATATATCCTTGAATTCCTTGAGAATCTCTTTAAGTACATACTCCTCATTCTCTCTCAGATCCTGGGCAATGAAAATAGGTTTGGACTCCTTGCCTAGGTATGCTAACTCTATTTCCTTAACTATCACTGGACCATTATAGACTCCGTTGCTTCCATCAACAATAGGTTTTCTTTGGGCCTGTATACACAACCTTTTGTTCCTCTGTGGTGTAGGATTTGAAATGATCCAGTGCAGGGTGCAAGTCTGTGGGGTCTTGTTGTTCTGTGGAATGTGATTTGTCTTCCACTTTCTTTTGTTGTTGAGCTAACTCTCGATTTTGTTGTCTCCTCACGGTACGACTCAATTTTGGATTTTTTGTAGCCTCTAATTGTGAAATGACAAGGGGTTGTGGACTACACCACACAACGCCTTGAAGGTATTCACGCCAGTTATCTACTAGCTTTCAATAAGCATCAAATGCCCTTATATAATTAAACCATTATGTGGTAGATTCCTTTTCATTTATTCTAGCATGCACATTTGCTCAATATTGTCGCCTCTTATATCTCTTACTCTTCTAGTCTAATTTTTGATTTCATCTTTCCTCTAGTGAAGAGTCACTAGATGAATCTTTACTTGTGTCCTCCTCTCGCGGATAGATTGTCATCTAGGCTATCACTAGGCCAGAATGGTTTGTCCCCACATTTGCACCAAGATTTAACTCAGATTATCTGTCTTTAGAGTCAATTTCAATTGATGATGTTGACTCCAAATCGTGTAGGCTATAGTCTTGTGAGATGCTACTGGTTCCAATGTCAGTCAAGCATTAGTCTTGTAGGTCATCAAAAGCTATCTGCATTGCTCCTATCATATTTAAAGGTACGAGTGGTGGCATTTCATCCCCCTCAGATGCCCGGGGGGTTCACTATATTAAAGAACACTATATCACGTGCATTCAAGCTCCTTTTCTAAAATCCTTATTCTATGAATTTTCTAGGAAATATAATGAACTCTTTTCTTTTAAATTCTGTAATTTTTTTTGAGATTTGTAAAAAACATATCCTTATGTAAATTTATTTCTGTAAGTTTTAAGGTATTTAAATACCCTTCTGTTGAACTCACATGATAGGTTACATAGGCTATGTAAGGTGAACCCCCCAGGCGCAGGTGTTACCCAGGTTGTCCCCCTATTTTCCCAAGTGTCTATGGTTACTTCTAGGTGGACCCAATCCACATTGTCAGACTCAGTCATCCCAGGTAGAAAATCCATATAAGGAGAATCTTCCCCAACATCGGTGTCCATTTTATACATGTAACAATACTGCAATGGGGCAGAGTGAACTGTGATCTTAAATCTATGATCAATTATAAATCTGTTTCCAAGAGGATGTGCTCGACTAGTTACAAGATCAACTCAAATGACAGAATCTTGGAACTGCAAGTAGACATGGTTTTTAGACTAGTCATGCACCATTTTTGGTTCCCTCATGAAAGCGCGTCCTAAGATCATCTCAGATGACATAGTGTGCTTGTGTCCAAAGACCTCTTGAGATCTTCTAGCATACCAATAAGCTTAATAATAGTCCCATTTTCCATCTTTATCACTATGTTTGTGGTCCCAAGGTCCTCGAGGTCTTCCCATAGTTTCCCAACAATTTTTAGTCACAATTCTAACCCCAATGCCACCATCAAGGATTCCTTTCACAGTTAATCCCTTGGTAGTGATTGGTATGGTCGCATTGGATTCATCACCTTCAAAGTGTTATCCTGACTTGTTAACAGGTATTTCAACAACAGATTTCTCTTCTAAGTTGGGTTGTGGATCTAAGTGTTCCTCCTCCATTGGCACCTCCCTAGCTCCATCCATCTATGCAAATTGTGGTAGTGCGACTTTCAATTCTCCATTGAGGAAAGCTCAAAGAGCTAAGAATAGCTCAGGGTCTCCATATAGCTAGACATGATAACTTGTGAAGCCATGAAATCCATCAATTTTGTAATATTTAACGGCACTTTTTGGGCTTCAATCCGTTGACATGGGGAAGACAGGATCTCCATCTCCTCGATAGGATCAGGTAATACCTCTATAAACATTCTCTCCAAAAAGAGGGAGTACGTCCAATTTCCCATGACTTAAAGTCACTTTCTTCTTGGATGACACTAGATATGGCTAGTGTTCTATAGACTTTGTGAGGTTGCTATTGCGTAGGGAACACTGTGTTGGTAATGTGGATCTGCCTAGGTTCTGGCTCTAGATCCCTTTGGGTCTCTTCTACCAAACCCATTAATTGCTTGACTCACTCGATCTCCTCTGTAGGGTTTGGGTAAGTTCCTAGCTTCTTCTTGGGTCCTGACCATTGTGGCTCATGACGATCTTTCTTGTTTGTTTCTTTCCTAGTGGTCGTTTTAGTCTCCATGGTTTCAACTCCATTAGAATCCTCTCCAGTGTCGTTCATATATATGGGGTTGTCACCAGTCCCTATGTCATAAAATCTAATATCTAACTAACCCAAATGATTTTCTCATATTAAATTGATCACTTAATGTGGGAGAATAAACGGGAACAAGTGTTAAGATATAGGTATGTGCTTATAGATCTATCTCAACACGGGGCCAATGGTAAAGGGGCCCAAAAGGGAGATGGTCTATCAAAGAGCAAGGCTAACCAATGGAGCATAAGACCTTAGGGTTAGCTTCATTGAAGACCTCCAATAAATGTGTGTAAAAGTCCTTTGACCTTAAGTAAGCTAGGGCTGAGCTTGAGGTGGGAACCCGGCCCAAGCTCGAGGTGCTTGTCATGCTTGAGGCGCTTGTCATGCTTGAGGTGTTTTTCATGCTTGAGGTGCTTGATTAAGATGCTTGAGGTGCTTGACTGGCTCCATGCTTGAGGTGCTTGACTTGCTGCATGATTAAAGTACTTGAGGTGCCTTGAGAAGCTTGCCTGAGATGCTTGTGGGAACACCCCCTAGTTCAAGTGCTTTGTCATGCTTGGTGAGTAAGGTGCTTGATCACCTAAAAGTCAAAAGCATTCCTACAAGAGGGGGGGCGAGCCCTTTTCCTAGGGGCTAGAGAGAGAACACCCACTCACACACACAAGGGAAGCCCAACTTGAAGAGGCAGCAAGGACACATGTCAGGCCCCTACCCATGTTACCTTCATGTGTTGCTTGAAGCCTATTGGCTAGGCTTCAAAGGGGTCCAATGATAAATTACATGAATTATCTAATTGTTTTAGCATTTATCAAGTCCTCTCTCTCAAAGGGGAAAGGGGGACACTTGTCCCAAGGCTACCCATGTTGCTTGTAATGGCTCTTGCTTGTGATTGGCTAGGCCTGGAAAGGTCCAATGAGCTTCAGGCATGAGCTACAAGGGGGGGTCGACCCAAGCAAGCTAGGGGGGTGCCTAGGGGGTATACTCACCCACACACACTCACAAGCACTCTCATTGTGTGATATGCAAAGTGCAAGAGCTCCCTCTCCAAGCAAGTAGAGGTTGAGAGCCTACACCAACACTCTTGGCTATGGAGTGCAAATCCAACCAAGAGCCATGCTTCAATGCTTAAGCTTGCCATATCCTTCTTCTTCATTACTATGCTATTATGTATGCTAGCAACAAGAGTATGATAAGTGAGGAACTAATTCTTTCTCCTACGAAATGTTTCTTCTTCCTCTTCCCTACCCTCATTCCCTGCTAGCTCTCTCCACCTTCGAAGGTGTTTGAGGTCTTGGGACTGAGGCTTGGGATAGTTAAAGCTTTCTTCAAGTTTATGTTATGTTTGTGGTGCATGAAGCCTTCCATCTTCATGGCATCACCTAGGTCACAAGGAACACAAAGACTGTATTGTAACAAGTCTCTCTTTATGGGAGAAATCATAGTACAAATGCTTATTGGAGGGGGGACCGGCTCCACATAAATCCGGTCCTCAATTGTTGTCATGTTCTCTAAACTCTCTCTCTTGCAAAAGTATTGTATATGCCAAGTTAACTAATTGCTATGATTATGTTGCTATCTTCAATTATGTCTACCCGCTATGCTCACAAAATCATTTCTTGAAAGTACTCTCATTAAATTCCGCTATTCTCAAATTGAATAGGCAAATTCCATTACATTGGTATCAGAGCATTTGGTTTCTCTTTTCTTGCTTAAGAAGAGAGGTCCTTAAGTAGCCTATAAATGGTTGATGTTGTTAATTATAATAGAGTAAGTGGAACTGGGATCTAATACCGGTTTCGTTAAGCCCACTATGTGGGTGATGGTGCACACCTCGGGAGCTTTGGACTTAATAATGGAGTCTTTTTAGACTTTCCTACGGCTTTACCATTATTGAGCCATAAGAAGTCCGAAAGGAGCTAGCCCTTGGCAACTCTGCTATGTTAGACCTACTCCTCTACTCTCTATAATTAACCACTTTGAGCCGTAGGTGTAGATACTTAAGAGCCGATTTTCAAAGGCTAAGAGGAGTGGCAACTAAGGTTTTGAATTGCCAAAGCATACACTAAGTACATACATAAAATTTTGTTAACATGGCTGACAATAATCAAGAGAGTAGAATGAACATTGATAGCTTTGATTTTGCACATGAAGGTGCTAATGATGATGCTCCCATGTTTGTGAATTATCTTGTGACTAGGTTGCAACAAGCTATGGGCAACCCTACCTTGCAAGCCAAAGTTACTCAACAACTTTGTGCCTATGGAATTTCCCTTCCTCTCCAAGAGGAGAGAGAGCTTAGGAGGCCTCTTGAAGAGACCCCCAAAAGAAGACTCTCTCCCATTCGAGAGGAGGAATCCAAAGAGAAAGAAAGCAATGAAAGTCTAAGTTCTTCTGAAGATGTGGCTCCACGAAGAAGGCGGTCTAGACGATCGCCTACTCCTCCCAAGAGGAAAAGAGCAACCCATAGTCCTTCTCCTCATCACTCTCAAAGGCAAGAGAGGAAACAAAGGAAGAAAAGGGCTAGGAAGAGGTCACCCTCTTCTCCTTCTTCTTCACCTTCCTTCTCTTCCGATGAAAGTTATGGCTATTCTCCTAGAGAATACAAGAGGGGAGGGCATCGCAAATCATTTCCTGCATGGCGAAGGTCACAAAAGCTAAAGAAGTTCAAGGAGGGAGGAAAGAGTATCTCTTTTCTCACCTACGATGGCACCTTTGGTGCTACCGACAAAGTGTTGGCCTTCATCCAGCAATTTGATGCGGCCTTTGGGGACGAGGGCTTCACAGAGTCCTCCAAGCTACGCCATGTAGCTATGCACTTCCAAAAATCAGCTCGTCAATGGTGGGCTAGCCTTCGTGGCAATGGAGAAGCCCCAAAGACATGGAAAACTCTACGAGTTTCCATCATGAAGCAATTTCTTCCAAGCGATACTAAAGATAAAGTTCTTACCGAATGGCGCGGCTTGAAGCTCCTCTCTCATGAGTCTATCAACAAGTATGTAGATAAGTTTTGGGATTTACATCTCAAAGCTACTGTCTTTCAAAAGATAGACTTTGCCGAGCAAAGACAGCAATTCTGTGCGGGATTACCTGAAGAGATGGCCGAATATATCAACTCTCAACGGCCTGATACTATTACCGAAGTAATCCACCACACCATGGTTGCTTCACGCATCAATTTCCATCAAGGGGCTAGACGTAATGTCAAGCCCATGGAAAACAAAGATAAAAATGATGCAAAGGGGAAATCCAATGCTCAAAATAATTCCCAAGGCACTTCCAACAACAACAACAACAATCGGTCCAAGGAGAAGGGAGTTTACAAAGGTAAAAACAAACTCTCTCCTGAAGAGCTTGAAGCTTTTCGCAAGGACCATAAGTGTTTCAAGTGTGGGGAGCAAGGACATGGCTATCGTTCTTGCCCCAAGAAGAATACTCGCAATGAGACTCCAGGGTTTCCACCATCGAAGCTCCAAAAGAGGATGCTCATTGCAAAGGATCATCACTCTCCTATGCTTGGGGAAAGGTACGAGAGCATGATGCCTTCATCTTGTTTGACCCTGGCTCTACTCTCAACTTCATATCAATAGAGTTGGCCACCAAGTTGGGCATTCAAGCTTTTGAGATGGGAGATATAGTAACAGCTGATGCAGCTTTCAAGGGACAACAAGCCTCCGTTACTCCCTTGATTGGGAAGTTGAGGCTTCATGTCCAAAGCTATGTCGACAAAGAAGACTTCTTCATCTCTCCCCTCCAACATCAGGATGTTATCCTAGGGGCACCATGGTTTGATCGCATGGCTGCCAACATGAAGTTCCCTGAAAGGAGAATTTACTTCACCTACATGGGAAAGAACATGTATGTAGATGCTAGTGAGCGTGGTCGCACTATTCCACTTGTAAATCCTCTTTCTTTTGATAAATCAATGAAGAGCTCAGTTTCTGCGTACATGATTTATGTCAAAGAGTCTCTAAAAGCTAATAATGTTTCATCAAATGAAAATGATAGGAATCAAGAAGAGTTAGACTTGTCTACTTTTCTAAAAGGATTCCAAGATGTGTTCATCGATGATATCCCTATGGACCTACCTCCAAAACGAGGGGATGATGACCATCGTATTGAGCTCCTTCCAGGAAGCTCACCGCCTAACAAACCTCCTTATCGAGTCTCACAAGCTCAACAAGAGGAGATCATGAGGCAAGTACAAGAGCTGGTAGACAAAGGGATGGTGAGGCCTAGTTCCTCTCCCTTTTGTTCTCCAGTCCTTTTAGTGCAAAAGAAAGATGGTACATACCGTATGTGTGTGGACTATCGAGCACTAAACCATATCACTATTAAAAACAGATTTCCCGTACCTCGGGTAGAAGATCTGTTTGATAAGCTACAAGGCTCTACCTACTTCAGTAGGATTGACCTTAAGAGTGGCTATCATCAAATAAGGATAGTGGATGAGGATATCTTAAAGACCGCGTTTCGCACAACATTTGGTCTTTATGAATATCTAGTCATGCCTTTTGGCTTGACTAATGCACCAGCTACGTTCAATCGTTTAATGGAGAAAATTTTTAGACCATATCGAAAATTCACTGGAGTGTTCTTCTATGATATCATCATCTACTCCAAGTCTTTGGAGGAACATAAGCAACATCTCCAAGTGATTTTTCAAGCCTTGAGGGAGAACAAACTTTTTCTCAACCAAAAGAAAAGTGAATTCTTCCTTCAAGAGATTCAATATCTAGGCCATATTATCTCTCACGATGGTATTCGTATGGATCCATCAAAGTTAGAGGTAATAAAATTATGGCCTAACCCAAGGAATCTACATGAGCTAAGAAGCTTTATTGGTATGTGTGCATACTATAGACGCTTCATAGCAAAATTCTCTCAAGTGGCAGGACCACTACACGACTTAACCAAGAAGAACGTTAAGTTTGTATGGACTGCTAAGGAGCAAAATGCTTTTGAAAAACTCAAAGAGAAGCTTACTTCCCAACCAGTCCTTGTGCTTCCGGATCTCTCAAAGCCCTTTGAGGTCCAATGTGATGCTTGTGGTGATTGCCTTGGAGCGGTTTTGCTTCAAGAAGGGCATACCATAGCATATGAGAGCCGAAGGCTCAATTGTGATGAACGAGTCTTGGGCATTTATGAGAAAGAGCTTTTAGCTGTTCTACATGCCCTAGACACATGGAAGCACTACCTATTGGGGACTCCATTTATCCTACGAACCGACCACCAAAGTCTCAAGTATTTCATGACGCAAACCAAGCTTTCTGACAAACAAATGAGGTGGGCAAATTTTCTTTCGCAATTTAATTTTCATATTGCTCACATAGCTGGTAAGCACAATCAAGTTGCCGATGCACTTTCACGACGACCAAAAGTTAATGCGGTGTCTATAGCTACTCACAATGATCTATCCTCTATGATAGATGAGTATGCTACTAACCCTGACTTTAGAGACATAATGTCAGCCCTTGCTTTGGGGAAGAAAGAGGAACCATTCACCTTGCAGGATGGTTATCTTCTTCACGGCAATAGGCTATGTGTTACCCATTCCCTTCGTGAGAAGGTTATGTATGAATCCCATGCTCCTCCATATGCAGGGCATAGAGGTATTCAACCTACTCTCCGAGGAGTAGAGACGTATTTCTATTGGCCTACCATGAAAGTGGACATACAAGAGTATGTTTCAAAATGTGTAGTATGCCAAAAGACCAAGTATGATAGAGGGAAGCAACCTGGATTACTCCAGCCATTGCCTATTCCAAATTCACCATGGGAGAGTATATCCATGGATTTCATCTTTGGATTACCCAAGTCTATCCATGGGAATACAGGAATATGGACAATAGTCGACAGGTTTAGCAAGCAAGCACATTTTATTCCTGTCAAAAAGACTATTAAGGCACATCAAATGGCAACTCTCTTCATATCTCAGATTTTCAAACACCATGGATTACCCACATCCATCGTGTCAGATAGAGATCCTAGAATGACCAGTAATTTCTGGAAAGGTCTCTTTGAAAATCTAGGAACAAGATTGAATTTCTCTTCGGCCTATCACCCACAAACGGATGGCCAAAGTGAGATAGCCAATCTTACGATACTCGATCTACTCAAGACTTATGTTACCGAAGTAGATCAACGCTCACAATGGGAAAAGTATTTACCGCTAGTAGAGTATGCCTACAATAATACTGTACATACTTCTACGGGCAAAGCACCTTTCGAGATCATAGAAGGAAGACCTAAAAGTCCCTTGCTACTGAAAGTACATGGGAAAATCTTCGCCGCCGATGAGTATAGCCGTGACCTACAAGAATCTTTTCAAAAGATTAGGGAGGCTATAGCCATCTCTCAACAAAGGCAAAAAGCTGCTGCTGATAAGCACAGAAGAGCCTTAATGTTCAAAGAAAATGATTGGGTCTTACTCAAGTTTCCTAAGGCTCGATTAAGGCAAACGACGGGCAAAAATCCTACGGGCCATCAAAAGTATTATGCTAAACTAGCAAAAAGATACTATGGTCCTTTCCAAATCTTGAAGCCTATCAATGAGACGGCTTATCAACTCAAGTTGCCCAACCATTGGCTTATACACAATGCCTTTCATGTAAGCTTACTTAAGCCCTACAAAGGAGAGCCACCAATTGAACCAATTATTGAAGACCCTCCTGAAGTTGAAGACCAAGAAGAGGTGCTACAACCCGAAGCTATCCTTCGGCATGAAGACAAGGTACTACGACATGGTAAGATTATCCGACGGTATCTTATTAAGTTCAAGAATTATCCTTTTGAAGATGCTAAATGGATGCAAGGAGTACAACTTAAGGATAGTATGAACCTTGTCAATGATTACAATGCTACATTAGAGTAAGCAAATGTACAAATTTCTTTTAAATAACTCATGTTTTTGTCTTATATGACTAGTCCTCTTTTTAATTGTGCACAAAATTTAACTAGTATGCATGCTTAGAATCATGTTTGTGATGACGACGTCTCTCAAACACCAAGTAGAATTTGTCACTCTACTTTGGGAGAATAAAATGGACTAAAGAGCAGACATGCTTGCGGTAGCTATGTCTCCCAAGCACCAAATGGATTAGTCATCCATCTTGGAAAGATGTCATAGGGTAAAAAGGGATCCTTTACCCGCTAAGTACGATTGACTAATGACTAAGACTTTATCTTTTCTACCTCATAGTCGAGGACGACTATGATTTCAAGAGAGAGGTAATGTCATAAAATCTAATATCTAACTAACCCAAATGATTTTCTCATATTAAATTGATCACTTAATGTGGGAGAATAAACGGGAACAAGTGTTAAGATATAGGTATGTTCTTATAGATGTATCTCAACACGGGGCCAATGGTAAAGGGGCCCAAAAGGGAGATGGTCTATCAAAGAGCAAGGCTAACCAATGGAGAATAAGACCTTAGGGTTAGCTTCATTGAAGACCTCCAATAAATGTGTGTAAAAGTCCTTTGACCTTAAGTAAGCTAGGGCTGAGCTTGAGGTGGGAACCCGGCCCAAGCTCGAGGTGCTTGTCATGCTTGAGGCGCTTGTCATGCTTGAGGTGTTTTTCATGCTTGAGGTGCTTGATTAAGATGCTTGAGGTGCTTGACTGGCTCCATGCTTGAGGTGCTTGACTTGCTGCATGATTAAAGTACTTGAGGTGCCTTGAGAAGCTTGCCTGAGATGCTTGTGGGAACACCCCCTAGTTCAAGTGCTTTGTCATGCTTGGTGAGTAAGGTGCTTGATCACCTAAAAGTCAAAAGCATTCCTACAAGAGGGGGGGCGAGCCCTTTTCCTAGGGGCTAGAGAGAGAACACCCACTCACACACACAAGGGAAGCCCAACTTGAAGAGGCAGCAAGGACACATGTCAGGCCCCTACCCATGTTACCTTCATGTGTTGCTTGAAGCCTATTGGCTAGGCTTCAAAGGGGTCCAATGATAAATTACATGAATTATCTAATTGTTTTAGCATTTATCAAGTCCTCTCTCTCAAAGGGGAAAGGGGGACACTTGTCCCAAGGCTACCCATGTTGCTTGTAATGGCTCTTGCTTGTGATTGGCTAGGCCTGGAAGGGTCCAATGAGCTTCAGGCATGAGCTACAAGGGGGGGTCGACCCAAGCAAGCTAGGGGGGTGCCTAGGGGGTATACTCACCCACACACACTCACAAGCACTCTCATTGTGTGATATGCAAAGTGCAAGAGCTCCCTCTCCAAGCAAGTAGAGGTTGAGAGCCTACACCAACACTCTTGGCTATGGAGTGCAAATCCAACCAAGAGCCATGCTTCAATGCTTAAGCTTGCCATATCCTTCTTCTTCATTACTATGCTATTATGTATGCTAGCAACAAGAGTATGATAAGTGAGGAACTAATTCTTTCTCCTACGAAATGTTTCTTCTTCCTCTTCCCTACCCTCATTCCCTGCTAGATCTCTCCACCTTCGAAGGTGTTTGAGGTCTTGGGACTGAGGCTTGGGATAGTTAAAGCTTTCTTCAAGTTTATGTTATGTTTGTGGTGCATGAAGCCTTCCATCTTCATGGCATCACCTAGGTCACAAGGAACACAAAGACTGTATTGTAACAAGTCTCTCTTTATGGGAGAAATCATAGTACAAATGCTTATTGGAGGGGGGACCGGCTCCACATAAATCCGGTCCTCAATTGTTGTCATGTTCTCTAAACTCTCTCTCTTGCAAAAGTATTGTCTATGCCAAGTTAACTAATTGCTATGATTATGTTGCTATCTTCAATTATGTCTACCCGCTATGCTCACAAAATCATTTCTTGAAAGTACTCTCATTAAATTCCGCTATTCTCAAATTGAATAGGCAAATTCCATTCAATCCCTATGTTGGTCTTTGAGCAAGGGTCTGACTTTGCTGCTTTTTGGGATCTCTCTCTTCGTGTTTTCTTCTTCTTCTGAGATTGGGAAATTGATGCTGTGTATATTTCTTTAAGGATATAATTTTGTTTTTGGAGCATCGATCGTGTGAGTACATTTACTGGAACCACATGCATACTTTGTGTTGGCTCCTTGGTAACCTCAATCAGGTTTAATGGCGTGATCTTTGGTGCATTTGGATTATTCTAAGATTGGGCAATCAAACGATCTATGCCTCATCGATTACAGCTGAGTAACAACATTATAGATGCGCTCGCTTGATTAATTTTCATTAGGGTAGCATTCTTTTGTAGCCTAATAGGACACTTGGCTACACGATGGGGACCTCCACTCTCATAGCATTGAAGAGATGGTCTATTGGTAGTGTAATTGATATTTTGGCCTCTTGCTGCAAGAGTAGCTACTTGATAGACATGTTTGACTTGTCCCCAATAGTCCTCCATGTAATATTGTGGGATTTCTTCAAGTGCATCAATCCCATAGGCAATATTAGGGTCTATATCTTCCTCACAACCTTCCCAACCAACAATAGATGTCTCACAACCCACTTGATCCATCAAAGTGATTCTTGGATGTGGTGGTTGCGGTCCTAGAACTGGAGGTGGTAAGGGTGTTGTTTGAACAACATTTTGGTCCCTTGGGACCATGTGTTGTGATGTTTGTTCAAGAGGTGGGGCTAGCATCAATGCAGGCACTCGAGGTGTGTCCGTCCATGCTAAGGTTGGTCTATTGGCCATTGCGCGTTTAAATACTATGTAGTCCATGGCTTGATGACCATAACTCCCATATGCATTTGTAGTTTCCATTTAAATTTACTCTAAACATAGGGAATTCATTGGTACTATGTGGGCCATAGCAAATTGAGCACCATTTTTGCTCCCTTCTTGGATACATATGGTTGTGTTGCGGAGCACGATTGTGTTCTAAGACTCTCTTGAATAGCCTTGGTGAGATCTGCCAAAGTCATCTAAGATATTTTTTTCTCTTTAGCAATAGGCTTTATGGTCATTGGCCATGCGTCGATGCTTGCGATCTAGTAGACCTAGGCTCAAAAAACACTCTTTCTCCTTGAATCATTAAGTTGTCCTCCAATTGGATCGCATTGGTGGTGACTGCTTTCCAAGTGGTGATACCTCTAATGACTAGGTCATTGTAGATATACTCATGTCGTCGTCCCCTAATGAATCTATCAAGCAATGGGTTATTATTGAAGTGATTATTTGGATTACAACAAGAATTAAAATTCTTCAAGCGACTAATAAAGTCTCTCACAGATTCTCCTTCCTCTTGTTGGGTTTTGTGGAGCTGAGATGCTAGACCCCAAATTACTCCCGCTCGTATGTATTCTTTCAAGGATAGTCTCCTAAGAGTAGGGTAAATCGTTTTTTCTTCCACACTTAGGGTTCTATACCAATCCCCAGACTTCCCACTCAAGGTCAGGCTTAAAGAATTACTCTTATGCAGGTCATTGTGTACTCCTAGAGAATCACATATCTGTTCAAACACTTCGATATGCTTTCTCACATCCCCATCTCCACTATTTTTGTGTGAGCTTGGCTATTTGTAATTCCTTACTTCTAGGCTCTCTATCAGGAATGTTATGCATATTTTTAGCAATGGATCGATCAATATCTTGAGCAAATGTTGCCAAGTCTCCTAAGTGAGCCAGTATAGTGGGGACGTGCTCTTGGGATTTTATGTGGAATGGGGGTTGGCATTGGGCTTAGCATATATGTAGCCCTTGGGTTCCAAGTTGGGTACGGTGTCGTGCCATGTGGTGGCCCAAACTTCATATGTGTGCCCCTAGGCATAGTAGACGTGGTAGCTGGTATAGTTTGATTGAAATATGAGCTTGGTGGTTGTGGAGCATAATTTTTTGAAATAATGCGAGGGGTAGGAGCTACATGAGTATGAGGACCCATAGGTGTATATGATTGATACACACTTGTAGGTACTGTTTGCAGTTATTGGGCTACCATGTAGCAGTGCTTTACTAACAAAAGAGGTCCATGACATGTTTCTTGGCATGCCCATCACTGGGGTAGGCATGGTAGCTATGAGAAAGATGAGCTAGACTTGGAAAGGTCAAGCTATCACTTGTGGGCTCATATTGTACTAAGACCCCTGGTGAAACAACATATGGAGGATCCATCAGGCTTACCAAAGGAGTCTCCATTTGTAATATGGCTGGTTTCTTAGCCTTCCCTGTATCCAAGAATCTCATGAGACCCGTTGAAGGCATGTGGATCCCTTTCTTCTATCTTTCTAGCTCAATAACCCTATGGATAACATCACAAACCCTATGGATAACCCTATGGATAACATCACAAACTCTTTGTTGTTGATCCTCTACACTAGTAGAACCTGATGTTGATTGTAGGAAATCTAGCTAACCCACATGATAGGTATGACCTTTGTATAGGTCGGTTAAAGTTTCCATCTGTAGTTCATACTCCCAATTTTCATTTAGAAACACCCCATCTAGGATTGAGGTGCTAGGGGTGTCCTTTGAAATAGATGCAATGTGGCTCTCTATGGGTTGACCCTTTGTGATCGCTAATTCAGGAGCACTTGATTGCTTGCCTAGCATGGATGTTGACATAGGGACTTTCACTTTTAACTCTCTTCGTTGCTCTGCCCTGCAAAGCTCTCGATCTCCTTTTCCCAAGATGCAATGACGTACCACTCAACCTATTGCACTTTGGCAAGGCTTCTCCCATCAAGTAATATAACCTTGGAGGGGAATAGCTCTGAAGAGTCAAGGGGTGTAGTGAATGGAGTACTCATATGCACACTCTCCACGAGCATGGGGTCTACATTGGTCATGAATGGTGAATTTACTTCCCCACCACCTTCATTTACCTCATCAGCTCCATGTTCAGAGCGAGTGGCTCTACCAAAAATTTCCTTCAAGCGGCTAAGCATGCTCAGCCTAGACCGTGGGCCCAGGTCTTGGCTCAAACTAGCGAGATTAGGCATTGGGTAACCTTCCATGATGTCGTAATCAGAGGAAGAGTCACTAGATGCAATATGTGGGTCCTGAGTGGTACTACCTTTGGTTCCTGTTGAGGGCCCAAAGACTAATGTGGATGAATAATGAGTGTCCGCATAAACGGAGACACTCTCTACGTGATCTTCCTCTAGCACACAACCAGAGCATAGGTGCATGTGACCTCAACACTATACAAGCATCGGTGATTGCCCGTGAAGGCTGCTCATCTAGTTTTTTGGGAATTTGCAACCCAAATTTACCCTCTTTTTGGTCTCAGATTTCCCTCTGTACAATACTTTACTAGTACTGTACTATATTGTCTCATATTTTCAATGGTGGTACTGATATTGACACTATTGTACTGCTACACTGGTACTGGTACAACTATATTGCTATACTGGTACTGGTCTCAGATGGTAGTACTTTGTACTGACTGGTACTGGCGCATGGGTATACTGATACAAGTTGTACTGGTACTGGTCTCAGATGGCGGTACCTACTAGTACTGGCGCATGAGTATACTAATACAAGTTGTACTAGTACTGGTATCAGATGGCATTTATACTGGTCTCAGATGGCATTGATATTGCTATACTTGCACTACTGGTATCGACAGTATTGGTCTCAAATTTTTGAGCTGGTATATTGGTACTACTACGCTCACTGTCTCCACCAGCTCTTGTACCGTCTCAATGGTACTGGTACTGGTGAGTTCTTTTCTTTTTGAGGTGGTACTGGTACTAAACCTATAGTGGTACTACTAGAACCTGTACTGATAATGGTATATATACTATCTAATACACATCAGACTGCACGCTCAAACTTACTCAACCAGCTCACCTGACTAGTATGGTACAGGTACTGGGGGTACAATACTGGCCTTATTGGTCTCAGATTTTTGAGCATTATTGGTACAATATTGGTATTGGTACTAGTACTTGGGGTACAATACTAGCCTACTCTACTCTATTAGTACTCGTTAATTTTTTTATTTTTTTTTCTCTGGGGATAATGTTCAACTGCGTGCATCGAGCTCACACACAGAGCTTGTCTCCAATGTGCACATTGCTCCACCTTTGGCAGCTATGTCTAAGACTCCAGACACTAGTAATTAGCATTGCACACACACTATCTAACCCAACCAACTACACACGGACAAAAGTAAAACTGCACATTACAGCCAATTAACAGTTCTCACACAATAACTCAGCAAAAACTAGAAAACAGATGAGAGAAAGGCTTTTAGAGGTAGCACTGAGTGCTCCTCAAGGTTAGTGCTTAGCATTCCCCGACAACGGCGCCAAAAATGTGAGCTTTATCGCACGTGTCGGAGGCTGGGAGCTTGCCTGCGCACTGTGTGCAAGCGTCAAAAGGCTGCAAGCACACAACTAGAGCGTCCTAGCAAGCTCAAAGAAACAATGGTGTGTCACTCACAACTCAATGCTTCCGTCATGAAGGATCTTGGTCTACAAAGAAGAAGGAACGGCCGCCGATGCCGCACTCAACTGCCTCGCCACCGTCGTCGATGCCATCACAATGCTCGATTACACACACTCTCTCTCTTTGTCTCTCTCAAGCATACACATACACACGTGAGCACACAAAGGAGAAGGAGACAAAGATGGAGTAAGAGCACTTATTAGATTACACCTCCCAGAATAAGGATTTTTAGGTCAAATGGACCTTTTATAAGTGTTTGACCCATTCACACATGGACGCCCACAATGGCCGGTCGTTGCAAAACTACTGCAAAAATAAGTGTTTGACCCATTCACACATGGACGCCTACAATGGCCGGTCGTTGCAAAACTACTGCAAAAATAAGATAAGTGGTGTGCCTCTCATCGGCGATGACCTACATACCTATTGGACCAACAAGCCCGGTCATGACTCAATCAAATAAATAGTATGAGTCCATCAAAGGTGATAGCGTGTCTGTGAGGGTTGACACAGTGCATACAACTTGCTTCTAAACCCTTTACCCCAATAAAAAATGAGCACCCAAGGCACTCCAAAGTGGCAACATATGAAATAAAAAACAAACTGGCAACTATATGGGCATTTACCTCCTTTACCACTTTTGCTTCAACCCACCCAGTAAGATAATCAATGACAACCACAATTTACTTCTTACCACTTCAGACTTGGGTGGCGGACAGATAGTGTCTAACCCCCACTTTTCAAATGCATCCTGAGCTATGATAGCCTCTTGTTGTTCAACTACCAATCTTCTTTCACCAAATTTTTTGGCATTGATGGAATGTATTTCACTGGTAGTGCACATCTCGCACAATTGAAGGCCACCAAAACCCACCTCTTAAAACGAAAAACAGTACCTAATCTTTGACTTGATGACCGCTTTCTTCATGACACTGCTTACCATGCCGATCTCCTCTTTGTAAAGAACTCTCCTCAACACTCTATCCCTTCCGTATGTCATCAAATCTTTCCCCAACAGAGTGAACTTTCATGCCTTTTGAAGGATCCTGCTCTTCTACAACTTTGACAATTCCTCCGAACATTGACCTATGCTCAAAAAATCATGAAGCTCCTCGATAGTTTCCCTGCCCGCATAAGTAGTTGGTGCCACATATAAGCTAGATACTTGAGTTTTCACTCGACTGCTATAGCTAACCAATCTGCTTCTTAATCTGTTCTCTTCTAACGTTCTTGAACTACACTTCTTCAAAAAACTTTAACAGCTTCTTCATGAGTTTTTTTTTTTTGAGAGAATCCCTTTTTACCTTCCATTGCCCCAAAAGCTGCTTATAGCTTTGAGACCATCACCCTTAACTACCAACCTGGAGATGCTAAACTCCACACACTGCTTGAGCCCCAAGTGAGGTGTCAAGTATTATGCTTCATTATTTGTGTGAACACCCTCCAAATCATAGACCCTGGAGAAAATTATTGTACCTTGGGGATCCTGAATGACCACACCTCCTCCTGCCTTCTGCACAACCCTTCTATAAGCACCATCAAACCACATGGTAAAAGCTTCCTTCAAGTCTGGTTCCTCTTTCACCGCCCTTGGCTAGATGGGTAGGTCTACATCCTTGTTGACCATGATATTCGCCAAATGAGAACTACTCGTATGATCAATTTTGATTTTGAAGTCAAACTCCTCCAATTCAAGTACTCATTTCCTTATGCTTCTCACTAGCTGGAGATAAAGCACCAGTTCACACAAAAAATTGTTAGATGTGAGCACATAAAACTTCCACACAATCAAATGCACTTTTAACTTGTGGCAGGAAAAGACCAAGTTCATCACCCACTGTTCAACCTCCGTATATGGTCTCTCCCCGAGGCTAATCACTTTGCTATCAAAATAGATTGGTTTGTAGCACTTATCCACCTTTTGCATGAATACTGTGCCTATAGAAGGCCACTTAAAAAACATCCTCATTGTTAGGAGGACACACCGTAGGAAACTGACACAATATCTCCTTCACCTTGTCAAAGGCTATCTGTGCATCTTCAGTCCATTGGAAATCTGAACTTGTTGTGGTTCAATTTTTGAAGGGGGTACATACTAGGAAAGCGTCCAAAAGAACCTAGCAAAATACTTGAGTTTGTGCAGAAAAGAAGCCAAACCTGCTGCATTGGTGAGAGGCTCCATCAAAACCAAACTCTGCACTTTTGCAGGATCCACTTCAATACCATTTTGTGAGACCACATGGCCTACAAGATGAGCATGCTATCAGGGAATATGTGTTCGAAACATGATCCGGGAAGGCACGGGGCCTCTGGCCCTGAGAGGTGTGAGAGAGAATAAGAACAACATGTGCAAATGGCTATGGAAATCACCGTAAAATTCAGTTGATCAAGTCACGCTTTAAGTTCAATTTAATCAATAGCCAAGGCGATCTGTTAGTAGCATCAACTTGGATTAACTAACAAATAGGAGTTTAAGCTCCCTTTACATGATTATGCGGGCCGTTAACGACTCCAAAATTGATCAACATGATAAACAAGCTTGAGCTAATGAATATGATGAAGAACTCCTTTATGTTGGTCTTTGTGCTTTCCTCTTGCTTATGATCCATGAGAGAGAGCGAGATCCTCTTGCTTGGCCATATATTTCTCCTTCCTCTCTTGGTCGTCAAAAGTTTTTCTTTCTCTCCCTTTCCTAAGAGCCTCTTCTCACCTTCGTCATTAAAGCTCTCTCAAGGACTTGCTTCGAGTCCTTCAACTCGAGAGTCTTCGTCGTCAGAGCTTGTCTCGAGTACTTGCTTTGAGTAATTCAACTCTTCGAGATCCTTCATCATCAGAGCTTGTCTTGAGTACTTTGTTCATTCAAATTTCTTCTTCTTTAGTTTCTTTCAACTCTTCAAGAGCCTTGAGAACCTTCCTTTCCTTGTCCGAGCTCCTTATCCTTCACCTCTTACTTCTCAACTCTTCTCTTGCTTAACCGCCAAAATTCTATTTGCTTGCCCTTTCCCCCCTTACTTGCTCCCCACACCTTCTATACATAGTGTCTTCTTGCCTCCTTAAGGAACAACGATGCCATCATTGCTAGGGGGCATAAAAAGGGCCCCTTGCTAATGTGGCAAGGCCGGGGTGGACCAACACAAAACTCGACGAGAGTGGAGCCGAATTTGAGCACGCGGGAAAGCTGCAAGTTTTTATGTTCTTGGGCGATGCCATTGGAGCATCACGGCGGTTGCTGCAAGCTCCCTAGTCTTCCCTTTGCTGCCTACGTGCTGCATTCTTTGGCATGGCTCTCCAGTTTCCCCTTTTTTTCACATTATTCCATGCACTTATTTAATTTCCTTGAGACGCCTACCCTTGCATTTAGTTATTAACAAGCCAGAGCTTCTTTGCCACAGCTGTGTTGGGCAATCCTTGCAACCAATGATCTCCAGGAGACGACTATTTTAAACTAAATCTCATCAAAAACCTTATGTGCTTCCGTATGGGCACCACATTTAACATATTTAACTTCCAAAGCATGTGTGTCTCCATTAGCCATCTGGCATACAACTCAACTAAAGCACTATCAAGCACGACATTGTTTTTCGACATTCCCTGGTTGAAGCTCAAAAATTCCTAGATGGCACACCGACCGAGCCCGCCCTGATCACTGCTCAATAAATGTATAGGTTTTAAAGAAGATTAACTTGCATTCCTCTACTCTTTTTCCCATCATGGAAGCGGAGTTGCACAACATCCACCCCCTCTGAACCTGCACAACCTCTGGTCTGTGTCAATTGCACTTCAATCTGCATCTGCTACAGGTACCTTAAGCTCTTTGCCATCATTGGACTCACATAACTAGTAAACATATGGAGAATACTATAAGGCCTATACCCTATCATCAATGTTCTAGCTTAATCATTAGGTAGCTGCCCATCAAAAATCTTTGAACCATATCTATCGTATCTCCAAAGCATTCAATTATGGAAAACCTAATTAGTGAACCCCACCAGATTCAAGAGCTCAATTTATTTATGCACACAGCTTGTCCATCAAGTTTGATTTAGGGAACCCTATCAAGCTTAAGTATTCGTTTTTTTGTATGCACACAGATAGTTCGTGAAGTCCTTTACTTCAAGTTCTAGTAGCAGAACCAATTCAAAAGATGTGAAGATACTTAATAAATTGTCCAAAGATGTCAATTGGAAGATATCCATCTAAGCATATTGACCACAAAAACCAAAAATATCTCCACTTAGCATAAATCTAAATGCAAAATCTACTACCAAGTAACCTGTTACAAGAAAACAACTCGTGTCCTTTGAATCCGTAGCATGTACTTCAGTAGCCCCCCAGGATCAAACGTGATAATAAGGAATTTCCCACACACTGTAGCATCATATATCCACATGCATTTCCTGTATCAATCAACATCAAGCATTTCTGGTGCAAATATGCTATCCCTGGTTCAAATAGCATGCAATTACTATTCATACTTAAGAGTATCCATCCATATTGAATTTGCTTATGAATATCCTTAGAATATCCTGGATCAAACACCATTGAGATCACATTGCATCACTGGGCTCCACAATATACTAGAGCATAATGCAACACCCACATCGTGCAAAAAATTTTGGCAACTTAAGCTCGTTACCAAAAAATATTGAAGAATTTTGACTCCCTTTTACTGACAGCCAAGACATCACTGACATAATCATCATTAGGTATAACATCCAGATCTAGCCACATTTGGCATATTATCTAAGGATATGAAAAAACTTGTGCACTTTTTGAAGTATCAAGGATGATTTAGCATCATCACCCCCTCTAGCTTCATAGACATTACAAAAAACCTTGGGACTCTGTGGACCTGTATCATCAGAGGAATTTTTACCTGCTGGAATTTCATCTTGATAATGGAAATACAGCTTTAGCCTGTAAATCTTCATCCATAGAATCCTCGAAAAAATTACTCTTCAAAATATTAACATTCATCAAAACTGTAGGAGTTATGTATTCTTGTAGCCCATGTATAAGCATAGAAGTAGATTCCCCATCAAGAACCTGTTCACAACCAGCATGATCTAGACAATCTTCAAACTCATCAATGTTGTCCTCTACTTCCTCATCTGCACCCATGCTACTTAACAATCTATCATAACACTTCAAAGGTTCATCTGGCACCCCCTCTAAAGAGGTACATGCATCAAAAAGCTTTTTTATACTATCATGGTCATCTCCTTTAGGTCTAGCCAAGAAATCATCGATTATGGCATCTTCTTCTGTGATAACAGCATTCACTAACATATTGTTAGTAGCAATCATAATTTCATTGGCATTCTCGGGCTCATCCTGTGCTACGTCCACAATCTCGATCACTTCATCAGCAGCTACTGTGTATATAATAGCTTTATTTATGCAATCATCTACAAAAATCATGTTGTCTTGCTCGGCTATAGTGCTGATAGTTTCATTAGTATCCTATAGAGGCTCATCTGCTTGATGAACTCCTTCAGAATAACCCATGTCAAGGCAGCTTGTGAACCACTTGTTGTACAGTCTACGTCTTCACTGGGACCATTATTGGAGGTAGCGTCCATCCGAGCAGTCTTTGAAAAAATTTCATATAATTTTGTTTCATCACTAAATTCATCGTTTACCTTTTCTATGTTACTCAAAATATGCTCCTCTAAAACTGAATCTTCTACTTCCAATTCTACATTTGCTTTGGCTTTGCTTCTTGCAGGGTGTGTGCAATTTGGTAGTTAGGTTGAAAGTGTGACACTCAAGGCGTTCAACACATTTGTCTACACCTCGTATGCTAGCACGGCCACCTAGGACTAAGATGCTATAATATACACTTAGAGAATGAAAAAAAGCCAACTTTTAAATCTTTGGATTTTTTTTGACCCTAAGATGTACACTGAGGATAATCCAAAGGTTGCACATAAGTAAAATGGATAAAAGATAATCTATTGTGGCATCTCCATCTTCACCTCCCACCCCGGCTCATTTCATGTCGGGTTCACCAAATATGTTGGGGGATATGTGTTCGAAACATGATCCGAGAAGGCACAGGGCCTCTGACTGTGAGATGTGTGAGAGAGAATAAGAACAACAGGTGCAAATGGCTATGGAAATCACCGTAAACTTCAATTAATCAAGTCAAGCTTTAAGTTCAATTTAATCGATAGACAAGGCGAGCTGTTAGCAACATCAACACTTGGATTAGCTGACACATAGGAGTTTAAGCTCCCTTTACATGATTATGCGGGCCACTAGCGGCTCCAAAATTGATCAACATGATAAACAAGCTTGAGCTAATGATTATGATGAAGAACTCTTCTATGTTGGTCTTTGTGCTTTCCTCTTGCTTATGATCCATGAGAGAGAGCAAGATCATCTTGCTTGGCTGTATATTTCTCCTTCCTCTCTTGGTTGTCAAAAGTTCTCCTTTCTCTCCCATTACCGAGAGCCTTTTCTCCCCTTCGTCGTCAAAGCTCTCTTGAGTACTTGCTTTGAGTCCTTCAACTTGAGAGCTTTCATTGTCAGAGCTTGTCTTGATTACTTGCTGCGAGTCCTTCAACTCTTCAAGAGCCTTCATCGTTAGCGCTTGTCTCGAGTGCTTTGGTTGTCCGAAGTTCTTCTTCTTTTGTTTCCTTGAACTCTTTGAGAGCCTTGAGAACCTTCCTTTCCTTGTCCGCGATCCTTACCCTTCACCTTTTACTTCTCAACTCTTCTCTTGCTTAACCGCCAAAACTCTCTTTTCTCGCCCTTTTTTCCCCTTACTTGCTCCCCACACCTTCTATACATAGCGACTTGTTTCCTCCCTAAGAAACAATGACGTCGTCGTATCTAGGGGGCATAAAAAGGGCCCCTTGCTGATGTGGAGGGCCGGGGTGGACCAACACAAAACTCGATGAGAGCGGAGCCAAATTTGAGCGAGCAGGCAAGCTGCATGTTTTTGTCTTCTTGGGATTTCATTGGAGCATCACGACAGCCGCCACGAGCTGCCCTACTCTCCCCTTTGCTGCGTGCCCATTGCAGGAGTTTCCATGGCTCTCCTTTTTTCCCTTTTGTTCACATTATTGCATGCCCTAATTTAATTTCCTTGGGCAGCCGATGTAATTTGCCCCTTGGGCGGCCATTCAATGGGCCTCAAGGTGCATGCAAGCACCAATGATAGAATTTGGAGAGACACCTACCCTTGCATTTAGTTAACAAGCCAAAGATTCTTTACCACAGCCGTGTTGGACATTCCCCTCAACCAATGATCTCTAGGAGACGACATTTTTGAACTGAAGCTCAACAAAAACCTTATGTGCTTCCGTATGGGCACCACATTTAACATATTTAACTTCCAAAGCATGTGTGTCTTCATTAGCAATTTGGCATACAACTCAACTAAAGCACTACCAAACATGACATCTTTTGGCATTCCCTGGTTGAAGCTCAAAAATTCCCAAATGACACACCAACCGAGCCGACTAGATTGATATGGAACTAGCACTCGGTGAAATTTAATCTGGCGATATCTTGATAACTGTAACTCCAATCGCTGACCTTAAAAGACTCACGCTCTCCACAAAGTGATCATTTCAAGACCATGCATTCACTTCATTTTTTCCCCTCAGCTGCTGCAGCTGCCCAATCTGGTACGGATCTGCATCAACTCAAACTTCAAACTGACATAACTTTCTCATTGTAGCTCCAATTAACGAGCCATAAAGACAAGCTCGTAGAGCACCTTGAGAAATACAGTTCTAGCCCCATAAACTTCCATTTTTAGTCACCTTAAATGTTCCAACTTCTAGCATAAGAAAACATAAGTTTTGGCTCCTAAAGCCACATCTAGCATACATTTAGCATTAAACTTGGCTTGTTAACAAGTCCTGATCACTACTCAATAAATGTATAGGATTTAAATAAGATTAAATTGCATTCCTCTGCTCTTTTTCCCATCATGGAAGAGGAGCTGCACGAGACTGTGGCTGTGTCAACTTGCACTTCTTCGGGTTCAATTGTCCTCTTTCCTCATCTAGTCTTTGGAAACACAGCTTCAACTTGGACAAGTGCTCTTCTCTAGAACTATAGAAACCAATATCATCCTTGAAAACTTTGATAAACTTACCCAAATATGGTAAGAATACCTTATTCATCCAATTTTGAAATGTAGCATATGCATTCACCAATCCAAAAGGCATTTGACAATAAGCAAAGCACCCCCATGGTGAGATGAAAGTAGTCTTTAACTGATCCTCTGACGCAATACCAATTTGAAAGTAACCTAAAAAACCATCCATAATAGAATAATGCTCACGACCTATGACCTGGTTCAAAATCTCATCCTAAAATGGCAAAGGGTAGTGGTTCCGCTTGGTAGAATACCGCTCATGACCTACAACAATTCAAAATCTCATCCTGAAATGGAAAAGAGTAGTGGTTCCGCTTAGTAGCAGCATTTAATAGCTTATATTCTACACAGACCCTTCCTGTTCTTCTTTGGTGTAATGACAACAAGGGAAATTCACTCAACTTCTTTCATGGGATAGATAATACCTGCCTCCAATAGCTTGTTGATCTCCTGCCATAAAGCTTTCTTCTGAACATCTCCCAACCTTCTCAGTTTCTGTGCCTTCGGCTTATATCCGGGCTTGAGTAGAATGCGATGTTGCACTCCTTTAGCTCCCCACAAATCTTTGTATTCTGTAGCACACAAACTGGGATATAATGCACATAGCTCCACATAGCTTTCCTTTTCTTACTTGGTTAGATTCTCCCCCAACATATTCTCTACTTCTTCAGCTTCTAGACCACAAACCGGAGTTTTCATACCTTCAGTGGGCTTAGCAAAATCCATCATGACTCCAAATAGATCCGTGTCCAGCTTTAGCAAGTCTTCATCACCGTCCTCCTCTTCCACACTACTTGAGCCTTTATCATAAGTCGATTCCCTCTCATACTCATAGCTAATATTGGAACCTTCTCAATCATCCTCAGCCTCTGGGTGAAAAAAAATCTCTCTGGTCTTCGAGTTGAGCACAATTTGTCCACCATTCTCCTAGTCCAGCAAGGTAAAACCCCCAGTTTCCCAATCTTGTTTAACCCCAATTGCTAACAACCACGGCCTCCACAAGATGATTGGATTAGCATTTTCACCCGCTTTCAAAACAAAGAATTCAATGAGGCATTAATACCCATAACTTTTACCTTCACATCCTCGGTCACTCCTAAACATCGAGCTTTGGCATGGTTGGACGTCCTCATCTGAACATTAGACCTGACCATAGACTTGATCCCTATATCCTTCAAAGTAGACTCCATTATCACACAGACTTGAACACCACCATCAATATAGGCTTGCACCTCCTTCTTTCTTTCCACCAAAACCTCCACCACTGGAAGCACATCCATGGGGTTCCCCACCCTTAAGGCTAGATTCTGCACAGCATGTGCATCACCTTTTGCACGGAGTAGCTTCGTACTAACACTAGCTGACCATTGCCTCCTCAATCTGGGTAGCGTCATACTAACTTTGGTTGACCATTGTAATCAATTAACCAAAGGTGATATTAGTTTTTTGATTTTGAACATCACTCACTAGATCATATTCGGGATGACCTCGCCCTAGTTGAAAATTTGTCTGCTTGATCTGAGGTCCAATGCAAGCAACTATCCAAAGGTGATATTAGCTTTTTGGTTTTGAACATCACGCGCCAGATCATATCTGGGATGACCTTGCCCTAGTTGAAAATTTGTCAGCTTGATCTTCCACCATCGTCTCCTTTTAATTTACTCAGGTTACTTTTTCCTCTTGTCCACTTTCTCTTTCCCTTTCCTAGCTCTGGTTTCCCGCTCCATCTCGGTCTCCCTTTCGCCTCTTGCTCTTTTTTTGACCATAACATCAACCTCCTACTGGTCAACCCCAATAATGTTAACTCTTTGCACTTCATCATTACTTGGTGGGACCTGTGGTGCCTGCTTTTCAGTAGCTTGCTGCTTCCTTCGCCCATTTAATTGTGCTTGTCCTTGTTCTTTGCCTCAGCCAGATAGAGGGTACATGCTGCCCCTTTCCCTCGGTGAATGAGGGTGATCTAGAGCATAATGGCCCTCTTCTCCACAATTATAGAATCTACTAGGCTGCTACCTAGCCCTGCCTCTTCTTGCCCTTGACTTCCCTCTCTCGAGTACACTCAAGCGTAGCTCTTGCATTTTCTCACTTTAATCTTGAACAGTACGCTGCCCCTCGATTTTCTTGGTTATCCGCTTGAGTTCCTCCCTCGGAGTTAAAGCAGGGTTAGGGGCCATCAACTCGTACCCCAATGTGCCTTGCTCAATCTTCTACTTGATTTTCCTGCTTTTGGATTGCACAATAGAAACAACCCCATTGTAATTCTCTGGGCTTTCAAAATCCACTTTTTCTCGAACCTTGAGATGCAAAGATGCCATGAATTTTTCCAACTTAAAGTACTCACCGCCATCTACCAACTGCATGATGACTGCAAAATTCCTCCAATGTTCTTCAAAACATGCGAGAAAATCCCCAAATTCCTCTCTCACGTCTTGCTTCAAATTCTTAAATCTTGCATCTAAATCAACAGAAGATACCTCTTTTTTAAAGTCCTGCAAAAATTGAGTCTTCAAAGCTGGACACATGACACCTTTCAGAGCATAAAACCATGCCTTTGCCCTTCCTCGCATCCCCAGTGGAATTGTATGCATCTTGTTATCCTCAGTATGCATATGCAACGACATCATATATAGCTCAAAGCCGGCCATCCACTCTTCTAGCTCTTCTTCTTTGATGAAAATCAGACCATAACCTCTTGCTGCCATATCTTCTCGATGAAAAACCACTTCTTTGATCAAACCCAAAGAGCAATCAAATGCTCCACAGTGGGGGCACCAGAGGATGGATAGGGGGAAAGGGGAGACACCTGAAACATAAACAATCAGTCTCTCTATAGCCCAGGATAAACACTACAACCCAATCCACTAGAGTTAACCTTCAAAACCCGACAATCTTGGGCTACAAATCATAATCAACACACGATCATACTCACACAACCCTTGAAAATGCACCACACCAAATTTTCTAGTTGTTGACAACATCCACACAACACAAACCTCTCTCTCTTTCTGTCTCACACTGACACCATAGGTCCCGGGAGACACACACTTCTCAAACCGACACCAGACAGTAAGGATAAAGAAAATACAAGAAGGGGGGAATAGGGGAAGGAGACTACAACAAACTTGGCTATGGATTATTTCAATTACTAACAAAAAACACCTTCTACAACCCTAGAAGCTTTATGCTATCACAAGGCTCCACCGGCTGCAGCATGATGCTCATCAAAGAATTGTTGCAATGCTTGGTGTCGCCTTGGAATGACTCCCCTCTTGAAAACATGAGCAAGATCCCTTTGGTGTCCTTGTTGGCTCAAAGAAACCCCTAACACTTCTCCTTCTTTGCCGTTGGAGGCTCCTCGTCGAGCTCCATCTTCTTCACCTTCAATTCCCCGCGCAAAAACTCTTCTCCCAAGCTCTTGTGAAAGCCCCTTCTTCTTCTTATCAGACTCTCTAAGAAGAACTGCCCCCACATCCAAAACTCGGGTCCCTCTTGGGTGTATGGGCACCCCATTTTTCTAGTTCCTCGTCTATGTTTAGCATCATTTTGCATGTGAGGAATCCCCTAATTGTGGCACCGCCTTGATCCCCATGCTTCACATGATCCACTTCTTAGGAGGGGCACTGACGGTGCCGTCGATGCTCTCCTCATCTCTCTTGAAAAGTGTTGGCATGGGACAAAACTCCCCATCATTGGCACTACGTTAGCATGCTGACTAGCATGCACCACCCTCTACCGTCAACGACCAAAATTGGCCCATGAACCATGATCGCCATCATCAACAACAACACCCACCACCAGAGCAGCATCGTGCACTGCGCACCATGCCCAACAGCAAGATCTCTCTCTCTCTCTCTCTCGTGCTTATGCCTCAATGAGGTCACTCCCTACTATATAAAGCCCATTGTTTTCAGGTCTGCACCTATATGTGGGATTACCTCCTTGACACATGGCAGCCCCAAGCAATCTGCCCTCTAAGACCCTCAAAATGAAAACTTCAAAATGCCTTAAAAAAACTTCTTTTTTCCCATTATTTCCATTACATGCCATGCATTGCTTGAAGTTCTATTTCCTTATCTCTAAAGCATGGCTGAAAGCTGACTACTTGGGCTACAACTCCACTCCTTCTCCCTGCATTTGGGTTACCTTGGGCTTGCTAACCGAGGTGCCAAATTGATAAAAAATAATCCGACCCCCTTCCATTGTCAATTGTCACCAAATTCAACATCTCCTTGGTTCGAACTTTGTTTGAGATGCCATAACTTTTTTTCTGCTCCATACACAACATAGATGCATACAATCCCTAGCAAAGCTACAAAAAAATTAGATAGCACGTCTACCAAGGTCACCAACTGGCACAAACTTGACCCTCAACAAAACTTTGAACGGGTGTACCTTAACATCCAAGACTCCGATCGATCTTAAAAGACCAACCGGCTCCACAAATCAAGCACTACACATCCATAACTTCAATTTGGGTGCGACCACCTGACATCATCTGCTACCTTGTGAGGCCCTATCTAGAGCCCATCTCGTCTAGAAAACCACATAAAGCATACATCTCCGTTTCCACTTGCATGCCCTGGATTTTCCTATCTGCTCTAGCCCTCTTCCATGCATCTATAAGTATACACATCATTGCATGTGCCCTCTGCTAGGGTTGACACACTTTGGTTGTACCAATAGTTCCACCTATGGGTGAGAGGGATGTAGCCATCCTAGTGTCGGCAGTGACACATCCATACGTGGAGTAGACTTGATGATGCAATACATGTAGATAGCACAGGGGAGGCAAGTACAACCAGGTTTGCGTAGATTTTGTCAATCTTTGAGCGTCTTATGTTTGACTTGTTAGTGTCAAGGCCCGACGTAGCAGCCATTGTGGGAGAATTTGCAGCAGGGATTGTCAGTCGTACGATGATTGACACTAACTTGAAGCTTCTTGGAGCTTTGTAGACCATAGATAGTTATATGTGGAATTGACATGCAGGCTCTAGAGTGAAGCATACACACTCGTATACCACTAGAGCTGATACGACTTTGTGTAGATCGATAGAGTGACCGAGTGGGCATAGGTTGAGAGAGTCTCTCACCTAGTTTCTTCTACATGCTTAGTAGTTTAGCTGGTAGGTCTCACTTATCAGTGCATTGCCTTTAAGTGGGAGTTTGTTGGGGTAAAGGCATTGCACCTTTTCGTGGGGCCGGACGTTCGGTGTTTGTCCGCTCGCCCACCGTGTGTACATACCCTTATTCTTTGTATATGAAGAATAAGGAGCTCCTCACTCATAACACTTCCTACGGTTGCTCCACCCACACTCTCGTACTCTCTCCTTCTCTCCTTCCCGCATGCACGTTGCACCGTGCATGCATGCATCTACGTATACGCATTCTTCAAGCTCCAAAAGGAAGATTCAGCCCCTAATGAATTTCCAGTATATTTGGCTCTACCATCCCAAATCAACAATGCACATACACTTTCCCACAATTAAAGTAGCATAATAGAAGTATTACCACACAATTTAATAGGAGCAGCAAAAAGTAGTTTGTTCCAAGTAGGCATGTCCCACACACCATGGAAGTACATATCCATCAAAGCCCACATCATTCTGTCCAGCATGTATCATCATGAAACATGTACTTTCGAACAAGGTTTCCCTCCTAGCCAGCATATGCATTTTCAAATTAAGTATTCCAAAACCTCCCAAGTATTCCCAAATTAAGTAGTCCCAGGTGAACCAAGCTGTAGCAGAGGATCCCCAAACAATCTTGGCACTTTGGATTTAAATCTTGTTAGACTAGGGGCAAAAAAAATAGCAAATAGGGAATCTAAATAGACTACACAATCCTTAACCTAACATGAATGGACCACTCAGTACAATGCCAGGAGGCCACTTTGCTTTGAATTTTATCCTCGACCCATTGTGTGAGCTGTTTTGTAGATACATCTACTCCCAAAGGATAACCCAAGTGCATGAATACAATTACTCAAGGGATTCTCTTTCCCTGCCATATCAAGCTATGAAAATGATTATCAGATACATCAATCACTTGAGACTTCCCCATGCTCAACTCTAAACTAGCTCTGCAAGAGAATACAAATTTACTGATGTGACATACATTTAACAATATTAGTATTCTCAGCATGTAAGAAAGTAACAGTGTCATTTGAAAACCCCAAAGCAAGAACAAGTTCAAAGCCTACTTGTAGCCCTTTTAGGTTACCATTATTTTCTTAAGCATGAAGAAAGCTACAACAAACAAAAGGGGGCTGAGGGAAAAACCTTGCCTGACTGACCTTCTCGCCTTAATAGCCGGAGATAATCTCCCATTAACTAGAACCCTGGATATTTCCTCCAAACCCAATAGTTGAATACAATTTGCAACTCTCTACCCAAATCCTAGTCTCTACATTACATTCACCTCAAAATCTCATATAACTGAATCAAATGCTTTGGCAAAGTCTAGTTGCAGCAAAACAATTTTATGATTACATTTTTGAGTTTCTTCCATCCCAAACATCACTATGAGTATGTTATCCAAGATATACCTTACCCCAACGAACCCTGATTGAGCTTCATGTATGTGTTTCTTGAGAAATGGGGATATTTTTATTGCAATTTCTTTATCTAGTAGTTTGTAGAGTATACCCATCATGGTTACGGGTCTACATTCAGATAGGAAGGATGGAAAAGTCTTCTTAGGCACCAATTTGATGATTCTCTGCTTCAATAGTGGGTCCATGTGTTGAGTCAGCTAGATTGTATTGATAGCTGAGGTAATCAAATTTTCCAATTGACCCCAAAATTCCACTAAGAACTCCTTGGGTAATCCATACATACGAGGGGTCTTATCATTAGCTAGTTTTTAAAGCCTGCATATTGTAGCTCTTGTTTATAAAAGTGTTGTTCCAGTCTTCTGGCACTGCTTTCCTCAACACATGGATCAACAACAAAAAGCAGGAGATCAACAGATCTCTTTAATGCCAAGGGAAAACCCAAGGGGGTCATAGACTCAGGCCAAGGGATGAGGATTTTAAATATGGATGGCCAAGGGCATATATAAAGGTTGGTAGGGTGGGAAATCCTCAAGGCAGTTCCATGGGCTCTTACACTAGTATTAGAGCTCCAAGTTTTGGGGGAAAGAGGATGTGGAGTGTAATGAGATGGATGTGTTCAGACAACTATTCCAGGTTGGTACTTAGAACTAAAGATGTCAGATTCGAAAAATTCAAAGATAACTGAAAGACAGAACTGAAACTGGAAAGACAAGATAATGGAGCTAAAAGAGAAGATAGTTGGAATAATACTCAAACTAGAATTGCATTTTAGATATTCAAATGAAACTGGTGAGAATCAGGTATACCAATAGTTGGATTTGGAATTACATAAGAAGAGAGAGTGCAACAAATGATTACATAGAGCACAAGTAGCTCATGATGTAGACAACTAAGGATTCTAGGGAGTCATAAGTCGTACAAAATGGGTAATGGGTCCTATTTATTGGCCATCGACTGATTGACTATGCACTATCAATTACTGTGGTAAATGGTTGGTTATAGCTTCTCTAAGCTTCATCCGCCCGTCAGTCCTTCTAAGGGTAGTTCCCGCCTTATACAATCCTCCTCTCCTTTCTTTAATTTTGGTATATACCAAAATTTCTAGGTAACAATTTCTAGATTGTAATCTAATTGCCAAATAATGGTACCAATAAGGAATCCTAGTTGCTTATTGCTTCTTTTCTATTTGGGTAGCCAGCTCTCCTATCTGAGCATAGGACTCTATAGGTGTCGACTCTCGACATACTCGGATCTACTTCACCTTGAAAAAGGCCAGTGGTGTGATACAAATTAACTAACCCAATGTCTCGCCAGTGAACCCTATTCTTGTTTGGTGCCTTCTTCCTCTTGGATGGTGCCTGGGATGCCTCATAAGTAGTAGATCCAACATTTCCCATCTAAATCATTCTGAACAGTGCCTCTTGCTCCAGTTGGTCCTTCCTAACCATCATCCTTTCCACTTCATAGGGTGTCAAGGCATCCCAAGTCTTAATGTCACATCATACAGAGTGTGTTTGCCTCTTGTCAGATGAGTTATGGCCAGTTTGTGACAATAGGAGGAAGTATGCATACATCCTTGAGGTAATGGCTGGTTGCACTTGATGCGAGCCTCAAACAAAATCTCAGCCATTTCTCTGAATTGAAGTTTAGAGCTTTCCTTACTAGCTAGTTCCTTCTTTGGAATTTTGCAGGTCTCATTTGTTAGTTGTAATAGCTTATTTTTTATTAAAATGAGATATTTGATCTGAATTTTTGATTGTCCCATTAACAAATGAAATCTATGGAGATAATCCAGTAGCTCACTAGCCACAATCTTCTATAGTGTATCTTGCAATACTCAATTCCATGCAGCCATTCCATAGTCGCTTCCTCATACCATGTTCAGAGTCCATCTGCTATCTCCAAATACTTTTTTTGGTGTGTTGGCTCAGTGTGAGGTGGATAAAGAGCTGGAAAGAAGCAAGGTAACTCAACTCATTTGACTAGGATGGAATAGAGTAAAGCAAGAGAGTCAAGAAAAAAATTCCAAGAAATTCAACACCGTCTAATTCTCCTGCTGCATCATTTTTCTTGTAAGTCTAACCAGGTGAACAAACTCTTTAAATGTGCCTCTTGTTCTGTGAGAGCCATTCTGGTCTTGGGTCCTCTACTGCTAGTCTCATTGCATTCTAACAAGTCCTTGACCCTGAGATCCAGAACTCCTCTAGCACTTTGCATCTGTATAAGCATATCCTTCAATTGTCACCCAATCTTCCTCATGCACTAGTATGTAGATTGTTGCCCAACAACATTTCCACTTGAAGCCGAAGTGACCTGAGGTCTGCTATGATTAAGTTTGTAGCCTTGGGATACATTGTCTTGTCATTACTGGTAAGGTCCCATTCTGGGATCCTTTCCAGTACTTGAACACATGCAGGATATGAAGGTAGCTAGCAAACTATGTGGTCGTGGTAACTGGCTAACTTCCAATATGTAACCATCCGTCTTACTCCCACATAGAGCATTTGAAATCGTCCCAGATGTGAGTACTGAGTAGGCTAAATCATCATCCAAAAATTGTTTGATCTGAAGACTTTTAACTCTCTGTACACTCTTGTTTAGTGCTAGCAACTCAATAGAATGAGTGTGATCAGATTTAGAGTCAATGATTAGTAGTAGGACTTTCCCTTTATTCTAACTTGAACCTGCTTAGCCCTCCTATCCTCCAGTCTGCTGAAGTGGATCTGGGTTGTCTCCTGCTGGTGGTTCATGATGCTCTTCTAGGTTACCTAAAGTCTTATCTAGAGGCGTACTCCCAATTATTTTCCCCCCAGTTGGTGAACCGGTCCATCCTCACCATCATCATTATTAGGTTTCTTTTGGTATTGTTGATCCTGATCTTGATCTTTATCCTCCTCCTTGTCCTCCTCATAATCATCATCCTTATACTTTTTGAATATCAATATATTCATTGATAGATTCATTAACCATCATTGTGTTGTATTGTCCTACTTTTTCTTTGAGCTCTACCTGGAATGTCTCAATGAAGGTCTCAAGATCACATACATTAAGGGTGAGGTCCCCATTCTTATCCACAATTTGTACTAAGTTGTGGTAGATGTATTTATGGGATATAACATCCTTTGCTGCTTGATGAGCTTTGAATAAATCATTATAATCTCATCGCTTAGCCTCCAGCAACGTCTAGTAGCAATCAACATCCCTCAAAGCACCTTCTTTTGATTCTTGCATTATTTGATTTTCTTGGAGAAGTTTATCATTATTCTTTTCTAGTCCTTACTTCTCCCTCTTGTGGTGTTGTTATTGTATATGCATGTCTAGGTTTTTGGCAGCCCAGTTGGTATTTTAATCCCTTAGCTTCTTCAATTTATCTCAAGCCTACTGAAGTTCTTCTTGATGTGTTGTACTAGCACTGGAGCTAGAGGTTTTAGCCTCCATCATTTGACAAATTGCATTCACTATCGTGCTCCAGCCAGACTAAATAGCTGTTGTACACTCTTGAGTGATTATGTCTGGATTAGTTTGATATATTTCATAGGTTGTCACTAGGAATGGATATGGTAAGGAAAATATATTGGGTTTCTTCATCACCAAGCTTCCCTTAAAAGGGGCTTTTTGCAACCTTTGCAGCTGACATAGCTTGACTATGAATAGATTATTGGTTTTTGGTATAGAGCAAGTGCCCGATGCTTGGTTGGTCGTTTTAGTATGAGTAGCTATTTGTTGCTCTATCGTATGGGCTGGTTGGTCTATAGATTTTTCCTTTTCTTGCATACTCTACTCTGTATACGTGTCAGTCCTAGCTGATTACCGAGTTCTGTCTTTGAATCCCCTGATCAATTCCAGAGTTCTAAGCTTTTAAACAGTAGAGGTAGTGGTTGTGTGAGTAGTAGGGCATTTCTCCCCAACTATCTCTTTGCCTTTCCTTTCTCCTCTGATGGCTTGGTTGGACTTTCTTTTGCCTGTGAACTAGTCCTGTCTGAACCAATTTTGCCCTTTGTTTCTTCATCAGATGAATCTAAATTGATTCTTTCGCGAGTAGATTATGCCAATAGAACTGGTATGTTTCAGGATCCGTGGCATATAGATGCCATTGGCAAAACAAGTGCACCTTTATGGTGGAAGGAGTATGGTGGAGAGAAAGTGGAGTTGCAACACATTGCAGTTAGAGTTTTATCAATAGCTGCATCAAGTGGAAGTTGTGAGCGAAATTGGTCAGCATTCGACTTTGTGCACACTAAAAAGAGAAACAGACTTCATACTAAACGGGCTGCTGATTTGGTGTATGTTTTTTGCAATATGAGACTTATTTATAAGCCTCAAAACATTGCAACTAGAGCCGCTCAAAAGCAATATGGAGTCTTCCAAACGCATGAAGCTATTTCTGCAGAAGTTGATGATGATGATGATATGGAATGGGAGATAGTTTAAGAATTCTCAGATATGGACGAAGTAGATGATATGGTTGCAGTTTTTGAAGATGGAGATGATTTGTGAGAGTACCATTGTAATACTTACTCAACAAGTTTTTGTATATGATGAAAGAAAGTGTTATCTCGTTGTTGTTCACATCAAAACCTCTCTCTTTCTCTCTCTCTCTCTCTCTCTCTCTCTCTCTCTCTCTCTCTCTCTCTCTCTCTCTCTCTCTCTCTCTCTCTCTCAGACGCACATATTCACTCACACTCAAATATAAACTGCCGATAATATCTTGTCGAATAAAAATTACATAAAGTCGATGTAGGTTTGAAATTACAACAAGGTTCTGGGAAATTACTCAATCGAAAAGAGTTTGATATAATTTTGAGATTAAAAAAAGCTTCTGAGTGACTTATGAGTTTGATAGATTTGCTATAAGTTCGTCTATGGTAAAATCTGTAATTCCTAGCTCAGGGGATGGTTGAGCAACATATTTATGTGAAGTGGTAGTATCATCTGGCAAAGGTCCATACAATGATTCATATCGTTGAAGCTTTGCTTGTGCATCACTTAAATCTATTTCAAGCTCAAGAATACGGCCAAGAAGCATGTCCGGTGTTTCTCCTTGGTTGGCAAGGTCTCGTCCTTGGCTGGCTAATTCAGTCAGTGTTTCTAACTCTTCAGGAAGTAAAACAATAGGACACTTGCGAGGAGGCATTGGATTATTTGCATTGCGTGCTGCCACCTTTTCTGCAATGCGTCCACGTCCAACGCCAGCGGTGCCTGGACGATCTGACCAATCCACTCTCTTCAGCAAAACATATCGAACATAGCATTGTTGGATAAAGTAAATTGCTACTTGGTTGTTGTTTGGTAGGCATCTTTCTTGTCGTATAAACCTTTGCAACAATACACGTGCCAGTCCTTTATGTTGCAAATCAGAAAGCTTTAACGGAGCTATATCTTTTGCATTGCCACTTATTTGAAATAGTTGATCCCGTACAAAGTGATTAGGGCAAAACTTTTTACACTCTCTAAGGGTTAATGGTTCGCCCTGCATCTCAGATTCATCTTCTTCAATGTTGGCAATAGTAGAAAGATCTGCTTGTCCACATCTAACTTGTTCTTCTTTAAAAATTGCCTGAGCTTCAGCGTGGTTGAGTTCTTCTTCCATATCTACATATCAGGTGAACATGTCATTACTTTTAAATACCCACTCAATTAATTTGACATTGGATAGTATATCGAATGACAAACATAGATATTTTGTTCAATTAAACATACAATTAAATCTGACACCAAAAGTAAAACAATGATGAAATCATGACACTGTGTTTTCATTAATCATCAGCTGGTCGTAAGCCAGATGTCATTACAATGTTGTAACCCACTCTATGGGCACCATTTAAACATAAGGAGAGATCAAAAGCATTAGGCCGGGTTTTGGGGTTTTGACACTTGCCGGCTTCAAGATGAGCAAGTACATTACTCAAAAAATGTCTCTTGCTTTGTTCTTGGGGCTCTGGTAAGCACTTCAAAATGCGTTTACATGTATGACACATGGAATAAATATCCATAGCTTTGGTCCAGGAGGGAGGATTACTAGATATACATTCGGGGACTGCCCATGGATAATCTCTCTCATATGGTTTTCTAGTTTCTATCTGCATATCGCGTAGAGGAGGAAAACCGGCTATCGTATTTGTTTTTGTGCATGAACCCCAATCCACAATGCCGGCGTAAACACCTTTTTCGCCAAAATGCAGCATCATATTCCGAGAGTGTAGATCATTGTGGAGGTAGTTATGCGCATGTATATACTTCAGAGTTTGAAGGAGAGCATTGATGATCTGCAAAATATTCTCCTGGAATAGCTCTACTGTTCCTGTAGTGAGTACGTAATCGCGAATGACAAGCTGGTTGCTGTCTGCAGTGCATTCTTTGATCCATTGCTCCACATGGCCGCCATTCCAAAATCGTGAAATGAACATTGGTTGCTCCACGTGGCGCACCATGGCAAGAGGGTAGATAATACCTCGATGTGAAACATCCAAAATTGTTGCTTCGTCTTTGACCTGTTGCTCCATGGTGGGCCCATGTAAGTGTACTTTGAACACTTTTAGCATACACTTGATCTTTGAAAGCGTGATGTGTGACGCCCACACATTTCACATGTGCCCATCTTCCCTCTCCTAGCTGTGGAACTTCGATATTGAAGACGGTTGTGTCAGGTAAAAGGTGTAAAATAGGTGGTAGCTGAAAGAGGTCTAATGTAGCAATGGATGAAGTTACAGGCTCTGTTCTAAGAATGATTTCTAGTTCAACAGAAGCTTCAGAAGAGGTGGCTTCCACTCTTGCACGCTTTGCTGCTCTTTCTAACTTTTCCTTGCTCTTGAACTCCGTGTAAAGTTGTTGCACAAGATGTATGCGCTCAGCTATGTTTGGCAAGGAAGTAATTGTAGGATTTTTCAGTTCTTGAAAGGTTTTCATGATCTGTCCAATGGTTTGTTTGACCATGTTTACCAAAGCACTTGATGTCAGGAGGGCTATGTCAAAAATAGCTGGTGCAAACTCTTCCTAGAGCTGCTCAAACACAGACTTGGTTAGAGTCTCTGTAAGCTGATAAAAATGCTCCAGAGCGACAGGGTTTAAACAACACCTAATCTCTGCCTCTGACGCGCATGTAATGGAAGTGTCTCACAATCACTTTGGAGACGAACTTTCGTTGATGTTTCACTAGCTTCGTGTCTGCCATATCTGTATGACAAAATTATAAATTAAGAATCTTACGAAAAGATTGTACACCATAGTAACATAGTTATTATATAATAAGTGTTAACCCTATCTATATTAAATGATGATATCCATTTATTAAACAATATTAAATTATTGCTAATTAAAGAGAAAATCTTATGATTACATAAAACATTGTGCGAATCGACCATGAAAATTAAATTAGAGAGAGAGAGAGAGAGAAAGAGAAACAGGCCAGGAGGAGTGTGAGATGCTCTCAGCACAAGAACTCGACCCTACTATGTGCAGAAGTGTGAGATGATGAAAGAAATTACATCTATCGGGTTGGAAAATCGTACATGTGAACAACTCAGCTAGTGTGAGATATTCTCAGCACAAGTCCTGGATGCTGTTGTAAAATAGATTGATAGTTTTTATCAATCTAATCCCTGATAAAGTGTGTGGAACTCACAACACAACTATCAGCGGATAAATTAACAATTGCAAATGTATGTTACCTATCGTATGTGTTTACGTCCAAAACAACACCAAGTCATTTAATGATGAAAAATGATGTTCTTTTGGAATATGAAACACACAAGTAACCAGTATGTCACATTAAGATGAAGAGGGCATGGAAATATGCATCTCTTCACTCTTAATATAACGAGTGGTAACGATTGTGTTTCTATGTAACACATATGACAGAAAACTTAATCTAAAATTGTAAATTTTATAAGCTATTTCTAATGGAGTGTGTGGAACGCACAACACAACCATCAGCAAACAGCTCAACAATCTCAAATATAAATCAATTGTTGTATATATCTACGTTCAAAGTAACACCAAGTCATCTGCTGATGAACAATGATGTTACTACAGAAATAGAAGCACAAAAATAACGAAAGTCGCATTAAGATGAAGAGGGCATAAAGTATGCATCTCTACACTCTTAAAATGACGAACGTTAATCTTTGTGCTTCTATGTAGAATAATCAATAATGATTTACTTTAAGATTATAAATTTTATAGGCCACTCTGAAGTGAGAGGTGTAGCATCATGCCTACTACACTCCACGAGTCGACCGCTAATCCTAACTCATCTCTATGGTGAGGGATATACTACTACACCATACGAGTGAGAATCTAAATTTACCCTAAGCTTTCTCTGGAGTGAGTTATATAATTACACACCACGGGAAAGGAAATTACATTCTACACACCTCTGGAGTGAGCCATATGGCTACACACCACGAAGTGGCCTACGACATGCAAGCCAACTTTGTGGTGAGAGCCGAAACTACTGCACCACACAAGTCTGGCACAACACAAAGAAAAAGTTAGTATTTATTGAAAATTTAAAAAATGTACCTGAAAACCGCTATAAACTGAAGACGCTGTCGCTATCTGCCAAACTCTCAGAAGCTCCAAGCTCTCCAAACTCCAAAAATGTCCACAATGCTTTTCGATCGAATACGGCGACGATTGTATATATATACAGTTCTTCGATCGAGATATTTTTCGATTGAAAACTATTTCGATTGAAAAATATCTCGATTGAAAACGGTTTTATATGGTTATTCGGTAATTATTCGGAAATACAACATATATTGACATTTTATATGTATAATTTTTGTTATACGGGCGTATAAATGCAACGCAGAGTACATGGCAGTCTTCAATGCTACGGTTGAGTGTGTATGGCTCAGACGCCTTATGGATGATTTGGGTGTTGGACATGACCTATCTAGTTGTAGTCATTGCAAATATAGAAGACTGTCTTTGAGTGCATCATTAGGCTCTTCCTCCAACTTTAACATCAGATTCAAATCTGGTATCTCCACCTCAATAGGAAGTAAAACCTCTTTGCCAAAAACTAGATGGAAGGGAGAAACACCAAACAGTCCTGTAAGCCCATAGAGCACAAGGTATCTCTAGATCCCAAGTCTTGACATTGTTTCTTGTCATCTTTTTAAGAATCCTTATAGGTGTTCCATTAAACCTTTCACTCATTGGGGATAATTTGGAGTAGTAAACATGTGATGCACATGAAGCTTGTCACATAGATGATCCACTAGCTTTCCCCTGAAACCTGGATCCTTGTCACAAAGTAACTCCAATGGAATGCAAAATTTGTAAAAATATATTCATATAAAAATAAGGAAACATCTTTACTTGTGATGTGCTTAACAGCTTTACCTTCGGCCCACCTAGATAGATAGTCAACATTAGTTAGTATGTAACATCTACCTCTATTTGTCATAGGTTTCATTGTGCGCTCCTTGCCGCACTATCGAAGCAAGGGCCTTGCCTAACACTGTGTGCGAACCATAGACGGCTCCAAGCACACAACTAGCTTAACTAGTAAGCTCAAAAGAGGGCAATGGTGTGTCACTCACCGCTCTATGCTCCTGCCGTGGAGGATTCCTCGCCGCGAAGAAGAAGGAGACGTCGCTACGTCGCGCTCAACCGCTTCACCGTCGTCGTGCCTTCGTAATGCTCGATCGCACACATACTCTCCCTCTCTCTCTCTCTCTCTCACATACACACACACACGAGGAGGTGAAGAAGAAGAAGATGGAGATGGAGATGGAGCAAGAGCACTCTTCTATTGCACAAATGAGAGAATAAGTGAATTTTAGGTTTAGTTTGCTTTTATATGAGCTCACCCCATTCACACTTGGGAGCCCATGCTTAGCCAACTAATCCCTTGAATGTCCCAGTTAGAGTGCGCCTCTCATCGGCGATCACTCTTACCCTTTTCCTATTGGTCCGACAAGCCCGGTACCTGACTCTACCAAATACATAATACACGTCCGTCGTAGGTGATGGGGTGTCCGTGAGCCGTGAGGGTTAACATGCCCCCCTTCCTGATGTAGATTACGTCCTCGGAAGCTATTGAGTTGAAGCTCGTTCGTCGAGGTGGAAGAGCATTTGAGATGAATGTCTTTAGCCTTCTTCAGTCACTGCAAAATCAAACAACATTGGCACAGCGATTGCATTCTCATAAGTGATTAAAAAGCATATGCAGTTTTAGGTAGACAAATTGATTGGTAAAAGAATTTCAAACAATTTGTCAGCAATGAACATTAAATTGCAATGTAATCAAATGCATAAACAGATGTAAAGGTAAAAAATTAAACAAGTCTGGGGTCGCTAATTTGACGGTCGAAAGGCACTAGAGATCGAATATTAATACCATGGTAAGCTTCCTATTTTTTTGTGGTCAATTAAGTTGTTTAATCGCGAGAGCCAAGTATTCATGTTCGAGGGCTGACTAGAGGCTATATCTAGAAGACCTTGTAGTTAAGCTACCATAAAAGGAATTTCTCATGAAATCATCGCCTGACTGATTACTTTTTCTTTGACCCCCCAAAGTCTTTTCACAGTGATTCAATTTTGATGTGTGTGCTTATTTTGTATGCCTTGGGTTTTTTGCTTTTCAAGTAAAAGCGCCCATACTGGGAACCTCTAGGGCTCTAGTACCATAGGCAATACATGTGAGTGAAGTACCAAATCAAGCTGAGATTTCTCTTCCAGCTTAAGATTTTACAGTGTGGCACTTTGATTTTTTGTTTGTTCATTTTCAGCATTTTAATTTTGTACCTTTGGGGGGTCATATAACACTGATACACCTCCCCAGGCTCATCACACTAGTAAACTCCCTTTATAATACTTAAGCTAAAGGTCAATAGGGTCAAGCCCACTAGAAAGCCCTAGTACATTTCACACAATGCTGCCTAAATCGGATTAAGAACCTAAGTAACCATTAATTATTAGGAAGGCATTCCCCATGGTATTAAGAGAAGATTTCTAACACCTAACTTGGTCAAACTAGTTTGTCGGACTACTTGATTTTTAAACCTAGACAAGTGATTATGACAAAAAATTACATTGAATTGAATGTTTGATACTAAGCAAATGCGGTGAATATTAGGCTACCAATCACAATTAAAGCTGACAATCATAGATGCAAAAAAGATAAGGGGCAATGCTAATGGACAAGAAACACCTGTTTGTGTCGATGGTCGCGCTTGATTTGAAGAGTGAGTTGAGATAAAGATTCCATGAAGGTCCAAATCCTACCAATAGCAACACGCTCCTGTACACACTAGGAAACAAAAGGAATACCTCCAGGAGGCACATTAGTGGAAAAAGGTACCAACACTTATTGAACACAACAAAAAACATAAGGAACCCTAACCTAATTATTTGCACTCCCCCCAGAGAGTCAAGGGAATAGGATATTGTAGAGGTTGCGGGGAAACCCTAAGGCTAAACCCCTATCCTCGTCATCGAGATAAACAAAGTCATCATCCATGAGACCATATGTGCCATCCGTGTAGTCGTGTAAATTTTCTTCTTCATCATAGGTGCCCATGTTTACTAAGAAGGTCACTAGACGCCTATAGTCATCTTGGTCAAAAGGGTAGGCTTTTGAAATGGGAGAAACGCTCTCTACTAAGTATGGATCAGACGTGGTCAAGAGACGTATCAACCATTCTAACTCCTCAAAATTCCATTCACATGCTAGCGTACCTATCAAATCCCATTCACATGCAAGCACTGGAAAGACCATGTGAAATATTTGTGAAAAGTAACGAGGGTACCTCTCACCCAAGGCAGGAGTGGATGACTCTAGCGTACTAGCCATATCTGTACACGCAAATAGATGATGGTTAGAGTGCAAATATTACAAGGGTCGTGTTCTTGTGCATAATTTTTTTTAATGATTTGTGTTATGGCTCTTGATGTTTTACTTTTTTATCCTATTTTTGTGAGTATAAGGCTTTATATATACATTCCCTAAGATCGGAGATTAAGAGGTCAGGGAGAAAGGTTGAGAGGGAAGCAAGTGAATGATGGATGTCCACAAACACTCCCCCCTTCCTTGGGTAGATCATACCGTTTGAAATGATGTCGTCACCCTTTGAAACCAATTGTTCCAGTTGGTAATAGGTGAGGATTTTTGCCAGTAGTTTTCTATTACCCTAGGTGCCTCGTCAAGTTGCAAGGGTGGTAAGGTACTCTCCTAGGATCGAACTTGAAGTGGTTCATCAGGTGATTTTTGAACACTGGGAGGTGTGGATTCTTTTGTAGCTTCATGGAGGTCTATTACTATAGATGGAGGCTGTGTAGAAGCTTTTACCTCTATGGATGTATTACATGAGGAGCTAGAAGCTTCATGGAACTCCCCCCCTTCTTGAGCTAGGTGGAATAAATTGGTTTTTCCTTGGAGCCCAAACTAGCTCTGGACTAGGTGTGTAGCATTCTGTGATCTTTCCCTTCCCACGGTCTGCCATTGGCTTTAGCGTTACACTGTTTGACTCATATGGGTTTGTTGTCGATAGGGAAGGACACATTTTACATTTAGGTACCCAAATTTGCTCATTTCCATCATAGTAGCCTTGGGCTTCTAATAGTTGTTTTGGAATCCATCGTGATTTGGTCTTGATTCTCCTAGGGCGCGCTCTTGGTTTTCCCAGGAAATTTTTTCTTGGAATGGATGGGAGGGTTGAGGTAGTTGGAAGTAAGGCCTTGGGGACCCATTGATATGTACTCTTAGGTCGTGGATGAGTACTTGCAATATTACTGCTTCCTGCAACTACAAGTGTTGAAGTGCTAGGTTCATGGGTAGTTGGCAAAGACGAGTTAACCACCTTGGCTTGTGAATGTTGGCTATCCTTCAACTTTGCTAGAGTTTGCAACGTAGGTGACTTTGCTTGAATGATAGGGGTAAGAGTCGGTGGTCGCGTCGTGACACTAACAGTATCCCAATCAATAGTGCATTTGGTTGCCAACATCCACGTGCGTCCCAGGTTTACGTTGCCTTCCATAGCTCCCGCGGGCATGACTAGAAACCTCTGCACTATGCTTCCATTGTCATAGACAACAGGGGTCTGAAGGACTCCAAGAATAGCAGTTTTCTTTTTATTAATGCCCTTGACTTGCATCGAACTCGGGGATAGGGTCGGTTTCCCTAATTGACACCAAACTCCATAGGATAACAAATTGTGTTTAGCTCCCGTATCTAATAAGGCATTGTATAGTACTTTCCCATAGGGGCTATTTAGCTCAATTGGGTATCGTAGGGGTGGCTCAGATTCTAATGAGCCGTCATCTGTGTCCTCGAAAAATGCTTGCGTGATTCCCAGATTAGCCTCTCGTTGGCGTCTAAGACATTGTTGTCATTCTCGAGCCTCAACTCTTGCTTGGATTTTTTTAAGCTCTGCTTGTTCCTCGGCAGCCTTCTTTTTATGGATGGCTTGCAACTCTTCCTGGCTTAGAGGATCATAATATCTTTTGAATTTACTTCCATTAAGGAATCCAATGGTTTCAACTCCATCTAGAGTCTCCACACGAATGGTACCTTGCAGGGTAATTTCACACACTCGATATGGCCCCTTACCAGTGTATTTCAATTTCTTCTTTTCATTACGTACCCCGTACATAAGAACTTTATCACCAACTTTGATGTCTTTATACTTTAAATGGCTATCAAACCACTTCTTTCTCCTATCCTTCTCCACTAGAGCATTTCGCACAGCTAATTGCCTCTCTTCATCTAGCCTTTCCAGGATATATAATCGCTCCACTAAGGGGTTACCATCCCAACCTTCTTGAGAAGCTACTCGAAGACTAGGAATGACAAACTCCCATGGCATAACTGCTTCTTGGCCATACACCATCTTAAACGGTGTGCAATTAATAACAACTTTATACGCAGTACGATAAGCCCATAAAGCTGATGTAAGCTTTAGATCCCAATCAGTGCGATGAGCCTCAACTGTCTTTGTCAAAATGGAGATGAGAGTTTTGTTGGTACTCTCAGCTTGGCCATTTTCTTGGGGATAATAGGGTGTAGACTTGTGGTGAGATATCATGAAGTTTGATGTGAGTTCTTTTATTACTTCATTTATAAAATGAGTTCCATTGTCACTCACAAGTTCAAAGGGGCATCCAAAACGTGTGATAATGTTCTCAAAGAGGAACTTAGCTGTTGTTTTTGCATCCGCCTTTCGTGTTGCTTTTGCTTCAGCCCATTTGGTTACATAGTCGGTAGCCACAATGATATATCGTGATTGCGTGTTACGTGCAGCCGGACTAATCGGTCCTACAAAGTCTAAGCCCCACTTTTCAAATGGTTGGGTTACCTTGATGGGATGTAGAGGCATCCTATCCCTTCTTTGTGGCTTGTTGAAGCGTTGGCATTCATCACATCCCTTTGCAAAAAGTGATGCATCCTTAAATAGAGTGGGCCACCAATAGCCTGACTGTAAGATCTTTCGGGCAGTCAAGTTTCCTGAAAAGTGACCACCAGCTACGCCCATGTGTGCCTCTTGTAGAATATATAAATACTCATCCTCGCGGGCACAACGTCTAAGAACATCATCTTTTCCTCTCTTATAGAGAGTTCCAGCCAGTAAGCAATAAGGTTCGCATTCCTTGATTAATTTTCGAGCTATATCTTTTCGCAGTTCTTTGGGTGGAAAACCATTAACTAAGAAGTTAACAATCTTTTCACTCCATTCAGGCATTGTCTCAACAATGAACAAAGGAGTATCAGGCAATTCATCATCAACCCCCGTAGGAGCTTCGCCATTAGGGATACGAGATAAATGATCCACCATAACATGTTTCCTCCCAGGCCTCACAACAACGGTGAAGTCAAACTCAAGAAGAATTAACAACCATCGTGTAATTCGACCTGTGGAACACGGCTTGTTTACCAAATATAGCAATGCTTGATGATCAACATAAAACACAAACTTGGTAGCAAGAAGGTAATAGTGAAATTTCTTTACTGCGTAAATCACAGCTAGACCTTCGCGCTCTGTAGTAGTGTAGTTCATCTCGGCATCATTTAATTGGCGACTTGCAAAGCTAATAGGTTAGTCCAATTTATGTTCTCCTGGTTGAGTTAGAACACACCCAATAGAAAAATTTGATGCATCAATATGCACATGAAAAGGTACATTCCAATCGGGTGTTCGCAGGATTGGAGCACTTGTTAGGGACTTCTTTAATAACTCATAAGATTGATGACATTCTTCCGTCCAGTGAAACTCGATAAGAAGCTTGTACAATGGACGCGCTATCTCGGCAAAGTTTAAAATAAATATTCAATAATAACCAACATGGCCCATAAATCTTTGAACTCCTTTATAGTTCGTAGGTGGTGGCAAATCGTGAATGGCTTTAATCTTACTCTCATCTGTGGATATCCCGTTCTTGGACACTATATGCCCTAGAATGACTCCATGCTTAACCCAAAATTGGAATTTGAAAGGGTTCAATGAGATGCGATAAAATCTGCACCTTTCAAATATTTTTCGTAGATATAACAAATGCTTCTCCCAAGAAGAATAAACACAAAGGTCGTTTAGGAAAGCTTCACAAAACTCCCTTAGAAATTCTTTAAACGCAGTGTTTATTAATCGTTGGACTGTAGCAGGGGCATTCGTTAAGCCAAAAGCCATAACACGAAATGCAAACACTCCAAACTCTATGATATAAGCAGTTTTAGCTTGGTCCTCTAATGCAATTGTGATTTGATTGTAACCAGAGTACCCATCTAAAAAGCTATAAGCTTCCTTGCCCGCAACTCTTTCAAGCACATGTTCTGAATATGGCAAGGGATAATGATGTCTCCTAGTAGCTGCATTAACTTTCTTGAGGTCCACGCACACTCTTAGTTTCCCATTATTTTTTGGCACAATGACTATTGGAGAAACCCATTCTGAGTGCTCAATAGGGTATATGAATCCACATTGGATAAGTTTTTCAATCTACTCTTGTACAATTTTGGCGTACTTAGGATTCATTGGATAGGGTCGTTGCTGGACGGGTTTAGAAGTGTTGATCATGGGAATTGTATGTTGCACCACAGAAGGTGGAAAGCCCTTCATGTCATGATATGTCCAAGCAAAGATATACTTGTATTCCTTGAGGAGCTCCTTAAGTACAGCCTCTTCAGTTTCGGTAAGGTCTTGCGCAATAAAGACTCTTTTAGACTCCTCACCTGGTTCTGCTAATTCTATCTCTTTAACTACCGCTGGACCATCATAAACTCCACTGCTTTCATTGGTAGGTATTCGTTGGGCCTTGGCATACACAACCTTTTCGCTCCCCCGTGGTATAAGATTTAAAATGTTCAAGAGCCGTATGTAAGTCAGCAGGCTCTTGTCCTGACGGAGACCTTTCTTTTAGTTCTGCCTCCTTTTGTTGTTGTGCTAACTCTTGGTTTTGACGTCTTCTTATAGTTTGACTCAATTTCGGCTCTGTAACCTCCAATTGAGCGAGGTCAATGGGTCGCGGGCTGCACCACATGACACTCTGGAGATGTTCACCCCAATTGTCTACTAGCTTTCGATGAGCATCACATGCCCCTAGATAGCTAAGCCATTCCGCAGTAGATCTTTCCTTGTTTATCCTAGCTCTCACATTTGCTCGATATCGTCGTCTCTTATATGACCTTTGTTTCTTGTTAAGGTTTTGATTTTGGTAAATGTTTGAACTCGACTCGCTTGATAGGTCTTCGCTTGTATCTTTTTCACTCTCATATAAATTACCATAGATGGTCGTACTAGACCTTGAGTGTTCAGTTTCCATACTTGGCTCACTCGATGTTTCCTCAGGTTCTGAATCCATTTCTCTCTGAGATTCCGTTTCTGATGTGTATTGGCCTGAAGCCTTTGAGGAATCATCGGTTTCACTCTCAGGTAGGTGTGCCTCTTTCTTATCATCGGATGTTACATGCGCTACACCTAACATGTTTACTGGTGCAATGTGTGGTATCTCTTCCCCATCTGGTGTTACCCAGGTTGTTCCTCTAGCTCCCCATGTATCTATAGTTGCCGCTAGGTGTACCCAATCGACATTGTCTGACTCAGCCATTCCGGGTAGGATATCCATATAAGGAGAGTTCTCCCCAATATCCGTGTCTTCGTTACACGTGTAACAATACCGTAATGGAGCTGAGTGAATTTTTGTGTCTGATCGATTATCAATGATGAATTTATTTCCTAGAGGATGCGTTTGACCACTTAAAAGATCAACTCGAATGACAGAGTCTTGGAACTATAAGTAGACGTGGTTTTTGGACCAGTCATGCACCATTTTTGCTTCCCTCATGAATGGACGCCCTAAGATCATCTCAAATGACATAGGATGCTTGGAAAAATCCATAACAATGAAAGTCTGCCTTACCTTGTGTCCCAAGACCTTGATCCTGAGATCCTTAAGCATTCCAATAGGCGTAACAATAGATCCATTAGCCATTTTTACCACTACGCTTGTGGCTTCAAGGTGAGGTCGCCCCATAGACTCCCAACAACTCTTTGTCACCATGCTGACTCCTGCACCACCGTCAAGGACTCCCTTTACAGTTAATCTTTTAGTAGTGATTGGCAGAGTAGCATTAGATTCATCACCTTCAAACTATTGCCCCAACTTGTTAACGGGTACTTCAATTACAGATTCATGTCCCGCTAGGTAAGATGGTGGTGCTAAATGTTCCTCATCATTCATTACCAAGTCAGGTTTGTTCATATGTGCAAACTATGGTAATCCGGCCTGTAATTCTCCATTGAGGAAGGCTCGAAGAGCTGAGACTAGCTCGGGGTCTTTATATAGTTTAGACATGATGGTGGTTCTAACTTCTAAAGACATGAAATCCATCAATTTGGCAACATTTAATGGCATCTTGTGGGACGTAGGACCTTGACAAGAGAATGGTGAAGATGGAATCTCCACTTCCTCAAGGGGGTCGGGCATTCCCTCACCAAACATTCTCTCTAGTAGGAAAGGTGTGTGTCCACTTTCAGATGTCCTACCCTCACTCTCTTCCCGAATGATACTGGGTATAGCTAACGGCCTGTAGTTCTTGTGAGGTTGAACTTGTGTGGGAAACACTGTGCCCGACATCTGGATATGTTTGGGTTTAGGTTCTAATGTTCGTTGAGTTTCTTCCACCAAACCCCTCAGTTGTTGGACTCGTTCAATTTCCACTGTTGGGTTTGGATAGGTTCCAATCTTTCTCTTGCAATTCTCATTTTTTGTCTCTCGTGGCTTATCTTGGGGGTTCGCAACTGGGTGGTTTAACTTTGAATACTCTTTTGGTGCTCGTCGTAATTCCCTCTCGTGATCCTCCTCACTGGCTTTTTCCTTTGTAGTAATAGTTTTGGTCTCCGTGGTCTCTATCGAATCTGAGTCATCCTCAGGGTCATTCATATACACGGGATCCTCTCCTGTCCCTATGTTAGTCTTTGAACTAGGTTTTGAGCTCGAAGCATTAAGGGATTTCTTTCTTCGTGTTTTCTTCTTTCTCGCTCGGCCAATGGATGCAGCATCTCTCTCTTCGAGGATGTAATTTTGCTTTTGGAGCATCGACCGTGTGAGTGCATTCACTGGTGCTATGTTTATAGTTGGTGGTGTCCCATCAACAATCTCTATTATGTTAAATGGTGTGATTTTCAGTGCGTTTGGATTGTTAGGACACTGTGCGATCAAATGATCTATGCCACAACGATTACAAGTGAGTATTAGCATTGCCAATGCACTCCCTTGACTTGTTTGCATTAGTGCGGCATTCTTTTGCATTCTAACGGGGCACTCAGCTACTCGATGTGGTCCACCACATTCGTAGCACTGAAGAGGTGTTCTCTTGGTAAAACTATTAATGTTTTGGCCTCTTGCTGCTAGCGCAGTAGCTTGATATACCGGTTTGATTTGTCCCCAATGGTCTTCCATATAGTACATGGGACACTCCTCAAGCATGTCGACTCCATAGGTGATACTAGAGTCTATGTCCTCTTCGCAATCTACATAAGTATTAGATGACTCGCAACCTATTTTTTTCTTCTACTCTTAAGGTTCTATACCAATCTCCAGCCTTTCCGCTTAGGGTCAAACTCAAAGCCTTACACTTATGTAGCTCATTGTGCTCTTCCAAGGAATCACACACATGTTCAAAGACTTCCATATGCTTTCTAGCATCTCCGTCTCCACTGAATTTCTGTGTGAGCTTAGCTACTTGAACTGCCTTGCTCCTAGGCTCTCTATCAGGTGCACTACGCATGTTTTCCGCAATAGAGCGACCGATAGTTTGAGCAAATGCTGCCAAATCTCCTATTTGAGCATGTATAATGGGTGTATGTGCTCCTGGAACCACATGTGAGATGGGAGTTGGCCTTGGCCTTGGCATACGCGCGGCTCTTGGGTCCCATATTTCGTATGGTGGTGTACCAGACAGTGGTCCAAAGTTTACAGGTGTGGCCCTAGGCATAGGGGGTGCCTGATATGGCATGTTATTATTAAATGGCATGGCTCCACTTGTATAAGAGCTTGGATAATTCCATTGTGGATTGTAAGCTCTTGGGATAATCGGAGGTGTAGGAGCTACATGAGGCTGAGGTGTGACAGGTGCACATGATGGATACATACATGTAGGTATAGTTGGGGGCACTGTGCTACTAGGCATCGGCGCAGTATTAACAAATGAACTCCATGGTGTACTTCTTGTCATGCTCACCATTGGGATATGCATGGTAGCCGTAGTGTCATTAAGAGAAAGATGAGCTAGATCTGGGAAGGTAAAGCTGCCACTTGTGGGCTCAGATTGTACTGAGGCTCCTGGCGAAACAACATATGGAGGATCAATGGGGCTCACTGAGGGAGTCTCCATTTGTGATAGAGTTGGTTGGTTGGCCTTTCCCGTATCTAAGAATCTCATTAGGCCTGTTGAAGGCATGTTGATCCCTGTGTTCTGTCTTTCTAACTCGACAATCCTATGGAGGACATCACAGACTTTCTGTTGTTGCTCATCTATGCTAGTAGCACCCGATGTGGATTGTAGAACATCTAACCAACCCACATGATAGGTGTGTCCTGTGTACCGATCAGTTAAAGCTTCTGCTTGTAGGTCATACTCCCAATTTTCGTTTAGGAATATCCCATCTAGGCCTGGCGTGCTGGAGGTTTCCCTTGAAGTGGAAGCATTATTGCTCCCCATAGCTTGCCCCTCCGTGCATGACTGCTACCTTGGGAGCACTCGGTTGCTCGGCTGGCATGATTGTTTTCATAGGAGCCTTTGCTTTCAGGGCTCGACTTTGTTCTAGCCCTCGTAGGTTCTCAATTTCCCTTTCCCTTGTTGCTTGCATATAGCGTTCGATCTCTTGCACTTCGGCAAGACTCCTACCATCGAGTAGTAAAACCTCAGAGGGAGATAGTCCTAAAGGATCAGGAGGTGCAGTGGATGGAACATTCACATGCACACTCTCAAGTAGCATAGGGTCTATTTTAGGCATGAATGACAAATTTACTTCCCCACTCCCTTCATTTATTTCATTAACCGCATGTTCGGAGAGAGTAGCTCTACTAAGGGTCTCTTTTAAGCGGCTAAACACGCTGGACCCGAGCCGTGGGCCCATGGCATGCATGTCTTGACTTGAACTATCAGGGTGTTTTTTTTTATAAAAAAAAAAGGCAACGACCGCGCGCAGTTTTGGTGACCCTTTCTTGGCCACACACACTATCACCTACCTAACCTCCCAGTCAACAGCTCACAGCTCACAGACAACTCACTACCTTATCTACTTACTAACAGTGCTGCTAACCACTAACTAATCTGTTAACTGCTTGCTGACAGTGAGCTAACTGTCCACCTACTTCCTCTCTCACTACCTTGCTGTGCAAACACTGTGTGCAGCCAAACCTTGACAGAAAACTGTGTACAGACTGTGTGCAAACAGAAATTACTAACTCCCTACCTGCTTATTCATTCACTGCAGACAAGCTAACGACTACTAATTGTGCAAAGACTGTGTGCAAACAGAAAACACAACATTATGCAGACATCACAGAACTTGCAGACAACACAAAAATTAACAACTTACAGAAAAACAACTCATTCCTCTTCCTCTTCCTCTTCTTTCCTACTACAAACAACTCATAGGAGAAGCACAAAGCGCCTCTTGGGCTTAGTGCAGGGCGATTCCCCGGCAGCGGCGCCAAAAATGTGCGCTCCTTGCCGCACTGTTGAAGCAAGGGCCTTGCCTAACACTGTGTGCGAGCCATAGACGGCTCCAAGCACACAACTAGCTTAACTAGTAAGCTCAAAAGAGGGCAATGGTGTGTCACTCACCGCTCTATGCTCTTGCCGTGGAGGATTCCTCGCCGCGAAGAAGGAGACGTCGCTACGTCGCGCTCAACCGCTTCACCGCCGTTGTGCCTTTGTAATGCTCGATCGCACACACACTCTCCCTCTCTTTCTCTCTCACATACACACACACACGAGGAGGTGAAGAAGAAGAAGATGGAGATGGAGATGGAGCAAGAGCACTCTTCTATTGCACAAATGAGAGAATAAGTGAATTTTAGGTTTAGTTGGCTTTTATATGAGCTCACCCCATTCACACTTGGGCGCCCATGCTTAGCCAACTAATCCCTTGAATGTCCCAGTTAGAGTGCGCCTCTCATCGGCGATCACTCTTACCCTTTTCCTATTGGTCCGACAAGTCCGGTACCTGACTCTACCAAATACATAATACACGTCCGTCGTAGGTGATGGGGTGTCCGTGAGCCGTGAGGGTTAACATTCATCAACACCTCACTTCTCAAAAACATCAGTAGACACAATGGTGCCTCTAATTTTTTATTTGAGAAACCTAGTTTCGAGGCTTTGGCACTCTTTACAAGACTTGCACCAATTATGAACATCATGTTGAATGCTTGGCCACACATTCCCCTCCCCCAAGACTTTATGCAAAGTAATCTTTGAAGCAAAGTGACTACCACAAGAACCTTCATGATTCTCCTCCAAAATTTTATAGATTTCCTCTTTCCAAGGCACTTTTTGCATCACAAGATTAGCCCCCTTCATATATAAGGCATCACAAAGTAGCACATACCTTTTGACACGACGAAGGAAGGCATACTTCTTTAATCTCTCCAACTCTGATGGAAGCATATCTGTCATAGAAACTCTTCTTCCCTCTCCAAATGTTCCCTTCCCAAATAAAGAGGAGAATCATCTTTTATCACATACAATTGGCCAATTGAAGCTTGTGTTGCACCATGTGCTTCTTCATTTTAAAACTTGTCCACATGCCTTAAACTCCAAGTTTCAAAATGCTTCAATAGATTTGTCACTTGAAAACAAATGTTTTTCAGCCTTGGGTTCTTACTTTGCCACACCCCAAGAACTTCTTTAACGAGTCTTACCATACACAGAGCAAGTTTTTCTGAGAGAAGAAAAACCCGACCAAATTTTTCAATGCACCTATAAACATCCTATAGAAGATGAACAATATAAGCCATTTCTAACCAATTTATAAAGAGAAATTATGAGAATTCTATGCTTAATTTTTTTTAAATAGACACTTCCCATAACTAGCAAAAGCTCTCTAAAAGATTTAGAATTGAAAGATCTTTCTACCGTATACAATGTGACAACCTCAAACCCTCAATGGTCATGATCAACCGTTGATTGTGAGCCATTGATCCCACCTCCCAAAAGGAGGTGTCAATTAGTAACAAGGTTGGCCGGGTACTACTTGGTGTTGTTTAACTATCAGCATCACGTGCATCCTCACCTTGCGCTCCATTATTTATTGTTTCATCCTCCATGCTTTGCCTAGTCACCTGCATAGCATCATCTTCGTCTCCTCTCTGTGTGTGTTCTTCACCAGCTGCCCCTTGTCTTGAAGACTGGTTAAGGGCTAGAATGAGACTCTTCTCCTCCCCATCCTCCAAAACTCGTATCATCTGCTTTAGCTGCTCCTGTTGCTTTTGTTGTAGCATTGCAATTTCCTTGACAGTAGAATGAAATAACGTTATGCTTCCTATAGCGAGACACCAAGTTCATCATCACCTTCAATCAAACGCAACCAAAAGAGTGCGTGCTATGCCCTTGAATGCCACAACTCCAGGCATGCTACCTTTAGCCTATGCGCTTTGTATCACCACCCACCATTTGACCTTTTGATTTCCAAGGAGTGTATGGTGCATATGTTGGCCTTTGCAGGATCCAAGCCCTGACAAACTACGGTATGTAGGGATTGGTATGATGTGCAGGTGAACGTGTACACAATATAGCTGCACTTGTGCTACGATAAGGATGAGAGTGGTGCTAGTCATGCCGAGATTATATGTAGAGAAGATAGTGCGGACTTGGAAGGGCTGTGCATACCCAGTTTTCTTATTGCAACAGCAGATACGTACAGGATGAGAGATGCAACGCACACCACCCCAACATGATGTTTCTACGTCCCAAGCACCATCGCTACCTCCCTCTCTCTGCACAACTCCAACCCGAGCTCCTTCTTCTACACGAGCCAAGTGACACCTACAGATATGCCTCTTCTCATTAGAGGCATAAGGAGAGATGATGTCAAATTTCCCTAAGTGCTTCTTTGTTGTAGCTCTTTGAACTTGTAGATACTCTCTCTGGCAATTTGCACCGACGCGTAGATGGGTAGAGAGAGAGAGAGAGAGGGAGAGAGAAAGAAGAAGAAGAAGATAATTTTCAACTTCGAGAGAAACTATTCCTAGAGACCTCAACAAAGAATGTTTTTGCTTGGAAAATCAGTCCGATCTCATCCACGCTGGTGCAGATGGCTAGAGAGAGAGAGAGAGAGAGAGAGAGAAAGAGGGAGACAGATTGGCTCTCAATTCCGCTCTGTAAATCATTAGAATACAAAATATTAAGCTGTAAAACCAAAGAGATTTGCCTTTGGATATGCTTCCGGTTCCGATTTTTAAATTCTAGAATAGAATAGAATATAAAACTAAAACCAGTAGACTCTATAATCTCTCTTTATCCATCCGCACCAGCATGGATGGCTACATAGAGAGAGTTTCATAGTAAAGATATTCTCGGGGTATGCCTGCGTGAAGGGCATCATCATAGCCATACAATGGGTTTGGTGTAGAGTTTATGGAGGAACTGGAGGATGGACGCAGATGAGACTGGCCGCCAGCCGTCAGCTGAGAGGTTGAATCCCGATATTGTGTGTAAAAAATTGTGGAACCTGTGCTCGCAGTGCTATTGTAACCATGCATAGTCAAACCAAACGAGGCTAATTAGAGGCAGTTGCAACTCTCTCTAGCAAGAAAGTTGTTTTGTAGTCTGACATGCCATTGCTTTCTACGTTTGAATCATCATCCTTTGGAGAAGAAAGTGCCAAGTCATTGACACCCCGCAAAAACAACAGTAACAAAAACAACAGAAAAAAGCATATTGGCCTAGTTGCGTTCAACTTTACTCTATAGAGAGAGAGAGAGAGAGAGAGAGAGAGAGAGAGAGAGAGAGAGAGATTAGCTTTCAATATGGTCTCGCTCTATCATTCTTAGGCTGGGTTCAGACAATCCAATGAAATAAAACTCCAAAGGAATGTGAGCCTTGCATGGCGGCCTTCCATTGAGCCAAACGAGAGAGACCCATTTCTAGACCCATAACAAAATGAGCGAACCTTCCCCCTAGGTAATCTACCTTTGCCGCCCACTTTTCACTATAAAATGCGTTGCGTGAAAATTGAACTTGTTAAATGGATTGACTCCTTGCCACTACACTGCCTTGCACTGGCTGTTGTAGATCCTGCAAATAAGGTTGCTTTAATCTATTACCTTTCCCTCTTGTAATCAACGGGATTGGAGGCAGTTGAATGTAGCAATCTCTACTGGTAGGCTACTCTAAACTTTCCTTGATCTTTCCCTTTTGAATAGGAGACCTTGAATTCACAACTCATTGAGAGGATCTTAAGGTCATCTCTCTCTCTCTCTCTCTCTCTCTCTCTATATATATATATATATATATATATATGTGTGTGTGTGTGTGTGTGTGTGTGTGTGCGCGCGCATTTTTTGAGCTTTAATGTTTTTATGCATCCATATATACACTCACACCTCTTTGCCTATGGAATGCAAAAGATTCTCACTTTTTAAGATCCAAGGTTTGAACCCACTACCGTCTACCCCACGGAGTCGACTCTAACCACTAGGCTATCCCACGTTCGCTCAAAGGTGTGTGTGTAGTAAGTTTATAGATCACAGCATCACGGACAAGTTTACTCCTATTTCACACCGAGTTCACATTGAGCTCACACCAAATTTGGTGTGGCGTGCAGACCCTCCTCAGTTCACACCAAGATCACACTTTGTTCATGTTGAGTTCACACCGAGTTCACACCAAATTCGGTGTGGTGCACATACCTCCTGAGTTCACTCACACCTGGTTCACACGGCGATCGGATGGCCCGAACTCGTGACACCTACTGTGGTCCATTGATCCCACCTCCCTAGGGAGGTGTAAATTAGTGACGAGGCCCGCCAAGTAGCATGGGTATGCAAGACCATCATTAGGCAAAATTTGGACTCACAAAGGAGCCCTTTAAGGAGTTTGACTTTACCTCTCTCTACCAAAACGGGCGCATGGATAAATTTTTGCAAACAAACTCCAAAGTTGACGGAAGTTTGACAGTTAGAATTTCCTCTTCAAGCTCTATCTACTCATATATAGCACGTCCTGAGATTCCTCATATTTTAGAAGATTCTATTTTTGATTCACTTAGATTTCGACAGAGTCACATCATAGGTGAATCAAAAACAGAATCTTTCTAAAATATGAGGAATCTCATGGCGTGCTATATATCAGTAGATAGAACTTGAAAAGGACATCCTAACTGTCAAACCTCCGCCAACTTTGGAGTTTGTTTGCAAAAATTTATCCATGTGCCCGTTTTGGTAGAGAGAGGTAAAGTCAAACTCCTTAAAGGGCCCCTTTGTAAGTCCAAATTTTGCCTAATGCATGCCATTCAGGATGGTGGTGACACACAAATGAATGAAGACAATGGGTTGGAAGATGGTTCTAGAGAAGGCCAACTGGTCTTACAAGCAGAAGAAGAACACAAAGGAAGTGAGCCCTCTGTACCAATGGGAATAGATGTTGCTCGCCATACACAGATGATTGATCTTGAAAATAATGGTGGTCAGTACAATGAAACACAAGAACTTGACAATGGAAGAGATGAAGGTACAAAAAACAAAGCAATTGGGGTGTAAACTCAATTAGTGGACATGCAATGTAGGTGCTTTTCTGGGCGATATCTGAATGAGACCTAGCTCTTAATTAGGGATGAACATTTATTGATAGGAGTCACCCTCGAGGTTATGCCATAAAATGATGTCGTAAGTTTTTGACAACACTTGATGGAAGACAAGTCTTCTCACTCACATAATGGAAGAAAATTGGGCAAGCAAGCCTAGCCTTGATTCCTCAATGAGCGATGCAGGTAGAGTTGACTCAGAGCTAGACCACATCATTCTATAGTGGACGAATGTGAAGTTAGACTACGGGCCACTTGGGCTAGTACGAGGCATTGCTAGTACAATTTCCAAATAGCAAGTAGAGTACGGTAAAAAATAAGAGACTGAGCCGTGCTTGCAAGCACTAGAGAGGGCTGTTGTGATTCCAAGTGGTGTTTTTAGTAGTACCTTGTATAGGAGCATTGCGCTTTGGGCGAGTAATGTGGGCCGATCGAGCCATAACGACTCGGTTGGCTTATTGGGGACTCCGAGCACTGCTTTAAATAAACACAAAGAATGTATAACTAGGCCTTTACACTAATCTAAAATTTCTTAAAGTTGTATGTTTTCACTCCTTCAAAATTAAAATTTACAAATAAATCTCAAAATTTGCACATGGAATGACATTCTGGACATGAGGGAGCACAAAGTTGTTCTTGCTACAACACTCATAGCTTTATAAACCTTGGCACCCCCCCTCCCCACCACCTCCTCCTTTGTCACACGGTCACCTTTGGCAACACCACCAATGCTCCCATCCCCACAATGGTGGGCTATATATGTTGCCTTGATGAAAACTTTAATATATACCATGATGTGGAGTCTCTTAACACTAGTTCTGTAATTGGACACTCAAATGTCCTGAGACACTAAAGTCTCCTATTTTTCTAGCAACTTATCATAACTATTTGGTGAATCTAAAAAAAATAAATCATAGGTCACGTTCATATATTAGGACAGCTATGAGGTGAAGAACATAGCCAAATTTTACTTTTGCCAAAATTAATACCAAATTAAGATTATAATGATAAGTTTTAAGATGAAAAAATCAAAAATTTATTGCAGTTTTAACAAAATTTTCATAAATTGAATATAACTTCTCATCAAAATAAAATTTTTCATAGATTTCAAGGTGTATGGATAGGAAAAAACTTATTATAACAAGAAATTGAGCTTCATAACCTAGTTATGGGACTAGATTTTTGTTATAATCAAAAGACCAAAATATTGAAAATACTGACAAAGAGGAACATTTTGGTCTTTCAAAGCCTCTTTCATTAGCATGAGATGTTATGGGACAAAACCTAAGGTGTATAATGTATCTATAGGTCAATACCCATCAACTAAGCATTTTTCAAGGGTTCAAACTCATAGGCGTCTTGTAATTTAAGCTCATTTAAAAAAAATTGTAGTGCGTAATTTCTTGCAAAAGAAACATTGCTATGAAAACCAATGAAAGTGTGTGTATAAATCTCCCAATTGTGTCCATATGAAGTATTTGCATACAAATAAGTGAGATGAATGGAAAAATCCAAAAGTGGACTTTATTTTAAGGATTATCTATGATAAATAAAAAATCATAATTACAACATGCGTAGTTTTTTGGATATGCCATAAATCACCAAATGTGGTTTGCATAACCTTTAAAAATTATCACCTTATGTAATGGAGTCATAGATTTAGTATATATGCATCATAAGATATTGTAAATTTAGATGAATAAAATGTTTTGTGTGATTGTTAATTGAATTTGTGAGCGTTCCATATTTGACACACAGGACTTTCTATATTTAATTCTAATCACAAAGATTTTTTTTCTCACATGAAAATTTTGGAAATATCAAACACATATATAAGTAGCTACGTCCACGGATTATTGCATGCACCCTGGTCATTTTTTTCTTAGGCTAGACTACAAGTTTTAATGAAACATTGAATGCTATTTTGCGTAGGTTCTTTTTAAAAGTGTAATTACTATTGATGTTATGATCAAAAGTGAGGGATTATAAATTCTTTGAGTACTTTGAATAACATTTTATAAATTTTCAAAAGCATTTCTTGAGATGTGTTCGAGATTTCATGTACCATTTTATTTAAATTTGCAAAAAAAGGACACTTTAGTGTCCTTTTTGGTATCAAACTAGTGTTAAAAGAATGGCCTAATTGACATAAAATTCTTCTCAAGTTTTCACCATTGTCTATACAGTAAATCCAAACTCTACAAATGTATTGTACATCAGCTCACAATAACTTGAGTCAGAGAGAGAGAGAGAGAGAGAGAGAGAGAGAGAGAGAGAGAGAAGAACAAGAAGAGTGAAGAGAGTCTCAAAATCCCCTCTCCTTACACCTGAGATTTGTACAAGTAGCAAGAGCCTTACTTTTCAACCAAAGTCTTGCAGTCTCACCCCTGTGTGGGGGGCTAAGATTTGTACAAGTGGCAAGAGTTTACTTTCTTGTGGTTTAACCCTTGTGTGCGGGGGGTAAGAGTGAAATTATTTCTCACGTGCAACTTAATGGAATCAATGGAGTTGGGACATATTGCAAAGGAGGTAGGAATAGGAGACTAATATCCATTGTAATCGTGGTGCCACTATCCTAATAATCATCAATGTTGGTAGCAATATCTAAAGGTAACAAGGTCCAAGGAGAGCAATATCATCATGTGATCAAATTTTTCCAACTTTTCTAGCCCATCAAGATTCTTTGCATGAAAACCTGAGAAAAATCTATGGTGGGTTTAACATTGAAAATAGGCAGAATATTGTTTTCATTTCTTGTTTTTGTGCTTCATAGCCTGTAAAATCTTGCTTGCTTTTTGGTTATTTTATGTGTGCCTTGTCCTATCTTGCTCACTTTAGGGATTGCTCAGAAATTCTTGCTCGAGGTTTGAGATTCCTCTTTCTTAACCACCAAAAGAGCATCACCTCTTACCCTCACACGATGGATCGAAGAACAAGGCAAAGATTGAGTCCTTTCTCCAAAGTAGCATACGCAGTTTCATTGTTGCTTTGTGTCATAAGCTTCAAACTCCATTTAGTTACCAAAGCACCTTGAGGATCATGAATTACAGCACCTCTTGAAGCTTCACCATGCACCAATACCCACACGCATAACATGAAAATTGACGATCACTTTAACATCAAATGCATACATCTCCAAGTCCTTTATAACTCCCAAGCACTTCACCCTTGATTGGTTGGCAAGAATTATGCAAAAACCCAAACTCTTCACCATGTTAAGTCTGAGCTTTGATACACAAGATTGAGTAATAACACAAACCTATGCACCTCCATCAATATATGCCTCTCCAATGCACTTTCTCTTATGTCATGCATCCATAGTAGGGAATATATCAAGTAGCTAGTTCAAAGATAGGACTCTCACACACCACCTTGCAGGCTCCTTCTTCATGGGGTTGACTACATATTTCCATTGCTTCTTGAACTTAGGACACCTCTCCATGAGTTGCCTAAAGGTAACATTAGCCTTTCTACTCACCAAATTATCCCTTAGACTATAATTTGGTTTCCCTTCTCCCAAAGGAAACTCAAATGCATTGTAATGTTTCTTGGGTTTTTTTTTCTCTTTACTTGTATCTATTTCAACTTGTTTCTCCCTTTTATGGCAAAGACTTGCATCACTCCTGTCATGATCTCTTGTAATTCTCTTACCTACAAGCATGAAGATATCTATTGAATCATCCTCTTTCTTCTCTAAATGAACCCCTTGGCCTTGCTTCTCCTTTAATCTCAATAACATAATCTTGAGCTGAAGAAGGAATTTGGGAACAAAGAGGAAAGATATCACCACCCATCCCCTTTGGCTTGTCACATTGAGGGCTTTTATGACCCCAATCAGCACAATTATAACATTGAAACGTATCCCCTCTTCCAGCCAAACCTCTTTCTCTACCACCTGCAAACCCCTCGTTGCTTCCATATCCATAGCTTTGACCTCTTCCACCTCCCATCATATTCACACGAAGATTCTTTATAATACCTACAGTCTCTTGCATATCCTTGCAAAAAACACATCATGAGAAGCTTGTTGATCATAACCTATCTCCCTGATGAGGACCCTTGGTTGCTCTACAACCCATTGGATTGAGAGCAAGAGTAAAACAAAAAATATATATTCATAGTTTAATAGAGGGTTTCTGGATAAAGAAAAACAAGATTGAAACTAGCTAGAGATCATGTAATTGGACATGCTTGTATGGTGAGCTCACATCATTAGGGGGAGATCCACTTGTTTGAATGTTTGTATGATGCATACACCTTAATATCCTTCAATGAAACTACATGTGGGCTAATGCTACTGCCGCATGTCACCTTATGAAGCCTTCCCTCTATTTGAACTTAAAGAAAACTCCCAAACTACAATCAAAACATTTATGTTATTTTACTATAAGTTGAGCAATTTGAATTCAAATAGATCCTTGACAAGCCATATTTCAAATATTTGTTTTGAATTGCAAACCAACAGATCCATCAATCTTTGCATCAAACTGACAGACATTCAAGATTTTTGGAGTACATTGAATTCAATTAAATTGAGTAGGGCCTACTATATAGGGTTTGTTCAATATCCTATTGGAGCCCAAAAACATATCACAATATCCTCAAACGAAAACCTAGAATTTTAGTTTATTTCTAGCATGAAACTCTTGATCCACTACCTACAACTGTGCTTGAAACACATAGCAAGTACTAAAACATACCAAATCGATAAAATTGCTTGAAAGCATTCAAATACTTGGTTTTCTCACCATACCTGCAAAATGGCACGACAATGCAGAGATGGCAACCTCGAAGTCTATGATACTCACAATAGATAGTTTATATATAGAGGGGACCTAGATGCTATATACAGTATTCAAGAGCATATATATTCTCATTTAATTATGCACATGAATGATGCTATAAGTTTTTCAACTTCTTTAATTGTTGTTCCATTCAAAATTATTGTATAATTTGGATAAGTGATATATTGGATATGTTGGTTTTGTGATTGAAAAATCCTTGAGCACTACCCAATAAACCATCAACCATGTCTTCAAAAGATATAATGAGACTATGAGAAAAATAGAATCCATAGATCAATATGTTTTTCTCTCTCATTGCAAAGTATGTTTGATGCATATGTATCCTTGAGAGGTGGTCAATTTACGCTTATTGTTTTTGCATACTCCTAAAGGGATGAGAAGCTATAGCACATAAAAAAGGGATTATTGGATATCAAGAAAGAGCTAAACAAATACGTCAAGATATTTACAATTGCACTTGATCTACCTCCCACTTGTTAAGTGCTAAAGGATTTTAAGAAAGATGATGATGATGAAGTTCCACAACTGAAAATAACTGCATGATCCATTTATTATGACAAAAGTAGAGGATCAAACAATTGAAGAAGAGAGCACCCCCAAAAAGGGTTCTAATGATACTCACATAGGTTCCAACTATGAGGATCACCCAATTATGAGATAGACAAGGGTAATAAGAAACAGAAGCTACCATGAGTCCCATACCCATTGTTGAGGTAAGCATGTAGCTTAAATTGACGATGAGAACAAACCCTTAAGTCAATCATGCACCATTTATGTGCATAGTCACACTTTTCCTATGGAATATATTAGTTTCACACATGCTACTCGTTCCCTAAAAACATGCTATACACTTCATAGGAAAATTTAGTGCTCCTTCTTGTTAAGCACAATATTAACTTGTAGCTTTTATGAGTAAGTTATTTAAGCTCAAGGAAAATTATCTCTCTTTGGAATTGGGTAAGTGGGTGCATCCAAAATTGGTCCAAAGTGGGAAGTGTACAATGTGAGGCTAAGGTTGTAGGTAGGAGCAGTGCAGAAGGCTAGAGAAGGTATGGTTCATGAAGTCACTGGGCAGACTAGTGGCAACAATAATGTATGTTGAATGCAGTTTTTAGGTCAAAAGAAACTCAAGGATGATCAAGTTTAGGATGATAGATCAAGGTTCCCAGAGTGCTGAGTCACTGGCCTAGGATGTATTGTTCAAGGTGCTCTAGAAATCGGTCTAGACGGCTCGTCAAATGGAGCCCCGGTGCGCAAGATATTGCAGTTCAAAGTTAGAAGGTTTAATAGATCCTCGATAGATAGAGGAGGCGTTGGGGACAAATGGCTAGAGTGGATGTCATCAGATACATGAGTAAAGCTCAAATTATGGAGCATATCCATCTTTTCATATTGGTAATCAGAGCTCTAGATAGCAAGTTATGGCTAGTTGAAGTTTTATAGGGGGCGGATCTATGTCCCCTTGTACGCATTGAAGAACGTGCCATCTCGCATTTTTTGGGCCTCAAAAAGGTTTGAGAAGATAGAGCATACCATGTGGAGTTAGTAGGGATCGATAGCTTGTGATTTTGAGCCTTGAGCACCGAGTTACGAGCTGGGGAAGCCTAGAGCAGGGGAGCAGTTGAGGTGAAGTGGTTGCAGAGGATTTTTTAAAGTTTTTGTCACCTCAAAAAGGGGGCCCAAAAATATTAAAATGCAGCAAGCATGAGGAGAATCAAAACCCGGAGCCAGGATGATCGGGTGGAATTTTTACTTCGAGCATCAAATTCTTGAGCAACGTCTGCTGAAACTCTAAAGAGGAGACAAAATTTGAAACTTCAACAGGGTTTTGGACAAATTTTGTGAAGATGGGGGGATGTCTCCAAAGGCAAAGTTCTCACGACGCACCACGTGGTGGGAGGGTTACCCCACATGCGAGATCGTGGCCAAGGACCGCAGGGTATGTATCCAGGGGTGTGACCCTTTGTATGATGTCCAAGGGAGAGAGAGTGAGCTCCACCTCTCATGAGCTATTGTGTGAGCACTGCTATAGTGCTGCACAATGGCGCATGTGGCATAGTCGGGTGGTGCATGGTGGATTTTGGCTAGTGGCAGCTCCTCTGGTGGTCCGACGAGCTTGATAAATGATGTGGCATGAAGACAATTGGGTCTGGTTATCGCACCCTATGGGCCCCCCTTTTTAATACAAAGTCAAGCCCCCCCCCCCCCCCTCGCCCCCCACTAGTGACCTTGCTAGTGCAAGGGAGGAGGGGATCAGTTCCATGGAATGAGAGAGAGGGAGGTAGAGAGAGTTCAAATGCAAGGGGAGTGGCCGATAAAAAACAAAGTGATGGTCCAAGGAGAGAAAATGAGAGAGAGAGGGGAAACAAGTCAAGGGCGGTCAAAGAGGGCACGTCAAAGCCAACCGAGAGGCAAGAAAGAATGAGAAAGAATTCAAAGGATCCAAGCCCAAGGGGTAGTTAAGAGCCGACCAAGGTGGGCAGATGGGGTAAATTCAAAAAGGGGAGAAGGAGGTAAGGTTAGGGGGAAAAAATAAGTGAGTAAAAAGTAAAAAAAAAATTATTCCATGGGGCACTAGCAACATCGCTAGTGCACAGCCCTTAAGTGCAAAGAAGAGAGCAGCTAGAGAGTAGATGGAAGCAAAGTGGCTCCTCCCTTCCTAAATACAAAATTAAGGTGCCAGATGGACCAAATAAAGTGCAATTTCCAAAGTTGAGGACCCCTCACTATAAAAAGAACTTTTTAATGAAATGGGGCCTTTTTTTTGGGCCATTTGAAGCATGCAGAGTGAAGTTTTTTGGCAGAAGAGTGTTCTTGTCAATCCACTTTGTATTTTCTCATGAAAATGGCCATTGTGATGGCATTGCAATCTTTGTACATGCCTCTTGAAGTGTAATCAAGCCACTATTGCCCAATTTTGCTATTGTTTCCCCTTCCCCCCTTTGACTTTCTCCTACTCTTGCCCCCTTGGTGTCGGCAGTGTGGATGTGTATCCCAGATCGTGGGTGTTTTGTCTGAGAGAGTGAGATTGAACGGGCGTGTGTGTGTGTAAGGTTAGAGACCAACCGTGGCAATAGGTGTGCATTGCATGGTGGACTTATGGAGTGTGTAGGAATTGGGAAAAGAGCAGGTGGTGGTCTGCTAGTGTAATGCTAGAAGCTATGGACCGATTTTCACGGGCAAAGAGGGCCTCGACGAGTGGATGTCAGATTTTGAGTTGTATATGCTATCGTTGCGTATGCCGAATGGGGATAGCAAGATACTGACATTTTGTTTGGTGATGCATGGAAAAGCTAAAGTTTGGTATGAAGCTCTAGAAGGCGAGCCGAGGCAAGCATGGCCGGCTCTATAAGGGATGTTTCTTCACAATTTTTGTAAGGAGGCATCCCCTGTTGAGATGGATGCAAAACTAAAGGTGCTTAAGCAAGATGTAAGTGAAGAGTTCAATCTATTTTTGGGTCGTTTTAAAGAGTGTTGGGCAGAATTAGTGGCAGCCATGCAATTGGCTAATGGGGATTACTTTAAGATGGACAAATTCATGGTATGTCTGCACGCTAAAGTGAGAGAGAAAGTTGATTTTAAAAGCCCAAAAAATTATAATGGTGTAGTAGAAATCACACGGTCAAAGAGTAGAAAGATAAAGAATAAGATAGAGCAGGGAGTGTCAAACTACGAGACAATGGCCCCCCTTCAATCGTAGAGTTCGAGGGAGGTTATGCATGAGGAAAATCATGGAAATTGAGGGATAGGTGTTGTACCACTGTCATGTAGCTTCAGTCCCATGCTAAGAAAGATACCGAAAAGACGCACATTGAGCTTAATTGAAGCTAACCTAATTAATGATCAATGTTTAGGGCTTGCTAACAAGCTCGTTTATGATTAATGTATGCCATATGCTGCTTTAAAGGGCCAATAGATGCCTTAATGATGCTAAAAAGGAGTATGTTTGAAGTGATCCCAGATGAGATTTATGATCTAGAACTATAGTGCTTGAAGTGCTCTACTGGCCTATCTATACGGCTCATCAATTGGAACTACTCTGAGGAGGTTATGTCAGTTTGAAGTTTTAGTTGATGTAGATCCCTATTGGATTGGGCAACTACAGCTGAGCAGACAAAAATGAAGTGAATGCATGGGGCTAAGGTGTTCATTTTGTGGAGCGCATCAGTCTTTACAGAAGATCAGTAATCGGAGTTACGATTACGAAGATATCACCAGATTAAATTTCACCTGGGGCCAGTTCTGTACCAGTCTGTTTGGCTCGATCGGTGTGCCATCTGGGACTTTTTGAGCTTCAACCAGGAAATGCCTAAAACCAATGTTGTGCCTGGTAGTACTTTAGTTGAGTTGTATGCCAGATGGTTTATGGAGACACACATGCTTTGAAAGTTAAAAATGTTAAATGTGGTGCCCGAAGCACATAAGGTTTTTGATGAGCTTCAGTTCAAAAATGTTGTCTCCCGAAGATCACTAGTTGCGGGGAATGGCCAACATGGGTGCGGCAAGGATCTCTGGGCTATTTTAACCGAATGCAAAGGGAATTCCTTTTGGAAAATACAATCACCTATACTTGTGTCTTGATGGCCTGTGGCAATATCCACGACGTTGAAATGGTAGCAAAATTCACGATGATATTGTTAGTGAAGGAATGTTGGAGGAAGATGTTGTGCTTAATGATGCTTTGGCTGGCATGTATACCAAATGTGGTGCCAGTATAAGGGCTAAGGCCGCCCAAGGGCGTGTGGTTGCCCAAAATATGACCAAAAGAGGGCCACCCTAAACTAACAAGGATGTAAACAAAGGAGGAAAAAGAGAAAACATAGTGGGTAGCGAGTAGCATAGAGAAAGGAGGATAGGGAAGCTCAGGTAGACTAGGGCATGAAACAGTAATCAACCAGTAGGTAGGGGAACTCATTTTGGTGCCATTCCCAGGCGCTTTGGTGGTGGTCATATAAATGGTCTACCACGTCAGCTAGGATGAGTTTTTACGCTCCCTAGCAACGATGACATTGCCATTGCCAAGGGAGGGGAGGTTATATACATGAATATTTCATGCAAAGGGAAAGAGGATAATCAACACGAGCGTAAGGCAAGGGAGAGATTGGATGAGGGGAACAAGGAGAAGAAGTTTGAAGCAAGGGCTCACGACAAAGAAGCATCGACGGACTGTGTGTGTGTGTGTGTGTGTGTGTGTGTGTGTGTGTGTGTGTGTGAAAAGCTGGCCACTCTTTCTCTTTCAGGGATGAAGCACAAAGCTAAAGAAAACGGGGAAAATTGCATGAAGGAGGAGTTTCTTGAACAAGAAAGAACCGGATGAGAAGGGAGGTAATGAGAAGGGCATGCACAAAGGAAGAGGACAACTATTGGAAGAAGAGGGGAATTGCATGAAGCATTGAGGAGGAGATATTCAACGGGAGGTTTAGCTTGACAAGTTGGAGCAAGGAGTCAGAGACAAGCAAGAAGCCACTCTCTATCTCACTCTTGGACACAAGCAAGGAAATAACTCTCTCTCTTACTCTCTGACATAAGCTTGAGAATAGGGGAGCAAGGAGTCCTCCGAAAGGAGGAGGATAACTCTTTTTCTCACTCTTAGATCTAATTAAGGAAAAGGGTCAATTTCTCTCTCTCACTCTTGACTAAGAGGAGAAGAGGACTCAATCTCAATCTCTCTCTCTATATTGAGGGCTTTAAGGCTCTCTCTCGCAAACTTGGTGGCAAGAAATGATAAGATTCTTGAGCGAGGAGCAATCAGAGCTTGAATTTTTTGCAACCCAAGGCAAGAAGGAAGGATCTCAAGGAGAGCTATCAGGACGAGATTAGACATTCAGATAATGCCATAGAGAGATAGTTTGCAGAGTTTTTGACGATAATTGAAGCAAGAAGAATGACACAAAGAATAGGATTGAAGATTGCATAATTCAAGGGTGGTTGAAACAATTAGAGTGACATGGAGGAAATTCCCATCAGCATCATCAATTTAAACTTGATTAATCACCTTGTTAAGTCATGGAGCCGTTAACAACTCGCTTAATCGTGTACGCTTAATCTTGTAAGGGAGCTTAAACTCCTATTTTTTAACTAATCCAAGTGACGATGCTGCTAACAACCCGCCTTGGTCGTTGATTAAATTGAACTCAAAGCATTATTCAAATAATTGATGATGATGGTGATTGCTAGATATTTTAGTGCCTTTTTTTCTCCTCTCAGAGCTAGAGGCCCCTCGCTTACCTAGCTCACATTTTGAACACATATCCCCCGACATATTTGGTGAACCCAATGAGAAATGAGCCGGGGTAGGAGATGTAGATGGAGAATTTAGATCATAGAGTAGATGATGAATTTAGAGAAATTGGTTTTGATGATAAGTCAACAATTGGTTCAAGGATCCTTGCTTGAAATGGAGGTCATTAAGAAGAAGAATCAAATGGATAAAGCTTTGAATGCAGCTTTAGATGCGGTGTACGGCGAGAGGTGATTCTTTGATGGATATGATCCAGAAGGCTACCTAGAGTGTTATGAGTTGGAGACCAAGCTAAGAGGGATACCAAAAGAGTTAATAATCAAATCCTTTGAGCAGTTAGTGAGTTCAAATTTGAAGGAGCAGATTCAAGAGGTTACCAAGAAGCTATTGCACAAGTAAGTTATGAGCATTATGCAAGCTATCAATAACAAAGTCCAAGTCTACCAAACGACACAGATATTCAAGGACAAGTACAATCAAAATTAGGAGTTGTGATTGATGTACAAGTACTGGATTTACTTCAAGAATAGCAAGAGCTCATAAACCCAAATTCTTGATGACTACAAAGTGAACAAAGGGCTGCTGATTTTTGGCAAGATAATTACAATCCTTTTTCACTTCAAAGGCTCAAAAATCTTCTTGGATACCTCCTTTTTGTGAGTTGGCATCCATTTTGCTACTGAAATATTCCAACAAAAATCCTCTCTAGGGTTGATCCTAGCATTGATGAAGACAAGTAAAACCTCTTTTTGGATTTGGAGGTGCAAAAAACAAGAAAGCCTTTTTTTTTTCATTTTCTTTGTCTTTGAAAATTTGTGCCGAAATGGTCAAATGATAATTTTTGTACAATATTTTCTATGCACTTAATTGATCCAAACCTTACCTAGTTTCAAAATTTTACTAATCCTTTCTAGCCTAATCTAATTAATGAGAGAGACTCTCAATTGCAATGGATTTTTTTTAATGTTTTGTGAGCCTTCCACAACTCAAATAATGCACTTAATCCAAAACCCTATTCTAACCTAATATTATGAATGAAGATATGACCAAGAAGTGTACAATGCAAGCAACAATAGGTTTTTCTAGGAATTGTTCTTCTTGCACTCCCAAACAATGGTGTGCCCAAATGGTGGTATAGTGCTGCACCAATCAACTAGATTTTCAATCCGAGAAAATTGGAAGTTGACGCTAGCTTAGAGTGCAAAACCTATACTTCTACAATTCTCAAAGCTTCATATGCTATATGATCCTTTCATGATGCAAGATGAAGTGATGTAGCTACTCCATGCATGAACTAAGGAAGCAATGTGTGTGAAATAATGAATAAACAAGTGTACTGCCTACTCCTTTCTATTATTGTATACAACCTAGGGTACCACCACCCAATCAAGAGGTGACGCCTAATGATTAAGCACTCAAACAATTAAGGAAAATTCATTAGCTACTTCAAATCCACTTTTCCAAAGGAAAAAAGAAATGATAAGAATTGATTCCATTCCTAATTTCATCCATGGAGCAATGAGGCAGTAATGGAAGCTCCTTGATTCATAAAGCAAGCTTGATGTGACTAGCTTTTGAGCTTCGGAACCCAAAAACCACCCTAAAAGTGACTATTTACCATATAAAGGCTGTAAAGAATGAGGATACAAGAGAGATACACAAGACAAGCACAAAGCACACAGAGATGGAAAGCTTCTTCTTCTTCTTCACAGAAAAGAGAGTACAAAATGACTAAGTGCTAAAGCTGAAAAGTAGCACATATGTACATGCGGTCACTAAGTGTGAACTCGCTAGAAGCGTACTAGGCTGGCACTATAAGTGTAGTCCAGCTGTAGAATCACTGGCAGAGATCCTCCGTGTCGGTCACCTAACGCGCCAGTGAGTAAATGCCGTAAGCGGCCAAGACCCGTAGTGGATGCCAGCTCAAGGTGTAGAGCTCGACATCTCAACAAAGGCTAAAACACATGGGTTCACACTTGACCGATGAAAGCAAGTTAGCTATAGTTTTGATGCCTAATTCTATGCTTTGTGAATCTTGAATAAATGGGATCAACTACTTACAACCACATAGTGGCATGCGAGAAAAATAATTCAAAAGTGTTGGTTGTCTTTGGACTTGTATTGCCCCTTTAACCCATTTCTTCTAGCTTTGGTCATCCTTAGTGGCTATCATGTAGCTTTGCCATGCATTTCTTCCTATGTGCACTTGAGGACACACAAGTGCTCTAGAGTTCTCAATCATGAAGGGAGGAGACAAGCTACCTTGGATCAAAAAATAAGATTTAAAAAAATGCAAAAACGAATATCCCTACAACCTAGACCAATGAAACTAGCAAACATAGGAGGTCTCTAGGGTGCGAGTAGTTTCAATAACATATGTTATAGTACTTTCAATAATTCAATAGTTGGTGTCCCTAACCATGTAGCCTTCATTCCATGCTTCACCCTTATGTAATCTCCCTTGTTCTTAGTAAGAACAAAATTAAGAGAAGTCTTATTGGAACTAGTTATTAAGGCCATGCACATTAAGTTGTTTCAATGCCCATCATGAAGTCTTCATTCCATGATTCTTTCTCCTGTTCTTAATAAAAATAGACTTAAGAAAAGTCTTCTAGAAACTACTTATTAAGGCCATGCACATTAGGTTGTTTTAAGGCTATTGTTTCAATGTACCTATGAAAACCTCTTAAGTGAAAGTATATTGGGAAGGTCACTCTACATAATAATATTGTATCATGTGCATTCAAGGACTTTTTTCAAAACATCTTGCCTGTGATTATTTTTAGGAATTACAAGGACCCTTTTATCTCCAAAATCTTCATGCATATTTTTGGGAATTGTAAACTAAAAGCTCTTTTGTAAAAGTTTTTCTATAGGTTTCAGGAGAATTAAAACCCCTCTATTGAACTAGCATGATAGGTTAAGTTTTTGAGACGTGAACTCGTTGGGAAATTTAGTTCTATGGTGAATAAAGTGGAACCTTCTATGGGAAACCCTCCTAAGTCAAAAAAATATAGGAGGAAAAACTTAGACACCGTCCACCTCAAATGTTTGGCCACCTTTTAGGTCTCAAAAATAGAAATCTTGGGAGATATGGAGTACCTTACAAAAAAAGTATTTTTTTCCATGTACAATAATAGTTTTCTCTCAAACTAGTAGGGGAACTCACGTGTCTTTCTCATACCTACATGACCTACATGGTACTCCGTGTTGATTGGTAGTATTGAGACTTCTCTACACGGTGTGCATGGTAGTCCATGTGTAGGTAGCACATTGGTTTTTGTGCTTCTCTCTTTCTCTCTGTGTGTCTCTCTCTCTATCTATCTATCTCTCTCTCTGCACCCTTCCCAAAAATGACAAGAGATATAGGCATGTCTTGTGATGGTAAACAAATAGAGAGGAAATGCAAATAATGTGAGAAGAATGGAACCTAAGTGGGAGGACAACTTATAGGTGGAAGCCAATAGAGAAAAAATTGGAGGGCCGAATGAACCACAAGGGAGAGTATGGCTTGGAAAAAGGCATAGATGGGTGACAGGTGTAAATTCCATGGAGTTTCAACAAAGGAATCTTCAAAGTAAAGCATTTTTATTTTAAAATGAGCACATAGGAGACACCTAGCTCTCTATCAAGTGGAAAATAAGTGGCAATCACATGAATATATGACGAGATGGAAAAACTGTAAGTAAAGCATAGACTATGGACTTTCAAAGCTTCAAAAGAAATACAACAAGCATTGTCATGTCAAAGTGGATTGTATCATATTACACTCAGATTATTGGTGACAACAAGTTGACAAGGGAAACATAATTTTGAGTAAAGTACTTCAAATGCATTGGGATTAAATGAAGTTAAATAGAAAATACTCATGCATAGGAAAGAGGACACCACCAATGAAGAGAATATGCCAGAATAGCTATCTATAAAAGGAGAGAGTTTTCCTTAATAAAAAGATAGAGAGAAATCTATAGGTTGCATCGAGATGATTTCTTACAAAATTACACATTAAAAACACTAAAATCATGCACATAATTCAAAGAGAATATACAATTAAGATAGACAACTCAATGAGGACCAAATTTTCTTGAAACCATTTTCCCCTTCAAAAGGTCTTTGTATTATAATTCTCTCTCAAAGAGAGGTTTGATTACAACCCAACCTTTGCTCTTGTGGAGCTTTCTTTGAACCAAGAAGATTGTGCTCTTTAAGATTTTATGGTATGACACTCCTTCAAAATCCCTAAACACCCCAACGAGGAGAAAGAAATGTGGGATAAGAGGTAGATGAGGGTGAAATAAGTATTTTTCATGCAAGAGAATTGGCATTGTGTATACAATTGCTCATGGGAAAGTTGTTTGCATAGCTTAGAACAATAGAATAGTAGAGATGAAGAAGAAGCTTTTTTCACTTGCTTAGATTTGTATCCATAGCCAAGTGCTTGAGCACGATGGTCTCCTCTTGAGCTCCCATGAGAGAGAGAGAGAGAGAGATTTCTTTGCCAACTTGGGAACTTGAGAGAGTGAGTGAGAGGAGAAAGAGACCAAAGATTCCAACAGCCCTCTCCTCTTATGCCTATGCAAGTGTGCATCTAGTCTTCAATTGGAATGCTTACATTTGGCCAATGAGATGTGAACACTCCATAATGAAACTCTACCATGAATTAAAAAACTCCTCCCCCCCCCCCCCCCCCCTTCAATGACTTTTCTCGGAAGGCGTAAACTTCACCCACACTCACACATACTTGTTGAGTTCACAAAAAGTAAGTGCTACTTTGGACATGTGGCCTAGCCAAGTCTAGTAAAGAAGGACTAGAGTCAAACTACTAAATTACAAAGGGATTATGTAACCTTATTCAATTAATTTGCTTTTCTTTTTCATTTTAAACAATCCATAAACTTATCGTTTTATTATTTAGCTTGGGTGCAAGACCTTTGCACAAACCTTGGAGACAAGTTTATATAGCTACCCCGGATTGCAGCCTACTTGCTGCTAATTTAGGACCAATTAGATTAGGGTGGACTTTGATCAAAATTAAAACGCATCCTTTGGGATTTAAAACTTTATCTACTGTGCAAAACCTTAGCACAGTGCTTTGGAGTTTCCGCCAAGCTGCTTCCAAACATTGCTAAATTTAGACCTATTGTTTTTAGGTAATTTGTGATCAGTTAGAATTTTATCCTAAGGATTCCCAAAGTTCATACTTTGAGTCTAAATAGTTATAATGACTTAATCTTAACAAAACTACGTTTTGTTTTAGACTCCTATAATTGCTATAGGTCATCTCCTCTTTCTTGTACATTTGATCAAGGCTTCTAAGAATATATTCATCCTTCCTTGACCTATAACGATGATTGAGATAATTAAATAGAAATTATCCTTCCTCTATTATGGAATTCCCCCTTTTGCTCCCAAGCCTTGACCTGGTTGGTCCATCAACACTTATTCTCTTTTTATTTTCCCTAGAGTTAATTAGCCAAATTAAGATGGATAATAGTTTTAGTAGGTTAGAAGCTAATATTCACGACATTGCCTCTCCCTTGAAATCATAGTCATCCTCGACTATTGTGGGGTAGGGAAAATAAAGTCATATCTAGTCCTGGTCAGCGATTTTATATTTACGTAATTACCAAAAACTTTGTGTGATCACAAGGTCTTCTTGACATATTTACATAATCACAGTTAAGATGATCACAAACAAGCCGGTTCAGAGAAACCTGGAAACCCACAAAAAGCCCACTGGGATTTTGCGTTTTCCCTACGGGCCCGCCAAGAAAACTCTAAAGCCCGACGGGCCTGCAACTTAATATATAGACAGCCCTGATCGGGCCAGCTAGGTGTTTTTTGTTGATCCACACACACACACACACACACACACACACACACACACACACACACACACACACACACACACACACACACACACACAGAGAGAGAGAGAGAGAGAGAGAGAGAGAGAGAGAGAGAGAGAGAGAGAGAGAGAGAGAGAGAGAGAGAGAGAGAGAGAGAGAGAGAGAGAGAGATCAACAACTGCCTTTGTTGCGGGAGCTATCTAGTGACACTACGATTATAATGACTACTTGCACGTAGAAAACAAACATCATTTGATACACTTACAACCACAAATAGCTTGTAGATGCATTAGCACACGTGCTTTGGTTTGCAAGGAATACTTGGCATTTTTGTGTACCTCTCTCCAAGCCAATCATGATGGTGCAATTGAATCGCCAATGCGATGAGCAAATAGGAAGTAGCGTCAGGATGAAGCTCATGCTCTCTCTCTTTCTCTCTCACACATGATCAATGACAACTTAAAACTTTGATTATGATTAAGTTCTCTTTACAAAATGACCTAGGTACCTTATATACTAAGGCTACCATAGGTTAAACCAAAATAGAATTTAAGGGGTCAAATGGATTTGTATTTACAATATGGAAGTGCCATTGCACCTCGGCTTCGAAAACTAGAATAATTACTCATTATAAATGATGTTTTTAACCATAATCCACATCATTTCATAATTCTCAAAAAATAAAACTTTGGTATGGAAATTGAATTATGTCGTGTTGTTGACCCATGGGTCAACACTCCCCCCTTTCAAATTGATTCCTTCCTTGACATGACCTCATTGTCAATGTCGGTGCAGTCTTTGTTGTGGTTTTTCATTCTTGTGCTTTATATCCTTCACATCCAAACCCCGAGTTGCAAGATCTATTGTTGTCATTATAGGGCTATTGCTAGATCTAAATTCAGAAAGAAGCCAATCTCGTTCAGCTTGACTCTTATCATCATGGATAGATGAGGCTGCAAATTTATCCATTTGAAGTGGTCTACCAGTAACTTGATCACAACCTCTTTTTGTTCCAATAAATATGATCACTTTACTTCCATCCATCATTCGCTTTAATAGATCTGCCAATTTTGAGCATTTCTCATTCTCAAAAACAACTTCTACAATCTATAGAATTGAATGATTGGCTTTGAGAGATTATGAACCAATGACAACTTTGTAAGGATTCTGTAGAAATTGTCTACTTAAACCTTCAACTTGTTTAAGCCAAGTTATACTCCAATACTAAGTCTATCTATTAGGCCGAATCTAAGAGATGATTTTTTTTATTTGAGATTCAAAGCCATGTTTTCTAGGGGCTTTTTTTATTCTTTGCCTTCTTCGTATCACTTGTGCTGACAATTTTCTCCATTGTTTTCAATTTAATACTGAAGACATAAGAACTAGATGTTCAGTTTTAAAAATAATTTTCTTCTTTTCAATATAGATTATAAAAACAATTACTAAGAAATCAATCAAATCTACACACTATGAGATTTGCAATGCACTCTAGTCAATTCCGCATGTCGACCACATATGTTGTGAGCAAACATACACATTGCAATGCACTCTCTATATGGCATTATGCATACAACAATGATATGAAATTGTCAATGCAATTATAAATATAATGATTGGTTATACATCCTCTGCAATTTGAAAACAATAAGACACGACTATTTGCAAAACACACATGAAAGAAATAATGTCGATGATTGGCCATCTCATGCACTAATAATCTTTCATAATACACACTTCCTATATAAACCAATGCATAAAACAAGGCAATGAAATCTTCAATAAAATTACACAATTGAGGACTACCTGTACCCAATCAAGGATTGTAGCCCCCTTATGCATCCAATCCAATATGTAAAAGCTAATTTCACCCAATTAAGGATGATAGCTCTCATATTGTGCAGTGAAAATATATATCGATTCAAATCTATGATGGTGAAAATTGCAAGACTTCAAAGATCTTTATATACCGAGTACACTAGTATAGGGCATCCGACCCTTGACTATCAACTTGTTATTTAAATATGCTCACCTTCTGAACCCACTTCGGCCATTTTATGAACCAACAGCTTCATCAAAATGAGCACAACTCTCCAAAGTTTAATTTTTTTTGGCTTCATACCTTTGTTTTCGATGAAGGATTTAAATATTCTTAGAAGTGGTTACCGTAAAAGGAATCACACTCGGCCCAAAAAAAGACCTGTGACTCTGTAATCTTAGGTCAAGGAGATAATTGTATCTGACGCTAGGATACACTCCCCAGGGATTTGCCTAGTTAAAATGCCAAAGTAAGAAGAGGTTTACTATATACATCAGGACCGCCGCCAGGATTTTTCATTTTCTCAACGGGCCTACCCGCTCTATTGGTTTTTGGAGTTCACCATCACGATCACGTTAACAATTAACGTGATGACATCTTTTTTAAGTGTTATTACTTGCACTATTAACGTGAACACACGATCGTGATAACGTCAGTGAAATCCATGTTGTTGTTATATCTTTGCACATGAAGCCTGGGCTTCTCAATCAATAGAGTGATTGAGGCCTCCCTTGGCATATTCTTACCAAGTTCTGTAGTCATCTAGGAAGGTACATAAATCACGATTCATCACAAAAATGTATAGAAAGCTGAAACACAACTACATGGAAAGGTTCCCTTTAATTTTAGAAACACTCTTCCAAGGTCAAAACATACAAAAAAAACCATTTAAGAGCTCAAATGAATGCATTTAGCTCACAAACAAGATGTCACAAACTACAACAAAATTGATATTGATTACACTTGAATTAAAGAGCAAGAGATAAGAAACACAATGTGCTATTCAAAATCAACTTCTTGCGACCATACAAGGAGGAAGATTGATTACAATTTGTAGCAACAATGAAGCTCTCAGTTGGTTGATGTCCAATAATTCCCAAGATAATGATAATGTGTGTTACAAAACTAAGGGTTTTGACTTAAAATCTTGGGACTCTTTTCCACGGCCATTCGGCCACTTACATTGTTTGTAGGCTTAGAGGGACTAAGATGGAATGATAGACTATATTACAATTTAAGAATCATCAACAACAACATTACACAGCTTCTTTTGGAAAAATGATTGAGTACAACAAAGTATGGTGTGTATCCGACTTCTAAGTGACATTTCGTTGTATACACCAAATATTCCCCCCTTCCTATTCATTGCACGTCCTTGTGAAATCTTCTTTTGAATGTCACCTTGAATAGTTAATCAGCCTCTTTTCCAACATCCCTATGAATTGCCTCAATTTTTTTGCCCTTTCCTTGATCTCTATCTTTGTTTCCATCTCTCTAAAAGGATAATTGCTAAGAGTGTTTTGATATGTGATATGTGGAGCTGATAAATCTTTGGTCATGGGATTAAATATGGAGGAGTCGGCATGAAAGAATCCTGTCATGAATGCCTCCTCAAAGGTTTTCATGTAGTGGGAGGGCAAAAAAATGACTCTTGCATACAATCCCATGATGATGTTTTTGCTAGGAAACTCTGTTTCCATATTCTAGCATAGTCCTCTTGTGCCTTCCACAAAGACCTTCCAAGGATGCTCCGTTGCTTCTATATCACTGAATGCCATTATGCAGGTGATTAGTATCTTTGCAATTTTGACAAGCATTTGGCATGCAAGATCTGGTATTTCTTTCATCATGTTGATGACTCCTCTGAGCATATGAATCATATATATTTTTTGAACGGAGGATGTTATGCTTGGCTTGGTTATGACTGGGTAGTTTAAAACTGTGGGTCTCCTACTTTGACATGAATAAAAGCTTTCCTAGGATCGCCGTCTGTTAATGGGACAATATGTGGGGTCGATCTAGAGATGTTGTGGAGAATTTCTATAATAGGTTTCATTGGTTGTTTGCTGCTTAAACCATTTCCTTTGCCAGGTTGGTTGATTGTGGATGATCGTCTGTACCTGTATGGTGACAGGAAAATCCCTGTAATCTCCTTTTGGGTTGGTCTCGAGGACAGGTAGCATTTTTCTTTTCCATAAAAGAGCCTCCTATCTCATTAGTGGGAGTGTAATAATTTCATGCTCGAGATTTTTCACCACCTCACCACGAGTGATCATAAGGAGGGCAGCTGAATCCAACACCTTGAGCTCATATTGCAAATATTCTTTGTGTGAAGAGTCTTTGACTTCTGAGATCCATCGCTGAATTTCATCCTTTGTAGTGTCAAAGATTGACACCATGGCTGGATCTTCACATGAACTACCATTTTTGTGCTTGTACCTGGCATATCTGCATGGTGATCTTGGAAAGTGAACTGTCTCTGTCCTTCTGTTTCTGTGATCTCTATAGGGACTATCTATACTGGCTTCATCTTGATTTCCGTTTGAGCAATCATTTCTTCCTTTACCTCTGCTAGTTTCTTCCTCAGATATTCAATCTCCTCATCTTTAGCTTTTTGCAAAGCTTGTGCCCAACTACTATGATTTTCTTGTTGTACTGCTCTTTTTGTTAGCGAGGTTGGCTTAGCTAATGTGCTTGCAAAAGTTGGTGTTTCTTGCAAAGATAGAATCTATGTCAAAGTCTTGTTGACCACTGAATAAGACTCTTGCATCTTCTCATTCAGTTCCTTCTCCCTGGCTAGCTCTTCTTCTAACCTATGTTGCTCAACTTGCAGATTTGTGCTCGACTTGTTAAATGCTTGGACTTCTTTATAGTAATATGCAACATTTTACTGTTCTCTCTGTAATTCGGATTGGAGTTGTAGTTGTAGTTTCTATAACTCCGCGATTTTGGATTGTAGCTTCAGTGGGTTTTTAACTGCTTTTGCTGCCTCCTTTTTTGTGTCCTCTAGCTCTAATTCTTGCAGGCTGTAGAGTGCTCTTTGGCATTGAAACTGCAGCTTGATGTGGTCTAAATGTGCATCGATGTCAAAGGACCTAATCATTTATGCTCCTTCCTCTACTACAACCTACAAATGAGGTGACCTTGGTTGTTCTTGGCTTCCTTGTCCTTGTTCAGAAGTACCAGCCTCATTCTTTGTTTTCTTGCCTGCTATTTGTACTTCAGGAGCAACCAGAATTTTAGTGATCTTTGGTAGTGCTACCTATGCTTCTTGGATTACCTGCTTTGGTGGCAGTTTTGTCTGTCGTTCATTCAGGAGGGTCCATGGTGTTTTTGCTTCTTTCTGTTTTAGCCTCTGAAGGTAGTTTTTCATCTTTTGGTGATGGAAGTGACGGGAGCAAAGCGAACCCCGAACCCCGACGGCCTCTAAAACCTCGAGCTTGTCACGGTAAAGCGAATAGGGGCACCACCTAGCTTGGCACACCTCGAGCTTGTTACGATAAAGAAAATAGGGGCACCACCTAGCTTTGAGCGGCTAGGACGCAGACCACAATGATGTGAGCACCGAAACTTACACACACACACACACACACACACAGAGAGAGAGAGAGAGAGAGAGAGAGAGAGAGAGAGAGAGAGAGAGAGAGATTTGCAAATGAAGAAATCCCTCGAGGGTGTGAGGGAGAATTGTTTCTGCAGTATTTACAATGACCTTCCTTCCAGCGAGGCAGCACACCGTGGTGATAGAGAGGTAGGGAGAAAAGATGGTGCAATTACTTGGTGCGTTCTCTAAGACGACTCAATGATTGTGAAGCTTGCTACCAAGAGCGTGTATGTGTGTGTGCATCGACCATTGGAGTCGAGAGGTGGACATGACTCCCTTTGCATGGTGCAATTCCCAAGGAAAACCATCACACAAACCCCCTCCCCGTGCCAATAGTGTCAACTCTTCCCACTACACTCTACCAAGTGCTGACCTCTCATGAACTGCCCCCCCCCCCCCCCCCCCCGATAGTGACCTCTCAGTGCCAATTTATAGGTGTTGGTTGCTTGGATTAGGGTAATCTCGATTTGATCAGGGTAAACTAATCGGGGAGACAAAGCAAGCGGTGGGCCCGGTGTGGTTGACCCTTGCTTTGTTTTGGGAGTTATTTAAAAGGAGAATCTCTAGGTGGGCCTTTATGACCATCATCTAGAGAGAGGGAATTTACAAAGTGGGAATTTTACAAGGCTTGGGTGAAAAATGAAGAAATGATGAACATAACCTACAAATTACTGAAAATGGCATCGTGGTTGCATGTTTCCAGTGAATGGTGTGTTGCCGGTGCGTCGGTGTAGCGCATACTTCTTTTCGGAGTCGTCCGGGGCATGCCTTTGGCGCATTTCTCCTTTTTGTTGTTGGCGGCACGTGCTTTGGGTGTTCTCCTTCCTTTTGCCGATGTCGATGGCCGTTCCTCCTTCTTTTTTTGTATTTTTTTTAAAGTGCTTGCGTATACACGTGTCGTGTGTATATATGTAAGTGAAGTTGTTTCTGCGAGCATGCCTGGGAACGGGTGTGTGTGGTGTGCATATATAATGTATATATATATTTTTAATTTTATTTTTTTTCTATTTTTTTTGGCAGTGTAGTGGATGACGCAGAGACGGGGAGGTGAGGATGGTGAATGGGGGGGGGGGGGGGGGGGGGGGGGGGGGGGGTGGGGGGGGGGGGGTGTGTGTGTGCGCAACATGTGTGTGTGTGTGTGTGTGTGTAGGGATAGCACGCAGCCGACTGTGAGAGCGCGAGCGGCGGAAGTGTGGAGCCGGGCAGTAAGCGGGCGAGACAGAGCGCTAGAGGGAGAGCATGAGGATGGGGAAGATGGTGAGGGAGGGGAGAGGGGATAGGGTTGGGGGTGTATGGCATGAAGCATGCACGGCAAGGAGGGAATGAGCGCGAGGCTCGGGAGGGGGGGGTAGTCGACATAGGGCGCGACAAGGAGGGGGGGGGATGTGCTTAGTCAACGAGAAAAAGAGAGAGGGAGTAAGTCAAGGGGTGGTTCCCACCAAGGGAGGAGAGGGAGAGAGAGGTTGTGAGGGGGGGGGGGGGGGAAGATAGGGGTTGTGAGGGAGGGGGGGGGGGGGGGGGGGGGGGGTGTTTAAGGCCGAAGGGAGTGTGGACGAGAGGGGGTGGGGGTACAGCCTACCGAGGCTAGAGTGTGGACAAGCAGAGAGGGAGAGGGGGAGAATATTTGGAAGAGAGAGAGGATACTATCTGTGGCGGCCTGCCGTGGCTGGAGTGTGATAGAGATACCAAAGGCACCTACCGGGCCGGATGATGTAGCGGCAAAGTAGGAGAGAGAGAATATTAGCGAGGCCGGGCAGTAAGAGAGAGAGAGATCGTCTTTGGTGATAATGGAGGGGTGTGGCCAAACTGGCTGCGCCCTACCAATGGTTAACCTTGGGGGGGGGATATGGTGAATGGTAAAGGGATCTTTTTGTTTGTTTTCTTTTTCTTTTGGTAACAAACCTTTCCTTCCTTAGGGTGTGGTTCTCACGGGCACGGTTTTGAAAGCCGGCTATCATTAGCCCTCCCATCTGGCTAGAGGCATTCATGCTTCTAGCCCTTCCTATGTATCTTTAGCTGTGGAGTTAGAGGGTTCTCCCTCTTCTGGAATTTCTAGCATGAACTCTGGATCAAACCTAAGAAAATACCTTTTCAGTATCCATCCATTGACGCTAGTATTGTGAATTCTCCCATCTGCTTCCATCAGCTTATAGCTGTTGTTGTCATAGCGTTTCTTGATGATGAATGGTCCTTCCCATCTGGGTTGAAATTTCTTGTCTTTCCTGGTGTCAAATCTGTTGTCGTATCTCAGCACTAACATACCTTTTTTCAGTCCTTTTTCTTTAAGACCTTGATTGAAAGTGAGCCGACATCGTTCTGCCTGTGTTGCATAGTGATTGATTGCTTCTTCCCTATCTAGTTGGAGCCTCTCCAGATCCAAGGGTGTGGTTTCAGAGATTTACAATTGGATGTTGTATCTGGCTAGCCAAGACTCGTAAGCTGGCTATCTGTACTTCAATGGGTAGAATTGCCTCCTTCCCATAAACTAGATGGAAAGGAGTGAAACCTAGTGATGTTTGGAACGTCGTTCAGTAGGCCCAAAGAGCTACCATGAGATGTTTATCCCAGTCTCCTGTGTGATTGTTCACCTGCTTTGTGATGATTTTGCAAATCATTCCATTTATCTGCTCTACCAGACCATTACATTGTGGATAGTATGGTGTGGAATGTCGGTGTGCGATGCCTAACTTCTTCATCAGTTCTCCCACCAGATCACCTATGAATCCTGGTCCTCTATCTGATATTATCTCAAGACGAGTGCCAAAATGGCAACAGATATGCTCAAAAATGAACTTTGCTACCTCTTGGGCTGTAATGCGGGTGGTGGCTGTTGCTTTTGCCCATCGAGTCATGTAGTCTACACCCACTATGATGTACAGTTTACCTGATTGGGCCCTTGTTAAAGGACTGATTGCATCTATTCCCCATTTCTCAAATGGACCATATGAGATGATAGGAGTTTGTGGCTCGTAGGTTAATGTGTGATCACTTGCCATTTAACAAGCCTTGCATGTTTTACACCAATGGTGTACATCCCTGTTCAAACTAGGCCAAGAGTATCCTGCTTGTAGAATCTTCCTACTAGTGATATCTAGAGCAAAATGACCGCCATAGACGCCATCATGGCAACTTGAAATTACATCTATGATCTCATTGGAGGTTGGCACTCGCCTGAGAGTCTGATCCTTGCCCTTACAATACAGGTGGTCGTTTACAAGGCGGTATCTAGTAGCCTTCCTTACCAGCCACTACTTCTGGCCTTTGGTGTATCCTTCCATACATTCTCCTGTATCTAGAAAGATGACGATATCAGGCATAGCATCACTACCTTGGAAGAGGGGTAGCTTCAGTTTGATGGCTCCTACGGGAACGTCTTGTCTTCTTTCTTTGGCTAGAGCATCTGCCTCCTGATTTTCTACTATGGGGACATGAAATAGTTTCACTGCTTCAAACTTCCTTAGAAGATCCTTAACTTGGCATAGTTGACCAAGTAAAACCTGATTCTTACAAACCCAAGTGCCATTTATCTACCTTATCAAAACCAAAGCATCTCCAAACACATCTAGGCACTGAATTCCTTGTGAAATACATTGTTGCAACCCAAGAATTAGGGCTGCATATTCTACTTCATTGTTGGAGTGGGAGTGTAATAAATGCCCAATGGAAAATACTCTTTCTTGTTGCTCATTGAAAATGACTATGCCAGCCGCAGATTGGTCCATTGTTCTCTTGTATGCTCCGTTAAAGAAAAGAGAGTGCGCTCTTTCTAGCATAGGAATCTCTACCATTGGTGTTTCTTCCTTTCCTTCCGTGTTGACCTTCAACTTCTTCTCATAGTGGCGATGAGTGAGAATTCCCGCTAAACTAGCCCTGGTGGATTTTTCTACTTGCATGGTGTAGTGAAACTCTTGTAATCTAATTAACCACTTAGAGATCCTAGATGAGACATCCATGTGTCACATTACATATGGGAAAACCTCTTCCATTTTCAGGATTACAAAGGGTCTAGGCAAGAGATAGGAGCAGAACTTTGTGGTGGCAAACATTAGTGCCAGAACCATGTGTTCTTCTTCGTTAAATCCCTTTTCTGACGGGGTCATGACATGACTAGTGAAGTAAATAGGACGCATGAAAGAAGTTTGGGGATCCTTCTGCATTAGCACAGCTCCGAGTGTATCACTTCCTACACCAGGGTTCACATAAAATGGCTTGTCCTACTTAGGAGGTGAAATGGTGGGAAGCTTAGCTAGGATTCGCTTTACCTCAATAAACTGCTACTCATTCTCTTCACTCCATGAGAAGAAATCCCTCTGGGTGAGTTGTTGTAGGGGAAGGACCACTTGAGATAGCAAGTGAATGAACCTGCTTAAGTATCTTACCTTCTGAAGGAAAGAAACCGGCTGCTTAGCGGTGGTGGGTGACGACAAAGATACCAGGGCCTGGATCTTGCTAGGGTCAGCCTCAATCCCTTTTGCTGAAATTACATGGCCAAGGAGAGTGACTTTGCTTTCAACAATGTGACACTTATCCACGTTGAGATGGCCACCCAAGGTTTGCAGCCTAGTTAAGCCATCATAAACTTTGCTTAAATGAAGGGCTCGTGAACTATAGATGCAAAAATCATCTATGAAAACCCGTATTGATGTTCCAAAGTAGGGTTGGAAAACAAAGGTCACATAGCGCTGAAATGTATCCGGGGCATTAGTGAGGCCAAACGGCATCACCCTGTAAGCAAAGCATCCTCAAGGTGTGATGAAGGTTGTCTACTTTTGATCTTCTTTTGCAATGCTAATCTGGAAGTATCTTGAGTAGCCATCACACACTGTGTATTGTTCATGACCCGCCACTTCATTGAGAATTTCATCCTAGAATGGAAGGGGAAAGTGATCCCTCTTCATGGCTGTATTGAGAGGTTTATGTCCACATAGACTCTCCACTTACCTTTTTTTTTTTGTGTGACTACTATTGGGGAGACCCACTCTGAGTCTTCGACAAGGTAGATGAAACCTGCTTGTAGCAAACTTCTCACTTCCTTAAGTAGTGCCTCTTGTTGGATTACTCCAAGTCTTTTGAGCTTCTGTACTATGGGTTTACTACTTTCCTTAAGTTTTATGTGGTGCTGCACCACTGTAATTCCTGTGATCTTATCATAGCCATCAATGAACAAAGTACTGAAGTTACCTAGCATGGAAACATATTCCTTCCTTTCTTCATCGGTTAACTCATCTGAGAGCATTTTTTGTAATTTACTTGCATCCTCCAAGGACTGCGTACCTATGATTCCTCTTGGTTTGTCAGAGGTGTTTCAGATTGTGTCAATCTTTTTGGGTCTTTAAGAATGACTCCCATCACTTCGATTCTTTTGTCAGATCCTTCGGTGGTGGTTGTCTCTTCTCCTGAGGTGGACAAATAGTTGCTGGTGGACTCATCTTCTGAAGCCTCCAAGATCATGTTCCGTTGCTTCCAAGTCCTCATGTCGTAGATATGGACTTCCCTTTAGCATCCTTCATCTGAATCATTCCGGTGCTCCAGTCTTGTTTAGCCTCCATAGTCATAAGCCAAGGCCTCCCAAGAATGATGGGGTATCCCTCCCCTTTGTGTGGAATTACAAAGATTTCTACCTCCGCTTCTGTATTCAATGCTGTAACTTTGACTGCATTCACAGTTCCTACTCATTTTACTCTTACATTGTTTGCCATTTTGGCTCAGTAGGGTGCCGGCCTACTTACCTCTAGACCTAGATGGTGCATCATCTTTTCACTCATGACGCATATTTACGCGCCACCATCTATGTAGAAGTTTGAAATTCATTGCCCCTTGATGTGGGCATCCATATTTGGTAGGATGTCGTTGAGATCCCTTCCAGAGATAGCCCCAGCTATCCTCGGTCTTGATTTCCTGGTACTTACAATTTTTGTCCATTGCCTCCTCATTCTTGGTGCAAGGTGGAGTAATTGGGGCCAAGTTATCTTCGGGCCCTGCATTAACACATCCTGAACTAAGTCATAGGGTTTTGCATACTCACCTCGTGAGAAGTCCACGATGTCTATTTTACATCGCGGTTTAGCTGTTTGCTGGCTAGACTCGGCCTTCCCTTTCATCTTCTCTTCTCTTTGAGAGGCCTCCTTGTGCCTGGCACGCTTCACTCCCATAGCATCCACTTCTTCTACCTTTGCTTTTCCTTTGTGCTTTTCTCGAACTGATTCTTCTACCTTTTCTTTCCCTTTAGCCTCCAAGCTAATAACACTCACCACTTGATTCATAGCAGGTGGTGGTGGTAATGGTGGAATGAGAGGTTGGGGTGGTGGTTGTTGTTGTACAAGTGGTCAAAGGATCTGGACTGGTGGGATCGGTCCTGGTTGCCTAGGTGGTGGTGGTATTGCTCTTGGCGGAGAGATCTGATTCTGTCTTCCCCCTTTATTGAAATTCTGTCTCCTTGGATGTGGACAGTAGTACATTCCATGGCCGTGTTCCCCGCAATTGTAACAGTGGTACTCTTGGTTCTGCCTTCGTTTTCCTCTTCCTTGTTCAGGATTCTTGACAGGTGCATGCCGATAGCCAACTCATATGTTGCAGGAAACCTTCCCTTCACATTCTCTCTAAGTGGCGACCATAGACCAGCAGCAGTGAAACGGTCCTTCTTTAGGAAATTAGGCGCTCCTTCGCCTTCCTCCAGTGAAGCAACCCATCTCTCCCATAAGTCCACACATTTGGACTCGTAGGTGGCATACTCTAGCAGACCTCCTTGCTTCAATTCCGTCAGTAGCTGCCATAGCTTCTCCAAGGTTGTGCCTCCACCAAACCTCTTTACAAAAGCAGACCTCAACACTTCCCATGCATTCTTGGTAGCCTGGGGCAATGCATTACACCAGGATTTGGCCTCTACTTTCATCAGTAGAGGAAAAATTTGAAGTCGTGAAGAGTCGTCATCTTTGTTGGAAACGACACAAGCAATGTCGAAATCATCCAGAAAGTCGGTGGTGAGATCTTCTCCCTTCTTTCCGTTGAATGTGGGGAAAGAAACACTTGCCATGGTAGTGACTCAGGAAATTACAAACCCTTTTTTTTATAGATTAATGACAATAGCGGATCATAGCGGCTTTTTACAGGGTTGGGTGGATAGGTTAAAACAAAATTAAGATAGAAACATTAAAGGAATGATGGTAATCCAATATGGGAAGAATGATAGGGTTTGGGGAATTAAGGATTTCTCCTAGTACCACCGCACCGAATAGGTACACGATCTTCTGTTGGTAGAAGATTTTCCTATCTACATAGATATTCACATACATATGCTGTAGAAATCTGAACGGGAATGATGTCGGCCCGTTTTCCATCATGCACAGAGGGTGGATTACTTACTCATACTCTTACAGTGCCAGTGTTGATGAGTCGGCACATCCACAGGAGGCCGTCACCTTTCATGGGCTCTACCTTTCCTTCGTCGCTCAACACGTACGGGGTGATGGTGACACGTATGACCACTCCCAGCCTCTTGGATAGTAGCAATTGCAGGTAATTTCGGTAGTCGGCGTGCTGCATGAATTCTACTCCATTAAGCTGCAACTTGTCTCCAGCCCACTGGGTTTCACCCGTGGTGGAGAGCTTCTTCAGGATAAGTTGTAGAGGGAGAGGAGGAAGATCCTCTACCCGTCTTCCAAAATAGCGAGAGCAGTAGCCGAACCACTCTTCCCTAGGACATGGGAATCTTCTTACCACTTCTTCTTCAGGATTATCGAAGTGGATTGGTAGCACTCGCATGCGTCGTGAAAATCGGTAGGCGACCTTCCGCCGCTTAGCTTCTGATGACCTCCTCTTTGGCAAGCTGGATACAACCTGGCTTTCTGAGCTTGAAGCACTTGCTTGGCCAGATGCTTCTTTCTTCGGGGTCATCTGTTTCCAGACTGGCTTATCTTCTCCTTACCTTTGGCTCGAGCAGCCCCCTTAGGCCATTTTAGAGTAAAGGTTATAACTTTGACTACAGTTTCTTTAGGGAAAAGAGGCCTCACCGTTTTCTTTCCTTCTTTGATGTGAATGACGTCTTTGCAATGAATGTCAATGTAGACGATTTCAACCCCTTCGTTGCCTTTGTTGTTGGCACTCATTGATAGTGTGTTCCGGTTAACAACAGTGATGTCACCTCACCGACCTCCCACCTAATGCTCTCATTTTGTGGTTAGAACAAGCAACACGCGATGGAGAATTTACCTCTTGAATACTGACGACACGGCAGCCTCGCAGTAGTACTTCAATGAAGGCAGCTAATGCCTCCTTAGTCTCCTCTTCTTCCGTCCTCCAATTAGAAAATTCCTTCAGCCATTCGTCCATGATTGATGGCGTGCGTCACTTTCAGCATTGTAAATTGAAGGGTCTTAGAAGCCCTCCTCAGTGGGGGCACCAAATCTATGTGTGTGTATGTGTGTGTGTGTGTGTGTGTGTGTGTGTGTGTGTGTGTGTGTGTGTGTGTGTGTGTGTGTAAGTTTGCGGTGTTCACATCATCGTGGTCTGCGTCCTAGCTGCACAAAGCTAGGTGGTGCCCCTGTTTGTTTTACCGTGATAGGATCGAGGTGTGCCATTTGGCCCCCGGCGTTTTAGAGGCCGTCGAGGTTCGGGGTTCGCTTTGCTCCCGTCAGATGGGAACCACCCCTTGACTTACTCCCTCTCTCTTTCTCTCGTTGACTAAGCACATCACCCCCCTCCTTGTCGTGCCCGCTGTCGACTACCCCCCCCTCCCGGGCCTCGCGCTCATCCCCTCCTTGCCGCGCGTGCTTCCTGCCATACACCCCAACCCTATCCCCTCTCCCCTCCCTCACCATCTTCCCCATCCTCATGCTCTCTCTCTCGCGCTTTGTCTCGCCCGCTTACTGCCCGGCTCCACACTACCATCGCTCACGCTCTCTGTACACAGCTGGTTGTGTGCTATCGCTACACACACACACACACACACACACACACACACCCCTCCATTCACCATCCTCACCCCCCCCAATTCACCATCCTCGCCCTCCTGTCTCTGCGTCGTCCCCACTGCACTGCCGAAAAAATTGAAAAAATTATAAAAAAATATATATGTATATACATTATATATACACACCACACCCCCCCGTTCCCACGCACAGTCGCGCACACACATTGACTTACATATATACACACAACAGGTGTATACGCATGCACTTTTAAAAAAATACAAAAAAGAAGAACGAACGGCCATCGATATCAACAAAAAGAAAGAGAACACCCAAAGCACGCGCCACCAACAACAAAAAGGAGAAATGCACCGAAGGCATGCCCCGGCCGACCCCGAAAAAGAAGTACGCGCTACACCGACGCACCGACAACACACCATTCACCGGCATCACGCAACCACGACGCCATTTTCAGTAATTTGTAGGTTATGTTCATCATTTCTTCAGTTTTCACCCAAGCCTTGTAAAATTCCAACTTTGTAAATTTCCTTTCTCTAGGTGATGGTCATAAAGGCCACCTAGAGATTCTCATTTTAAATAACTCTCAAAACAAAGCAAGGGTCAACCACACTGGGCCCACCAATTGATTTTTCTCCCCGATTAGCTTACCCTAATCCAAGCAGCCAACACCTATAAATTGGCACTGAGAGGTCACTATCAGGGGGGGCAGTTCATGAGAGGTCAGCACTTGGTAGAGTGTAGTGGGAAGAGTTGACACTATTGGCAGGGGGAGGGGGTTTGTGTGATGGTTTTCCTTGGGAATTGCACCATGCAAAGGGAGTCGTGTCCACCTCTCGACTCCAATGGTCGATGCACACACACATACACGCTCTTGGTAGCAAGCTTCACAATCATTGAGTCGTCTTAGAGAACGCACCAAGTAATTGCACCATCTTTTCTCCCTACCTCTCTATCACCACGGTGTGCTGCCTCGCTGGAAGGAAGGTCATTGTAAATACTGCAGAAACAATTCTCCCTCACACCCTCGAGGGATTTCTTCATTTGCAAATCTCTGTGTGTGTGTGTGTGTGTGTGTGTGTGTGTGTGTGTGTGTGTGTGTGTGTGTGTGTGTGTGTGTGTGTGTGTGTGTGTGTGTAAGTTTGTGGTGTTCACATCATCGTGGTCTGTGTCCTAGCCGCTCAAAGCTAGGTGGTGCCCTTGTTTGTTTTACCATGACATGCTCGAGGTGTGCCATTCAGCCCCCGACGTTTTAGAGGCCGTCGGTGTTTGGGGTTTGCTTTGCTCCCGTCAGAAGGTTTTAGTCTTGATTGTCAAGATTGTCCAGATCACCTTTGTCTTCTTGTCCTTCTGTTTTCTCCCCTGCCTTGGTAGATTCATCTGATGATTCAAGATCATCGACACGTGGAGATATTGTGTCCTCTCTTTCTCTTTTCTCCATTTTGTGCTTAAGTTCATTTGGAATACATTGTCGCATTTCACTAGCAATGTTCAGATTCTCTGCTGCCTCCTTTTTTCTATGTTGTTTGATTCTCTCCAATGCTTCATACTTTCTATATTGTAGAGGCACACCTTGCTTGTCCTCTCTTTCCTCATCTACTTTTGTTCCCAAATTTATCTTTTCCTCATGCTTTTGTTGGCAAAGTCTTTCCCTTTGTGCCTATGCTTCTTCCATTGTCCTTCGTGCTTGTGTGATATGGATTTCTTCTACTACCACGTGTTGACCTCTTCTTCAGTTTTGTGTGCCTAATTGTAAATTCATTTTTGTGTTCCTCCTTTACATTGAAGGAATCTCTCTTTCCTTTGACCTAGCTTCTTTTTTGTTTGGAACATCTGATTCTGTCTTCTCGCTGTCAATGTCTTGTTTCCTTGAGCTTTGCCTTGTTTGCTTGGTCTGTAGTTGCGGCATCATAGATGGTTCTACCACTGGCTTTACTGCTCTTTTAGATTTGTGGATCAGACCTAGTTGTGTTTCAATAGGTGGTAGTTCATTAACCATACCTAACGCCTGGTAATCAATTCGAGTGAGCATTGGTCCAACATTCATATAAGACTTTCTTTTTTGGCTACCCTTGATCTTTTCTTCCACTATATTGTCAAGGAGGTAGTTGCCAAAATCATAGCTGACTACTCTTCTTTCTACCAGCCCTATTGCCATCACCACTGCCATGTGCAAAAGTGCAATGTTGCGATATTAGTCGTAGCGGAAGTTCTATTTCTGAGTAGATCAATTCTTGATAGGTCAACTTGTGTCCTCTTTAATTTAACATTGCTTTATCATTATCTATTGCCTTGGTTTTTTGCAATAGATTGTGTGTTCTTTGTTGTAGGTGGAGAGCTTCGTTGATTATCTCCGCAATGATTTTAACCTTTACAGTAGATCCATCTTTGTCCGTGAGGGTGGCTTCCCCATTGTACTGTATAGAGCTGATGAGTTCATGGGCTCTTCTAAAGTTTGTTCCCCATGGAGGCAATCATAAAAAATTGTCTAGTTGTAGACATGTGGTCCCTTCTAGCACTTTGGGCCTTTGGTGTAGCGTCCACAGTTCTTTTGGAAAAAGGGTGGCCTTTACTATCACTCCATCTGCTGCTTGGAACATCCCAATGAATATGTTTGCAGGGATTGTTTATAACACCTGTTGAGTGATGTGAGCTTTCTCATTTGAGGAGATATTTATGGTCTCGTATGGAGCCAATACCCACTACTTCTGTGATTTTTTGCAGGGCATCCTAAGGCTAGTTTTAGATTGAAAATAGGGTTAAGCAAATGACCAAAAACTGTCAAAAAGTTGAAAAAACTCAAACTTTGACCATAAAATGAAAAATGAGCATAACTTTGTCAAAACTACCCCAAATTTTACCAAACTATACCAATGCATCTAAGATTACTATAGTCACACATGCATGAGGTGACATTTTAAATCTAGCTCTGCGGTACATGGATCATGATCCATGTTAGGAGACACTTTGAAGAATTGATGATACCATTTGGTAGGGCTCATCAAGGTGATGCGGTGGTCCAAAAAATTTGAATTTGGACAGTGGTTACGATCTTAGGTCAATTTTTGGTAATTTTCTTTAGACTTAGAGAATTTGGGTATTTTGGTTTGGATTTTGGGATTCAAATGAATTGATACTTCATGGTTAGGCTTTGTGAGATGTTCTGAGCCAAATGATGTCAGGCCAAGGGCCACCCTGGAGGTCAAGGACATGTGTCCAAGGGTCGGCTGCCCAGTGGAGAAGGGATCCTGCAAGTCAAGGGGCTATAAAAGGGTGGTTGGGTGGAAGATCGTACATGAACGTTCCCAGGGTCCTACATTGGTATTAGACCAAGGTGGAGAGAAAGGAGAAGAACGAGCTATGGAGGAGAGGGGAAAAGCTTGCATGACCTTGCATGTTTTTCATGTTATCTCTCTCTCTCTCTCTCTCTCTCTCTCAACGTGGTCATGAAGGCTTAGCCCAAGGACGAGGACAAGCATCGATAAGCAGCACCTGCACGGCCTCTTGCGGCTGGGAGGGAGCAGGCTCGACCTCCACCAAACCATGCATGCTTGAGCTTGACAACACCCCATCGCAGAGAGGATGAATTTTTGTCATGGAGGCATCGATCGGGAAGCACACAATTGTGGCAGTTTGCTTTCTCTCTCTCACTGCGCTTTCTGGCCACCATAACCCGGCTCTTTGTCACACACAGTCACCCTAAGGACTTTGGACTTGGGCAATTAAAGTTAATTAAGGGAGGCTGCCCACGGGCCAACCCCCCTCGTAGCATCGGCATCTCGACATGTCCTCATTTTCTCGGGCTGTCAACAACTCAGCAACCTGTCATACTGCAGAGATTAAGGACACAATAGTATTGTGGAACTTCAAAGGTTTTAAGGGGCTTCCACCCCGGTTTATTCGACAATTGTTTCACATACGAGGAGTCTTTCTCTTTTGTAAGGCATGCCCAAGTGGGGTGCAGAAAAATTGAAAGCCAGCCAAGGGCCTCGGTATGAATTACGACCAGCCAAGGTAAGGCCAACATCAACACATGATTGGCGAAGCACGGCTTCAAATACACCATATTCCAACTGAGCTTTAAAAAAAATAAAAATAAAAATTCTACAGGAACGAAAACAAGCTTACCTCTTTCAATTTTGGTTTTATCAAGTTGATTACCCTTATATTTTATGCACGGCAGCACAATTGCCTAGCAGTAAAAATGTTCACCCAGGCTATGACTGGTATTGCAACGAGCAAGACTCCGTACAAGGGTGCTAATGAGCAAGGCTTGTGTAGTCCAATGTTGTGCTATTGCTTTTAGAATATTTGCAGTTTCCCATCGGTCCCACGTTCGATTTTTGGGTCGGCAAGATTTGTCAATAGATGTACTTAATGAGGTACGCATTTGATTTTTGTTTATTGAACATCTGCTTGATAGCTATGATATGCAACAGCCATGCCTACACTTTAGGCACGCAAAGCACAAGCATGGCTTGTGAAAATTATTGTAAGCACCAAAAATTTGATTGTTTTAAAGATTGGAATCAAGCATGGCTTGCATACCAACCGCCTTGCTCTGCAGCATGGCTTCTGCGCGGTTCAATTTTGATGCAAAAACATAGCAAATTTGCATTGTTTTGGAATCTCAAGGAGATTGGCACATCCTATTGCTTGACTTGATGAAGGGGGCAAGTGACTCGGCATGGCCGACTCCTTCTTACTGTTTCTAGAACCTGACAGAGGATGCTTGCCCCACAGTACTCGCTAATTTCAATTGAAATTGCTTGAGAAGGTCAATTTTTTTTGTCATGATATTTGTATGTCAACAGCCGCATCAGTTGGCTATCAGCAAGGCTTCAATTTATGTGCATCAAGGCTTCAATTTATGCATCTTGCATGGAGACTCCCCACGTTTTGCATCTGCTATGAGCATGCCAACTTGGCCGGGATTTGGAAATGTGCTTGCGAGTCATTTCATTAAGTACAAGATAGACGTATATGATACAAGCGGGTGTATGTGCATACACGACAACTCTCACACAAAGCAGATATGGCTATGTGCCAGTTTGGAGTGAGTTTTTTCTTCGAAATTTCATAACACCTGCTTGCAGACGGACGCCCAGGTTAGACAATTCTAAGTTTCTCTTGTTTTTCCATGTTTCCACTTTGCTTGGCAACTATTGTATTTGTGCAATGCAAAGTGCTTTGGCAATTTTACACGAAGCAAGGCTTCTCCCTTGTGTCAAGGTACTGCCCATTGACTTGGAATCAAGGGCATTGGCACACAAGTATGGGGAATCACGGGCATTGGCACTTCATAGCATCCCTACCAATCTAGACTGTGCAAGGCACTTATGGTTTTGGATGTTACATTTGAGGCCATCACTGTAGCCAAGGGCTTCACACACTAATAGCTATTGCTATCACACTAGTAACTCTCTCACGAACAAGATAAGTGATGGATTGTTTCACGTGCTTTTTGGTTGATGTCAACAAACATCAACATTAAAAGGAACCTAAAGTTAGGACTTAATTCACCGTTAAAGTGCCATATTTGCCTCATTTTTGTACAATCATGACCCCTACAAGGTAGGTGGGTCAGGATGTGTTTTGTGTTTTTCTGTTACCTCTCTCGATGAGAGAGTCATATCAGAAAACTGTGGATTTCTTATAGGATCAGCTACAAGTCAGGCATAAGATGCGTAAGAGCACATAGATTGGGTACACACTCTAGTAGCTTAAGGAAAGTTCCTCATCCCAGCATGCTCTCCTTGTCTCTCTCTATTATTTCTCTCAAAGAATAATGAAAACTTTTTAAAAATCTTTTGATACATGTTTTGCTAGTGAGTCAACCTGAGCTAAGATGCTCTAACTCTCAGCTAGAAAGTGGCAAGGTTCCATCCAAATTAGTCTTCATCAGTTCGTCGATTGAACACTAATTGCCATAAGGGCTATGAGCCACACATGCTGGCTAAGAGTCATTGTTAGATCTCGGGTAAGACCCAACTGTTAGCATTCCTTGGGTGATTGTTCTCCAGCTTGAAGAGATATACCCAATGGACTCCCCATCGACGTTAATGGTGAAGCAAGAGCCTTGCCATTACATATGGGTATTTTGTAAGCACTACATGTCTTGGTACGACGATTGAGCTGAGTTTTTTATAAAATTACACTCTCATAATCTGATCTATAGCACGACGTATAGATGTAGCAAGTATTCCAAATGGCATGGCTGTCCATAAGAGCTAGGGGTTCCGCCTGCGTGGATCTCCCGTTTTCTCTATATCACTGGGCATACATATCGGATCACAGCTTTGTGGTATAACCAATATGTGATTATTAAATCACAAAATACATGTTGATGGTCATTTTTGGACACCTTCACAATTTTCTTTTCACGAAAACTATCTGCCAAGGGATAGTCAAAACGTTCTTTCCAAACTTTCACCAAGGGGGTTGATTTGGCAAGATATACCCTGAGGTTTGGATTGCCAGCACAACACCCAGCGTCCAAGTTTGCTTTATTTATCTTCACTAATCTCTACTTTTAGTGATTAGCAAGTCAAAGAAATTTTGATATGGTATGCTTCCAGGTTGAGGGATATACTTGACTTCTAGGTAAGTATCAGGTACTTTCCACCTCATGGTACGTACATGTTTTTTTTGGATTGAAAATTGAGTTTCCTTAAGTTCTATAAATGGGATGTTTGAGCTAGAAGGCTTTCATCCAGCTTGCTCTTTAGCCAAGTGACAAGGTCATGGAAGAGCATAGCATTTTGAGAAAATAGTATTATTTTCTCTCTTTCCTATTCATCAAGATACCGTAATGGGTCTAAATCTTGTTGAGACAATTACAGACCTACATGGTACGGTTCTCTTTGGCACATGTTCACATGGGACACAACATGGTCTAGGAACTCACGAAGTTCCGTTTAGCCAGTGTAGGACAATGATAATGAGGGTCCCTCTCACTCGCGTAACGGAATGTTCTTAGTTACCTCCACACACAAGTACAATTTGTGCTTGATGGATGTCCCTTTCTTTGACATCCTTACTTGAGACATATTACACATGTGGTGAATATGAGTCTCTGGGACTGACACTACCACCTACATCCTAGTGATGTGTTGCAACAACGTCCCTACGTGCAGGTCGTATCCATTTATTAGACCATTTGGCAAACACCGTATCAGGAACAATTTCAGTGGTTAGAAATTGTCGGGTATGATTACAAGTGCTGTGAAACCACCTTAACGGAGGGTCGTTTCTACATGTAGTCAAGTATGCTACATTCATGAGAATGTCTCATGGTTGGTACCTAGGTGTGGCTGAGCTTTCACATTCTATTATGGTCCAATTCTTCTTGCAAATCTTTCACGTACGTGCCGTGGAAAGTCTTGTCATGGAATTGTGGTTTGTATTTGTCTGTGCTAAATGCATGCACACTAGGTGTTATGGGCCCTAGTGTTTAACACAATTTTTTTTTGAGCGGCATGCCAATTCATGAACTTTCTTGTTTCTACAATGTTTTTCACTTCAAGTACAACTTTTCAAGCAGATTTATGAGTTTCCACCCTACTGTATACGGTAATGGCTCAGGATGGGTGTGTGTGGTTGGATGGTCTATACTCTATGAGCTTACTTCACTCCAGCATGCTTTTAACCTAGTTGGTAGTCTCCATTCCATATCAAGTATATGGCTAGATACTCAATGGTTGAGTCATCGTTTATCTTTAGTCGTGGAAGACTATCTGTAAGTGGTTGGGGGAAAGTACCACACTCTTACTGCTCCTATTCCTCCCTCGTTGGATGGGCAACTATTACGTATTTTTTGTTAAAGCATATACTAAGCGCATATGTTAGCACAACACATTCTGAACGGGAGATTCTCTCACTATTCTAGAATTTGCTTGGGTTAGGTTTTCAACTTTGAACACCTGTTGTGGTGGGGTTGGATACCGATTCAATAAGTTCATAAGTCAAGGACTTAGTAGGTGTGCTGGCAAAGCATGTTGGCATGTAACCTTCATTAAGGATGAGTAGGTAGTTTTGTGTGTTCCAAAATGTTCAGAATTATGACATGAGGAAACTCCTTATTCTATCCCTTAGTAACTATGCGCTTTTCAAGATACTCACGAGAGTTATGAATCTAGCTCACAACTTCATAAATTCTGCGCACTCTTGTATTTATCCGATATTTCATGTAAGCCGTTTGCATAAACGCTTACATGGGGACAACAATGTCATGGACCAACAGATTCTGGTTGATTTCATTGAACCTCTACCCATGAACCTCTACCCAACCGCATAAACTTGCGTGCATTTTAGACTATCATGATTTACGTATGCGTCGTCATGTAGGTCACCCACTTTTGTTTTTGAGGACGAATACGCTTCTGCAAGGGGGGAGTAATGTCAGGCCAAGGGCCACCCTGGAGGTCAAGGACCTGGCCAAGGGCAACCTTGGAGGTCAAGGACCTGCCGGCTGCCCAATGGAGAACGGATCCTTCAAGCCAAGGGGCTATAAAAGGGTGGTTGGGTGGAGGATCATACTAGGCAATTTCCAAGGTCCTACAAATGATGTGATTTTGTCTTTGATTGGACAAACCTTTTGCACACATGTTTCTATAGGTCTTCCTAGAACACTCGTGAAATTTTTTCTAGTTTGGACTTGTTTTTCTTATGTTTACTCAATTTTCCAGTTTATGGTCATGTTTATTCCATCTTGACCATATCTATTTTTTGGATCAACTTTCTTGACCATATCTTATTTTTGGATGCACTTTTGAGCACTTCCTTTGATTGATCTTTGATAGTTCATTGACTCATGATGATTTATACTTGAAAACCACTATTTTGCCCAACTCCCTGCCAAATTTCATCAGTTTCATTTCATCTGAAAAGGGAAATTGGTGTAGACAATTTGCACCACTTTGCAGGTATCCCTTTTCTTTGCTTTGCTCCTAAATAGACCTTTAGTGTTGCTTCTTTTGGATCCTTGGGTTTTACTCACTTCTGGATTCCCTTTTGTTTTGGGCTGATTTTGAATAAAACCACGGGAAGTTCCAAATGTGTCTCTGTCTAGGAGGTTAGCTCTATGTCCCCATTCATGATTTTAAGACCTCTTTTGTGACTATTTTGCCTGGTTAGTTATCTTTTTGCATCCTCTAGCCAATGATCAACTTTTGCATTGATTTTGTCATCAAGGTACATGGATCGTGATCCATGTTGGGAAGGCTTTTGTAATTCCAATTGGTCGAGTTTGTTCCTAGGGTTGTGGGGATCTAATTATGCAATTTTTACCGATTTTAGGCTTTGAGGAACATGGATCACGATCCATGTTCCAACCCCTTTTGCAACTATTTTTGCATGGGTTGATTCTCTCTCTGGCTCTCTCTCTCTCTCTCTCTCTCTCTCTCTCTCTCTCTCTCTCTCTCTCTCTCATTGAATGCAAATGAGCTTATTTTGCCCCATTTGGACTATATGTTCCCTACCTACTCGGAATGCCCCATTAATACGTACCTCCATTGATCATATCTTCTTGTTCATATCACCTACGGATTAGCCATTCTTCATTCTAATATTCAATGGAAAAATGGACTTTAATCTACACTTTCGGTCCTTCAGAAGTTGGCTCAAAATCCATCCTATGCCAAACCTTTTCATATTTTCCATGTTCGAAGCCCTTGATTTGAAGATTCAGTATGTTCTCTTAGAAGTCAATTCCGACTTTCTTGACTCAACTTATTTATTTTTGTTGATTATTTATCCTTTTTAGTTTTTTAGTGTTAAAAATAAAAAAAAATACCCACTACTATTATTAATTGGCCAAAATTTTGCCAAAATTATTGCAATCACTCATACATACATAATCCTAGCGCGACATCTTATTTTTTGTGAATGGTGTCAATATGTCATTCTCCTAAGAGCTTAAAAGCTCTAAAAATTTGATAAAGGAAAATAAAAAGAAAATATTATATACAAAATGATGAGTATCGTGCTACGTTTTCCCCCATTCCTAGAGTGAGTCGTCCTCGATAAACATTTGTCAAAGTACATGGGTACGAAGTAAGTGTCTATGCATAGTTGTATATTGTGGCTCTAGGATGTGAATGGAAAATATGCAGAGGGTAAAAAAGTGTTGTGCAAGATGTGGGTTCTGAACCATATGTTCAGGGGATTTTGATGATAAGGGTAGTTTGAAGCTGCATGGTCCGAACAAGAGAAGAGGTAGAAGACACGCTCGATCTTTGACAGTGGCACCTAGAAGTTTTGACATTGCTCTGTCTTTTGATTGATGGATCTCTTTTAGACACCACTGAAATTTCTTTGATGTGGACTTTGAGTTCAAGTCATCTAGTGTGCGAGTTGGGTTTTGTTTTCATGTCCAAATGACTTCTTTTGGTTGTCGATGGTGTGAGTGTACTGACCCTGTTTTGCTTAGCAAAATTTGGATCTTTTGTTGGCTGGGTAGGGTCTGGGTTTGGTTGGTCCTGCATAGGGTGAATTTCAGTACAATGCCGTTGGCTATTCAAAATTTCTTCGGATGGGTTTGCATAATAAACTTTTTTACCCATATTTTTCTAACCACCTTTCGAGACCTCTGCGGTATGGGAACATGGGTTGATTGAAGAGGTTCCCATATGTAATTAGATTGTACAAATGGTGTGGTGAAAGATCTATCATCTAGCATGAGTTGTAAGGTATTATCCTACCAATTGGGTGTGGCTTTATAAGTGTGCATCCATGGCACTCCTAGAATAAATGATTTATTAAGGTTGTATATGCAACCACATAAAATTGATGAGGATAAACTGTTCCATCAACAGCTATTGGTAAATTGACATGTCCCAAGCTATTCATTGTTCCTTTGTTGGCCACTTTGAACCCAAGAATATTTGGCAATAAAGGTTCCCTTGTCAATTTCATGAATGTGAGTAGTTGACAACATTTTCTCTTGCCCCAGTGTCCACTAATGCTTGCTCGATGGTACCATCATTAAGTTGTAGCAAAATGGATAGATCGATGCTACCTAACCATGTTGGCTTTGTTTGTATGGATGCTATTAGAGGATAATTGATGCAATTTTTTTGTTTGCAATTTCTCAGAAGGTTTGTTAGCTCCTTTTGCTTTAATATTCTGATCTTGGCCTCTTCCTTAGCCTATTCCTAAATATCATGGGCTCGACTTCTTCGTTGATCTACTGCATGGATTGTTTGGAGTCCTTATGGTGTCATTGGAGAAGATATTTCTTTAACCTACAGCCACTCATCCAATTAGGCATCTCCTCACTTGCCAATGTTGCAATCTTGATGGCACCAATTTGCGATATATCATGTATTACAAAAGGCCCCATCCCTTGTTTTTTGAGTTTTTTGGAGTGTTGCTTTAGGGTATACACCAAAATGTAATCCCCCTTTTGGAACTCATTGTCAATCACATGTTGATCATAAAAAGCCTTCATTTGTTGTTTTTCTGAGTGTATATTCTTGCTACCACTCTCATTTTGGTTTCATCTAATTGCTCCAAAATGTCTAGTCTTTCAGACAATTAGTGTCCCGTCCATCTGTACTGTGTTGCAACTCGAAGCGTGTTAATCAAGAATTCCATGGGTAGAATTGCATTACTCCCAAACACAAGGTTAAAAGGAGTGGTTCCTATAGAAGTTTTAAATGCTACTCTGTAAGCCCATAATGCTGAGTGTAGTTTCTGGTCCCAATCAGTTCTTGAGTCACTCACTATTTTTGTGAGTACCCGTGCATAAGATATTATTGCTACCCTCGGGTTGTCCGTTATCTTGGGGGTGATAGGGTGCTGATTTGCGATGGATCACCATGAATTTTTCAAGTAAGATTTCAATGACATTGTTTACAAAGTGTCTTCCTCTATCACTCACAATTTCAATGGGTAGACCATATCTGGTAAAGATATGTTCAGAAAGGAATTGAGCCGTAGTTCATGCATCATTTTTTGTGTTGCTTTTGCTTCCACCCATTTGGTCAAATAATATGTGGCTACGATGATGTATTGTGCATGCATCCTATATGTGGGAGGTATGATGGGACCTATAAAATCTATTTCCCACTTGGCAAAGTCTAGTACTGCTATCATTGGCCCCGTAATGGAGTTTCCTTCTTTGCAGAGGAGCTTTTGTGGGTTGACATTTATCACACCTTCTGACATATTCCTTCACATATCTCTGAACATTGTTGGCCACCATATTCTTGCATGAGGTACTAGCCATGCAATTTTATCAACAGAAAAATGTCCCTCTGACTGTCCTGAATATGCTTATTCTAGGATAGATAAATATTCGCTTTTAGTAGCACACAATCATAATTGATCGTCCTTTCCCTGCATGTACAGTTGGTTTGTAGTCAGCAAATAGTTTGGACCATTTTGAGCTGACACATAAATGGTCTTCCTAGTATGATATCGAAATTTCTACTCTCATCAAAATTCATAATAGCAAAGGTGTATTCATATGCAATTCCACAAGAGGGTACTACGATTTTCTCCAAAATGCCAATAGGTCTCTCCAGGTACCCAAATGCTAATTGAAGTTTCATTCTAGTTTTCCTTAGAGAAGGTTTTTCCCATTTTTCCCACATTGCTTTGGTGGCTATGTCAATCCTGCTCCACTATCCAATATAGCAAGCGATTTTACTCCTTTGTACTCCATAGGCAAGGTCGTGTTCCCTTCTTCTCCTTCAATAGTCTCCCACCTTATTCACAGGTACTGGCTCATGTTTAGTTTGTTTCAAAGTCTAGTTATTCAATGCTTTTGGAGAAACAATTGGTGACTGAATTACCAGTCATATTTTTTCCAATTTTTTCCCAACCTCCTCCCAAAGGTGAGGTCTTACATACAGTAACTCACATAGAGTTAGCATACAACGGATAGGGAACGTCGTCAGCTCATGAAGAGTCTTGGTATCCATCATCTTAGGACCAAATTTCCATGAAGATTGTACTTTCTTTACTTTAAATATGGTTTTATGGCTGCCTATGAATGTAGGTAATGTCTTCAACGACTAAGGTTTATTGTGTTCTGACATTTGTGTATCTGCATCGCCATACAATGATCATACATCATTTGGGTAGAGCTCATGTTTGATGTAGATCTCAGTGCTAGGAGATGACTGAAGCATTGCGCTTCTATCTTTCCTCTTTTGATATCCTCCCTCGGATCCTGTGGCCATGGTTCTTCCACTTTAGGAATTGGCATAGGTGCCTGTGAATACACCCCATCCGTTGTATTGACTGCCATCCTTGTATCCAAAGGTGTTTCATCTACCGAATCCTTTTGGTCTCTATCTTTGATCCCTTTTTCCTTTAATTCTTGGATTTTTTTGCGGATTAACACCTCAATCCTTGGAGCAGTCGGAATAGGTGGTTCCATAAGAGCTTGAGCTACCTAGATGAGCTCCTTGAACATCTTTTTCATAACCTAGGTGAGGATACATTAGCCATCTATGCTCATGGGTTTGATTGCACTTTAACCTAGATTCATAAGCTTTCAAGATCGCATCCAAAGATTCAAAGACCTTGCCCACCAAGACATATCCTCTCGACTGTATTACTGATTTTTTTGCTACATCACCCTTTTGTTTAAGGTCTCTTTCCATTCTCAGCTATTCCTCTGTTTGCTGCAATTTGGTTTCCAAAGATGATTTTTCTTTTTTGCTTTCATCTTGTCCCTTTTTTCCTTCTAGGATTTCCTAGGGGTTCTAATAGAGAAATTATCTATCTGAGTTTGGTTGGCTGGGATGTTCCTTGCAGCCTCTTGTGTTGGTGCTCTTGTTATTGCGTTTATTGGAATGGTTGGTTTCATTTCTGATCCACTTGAGCTTGATACAATTTCAATTTTTTTCATGGTTTCTTTCCCTTTGTTGTCAAGTTTTTTGGACAATGTGGAATGAGATCGTCATTTATACACCCTTCAGTGTACCCAAAGAGTTTGATACACTCTCCTTTGTGTGGACAACTCCTTGTCCAATGATCATTGCCGCATTCATAGCATGGTCCTACTTGTGGTGGAGAGGCTTGTGGATCTCCCATCGGTTGTCTTGTTGTAGGAGGATATCGCCTAGGTTTATAGTTCTCAGTTTCCATGAATATAAGCATATTTTCATCAACCAAGTAATGGTTTTTGTTGGTTGTTCTATGTATGATGATTCTAACATCTCCTCAGAAACTATCCATGGAGTTTTTTCATCAAAAGCATAGGCATTTTCATCAAACCCTCTCTCACAGTGACTATCTAAATCTTCTCGGTAGGAAACTACCTAGACCATACTCTGATCAGTGGGGGCCTCTATAGGTTGTGAAATTCTTACCATGGCCCTGTTTTCGTGGGGTAAAGGAGGCTGATGTCCCAAAATAGGTCGAGGTTTTTCCTACCCTTGGACTATATTATTTGGTCCTACTTAGTATCTTTGAGGAGGTAGTGACTGTTTCCCTCCAAGTGGCACATATTGTCTTTCTCTAACATAGTTTCTATTGTGGAAACATTCGTGGTCCTCATGGTTTCTCCATTTCTGTTCGATAGCACACCACTTCATTACACACTGTACATTTTCTCTTGGCCTAATTTGTATGTTGCACCACTAACTGTTGCACCACAAATGTCACATTTTCGTGTGGGCTATTGTTGTGTGTTTGGGCTCGTCCTGTTTCCTTGGTTCATCCTTCTGATCACTTCCTCGATCACTTGATCAACGTCCGACACAGTTTGGTTTTGCCCATCCAATTTCATTGCGGATTCACCAGTGGTTGAAGAGGTGCTACTCATCCCTTCTTTTGTGTCCTCTGTCACCTCCCCATATGCCTTACAATTGTCTACCAAATACAGTGTCTCTTTTGTGAATTTCTCAAAAGTAACACATGCCTTTAAGTGAAAGTGTTTTTTGAGAGTGTCATTTTGCAATCCTTCTATGAAAAGGATTGACAACCTCTCATCTTGAGGTAGTTCTCTAGCAAGGCATCTTTCTATGTATTGCTTAAATCAAGTGAGGCTTCCTTCTCCTTTTGTCTAAATGCATAATTTGAGAATTTCTCAACAAATTCTCAAAAAAGTTTCTTGATACTTGGAAATTCCCAGTTGTTTAATGGTTGGAACCAGGTCAAGGCCGTTCCTTCTAGTTGTAAATCCAATTCCTTCATATTGAAGATGGAAATCGATTACTTTTTCAGCCCTCAAAACTTGTTTGAAGATTGATACATGCGCATACCGATCTCCCGATCCGCTTTACTTTTTGGGTACACACTTTGCCACTTGAGATGGTTGCATGCGTCTAGACTCTGCAACCATCCTAACCATCCCTGGTCCTCCTGATGCGATCTCTCTAGCTTCATATCCTCCCCTTGGCACTACAATCAGTATCCTCTTTGCCATACATTCATCAAGTCGTTTTGTTTGATCTTAAGTAATAGTCGGAGGGATTCTAGTCGTGTAAGTCAAATAAGGTGCTACACTACCCCTGTGTGTGTTCATAGAAGCCCTAGACCCCGTTGATCCCATGGGCCCTGCATTCCAGACTCGTTGGTGCCCAAATGAATCTTCCACTCCAGTTCTTAGTGGACTTACATACCCAGTTTTTGATCTCGTTTGAGTAGTGGTGGTTTTAACTTCCTCAAAATTTACATAGTATTGGTGGAGTGGTCCACCAAAATATGTATATCTCTCTAGCTCCTTACGGTCCATAAGAGAGTAGTTTTGGCCATGCTTATCCATTATGACCACTTGGATACTCCTCCCCTTTGTGTATGTAAAAACGTATAGTTTTTTATGGTCAGTCATCTCCTTGATGACAGGCTCATTGCATCTATAATAAAGTGTCTATTCTCCATTATTGGATTTATATAGCCCCACGTAAGTGTTGTCTGTATTAATCCACTCCGTCTTGTTAGTGCACCTAAGCATAGTGTTTTGTTTTTCCATTTTGGGTGGTTCATCTACCAACTCTTCATCTACCTTGTCCTTGGTGCCAATCAATCCCCATTTTTCCACAATGAAGGGTTGTGAACAACGAGGTACATCATCCCCTCTCGGTCAAAGTATCTGTCTCCGTCATAGTCCACATCTACAAGGTCCTTGAACTCACTTAGGTTGTTTTCCAATTTAACACAGTAGCGGTCCATTCCATCCTTATAAATTTTGTCTTTAAGTACAGTCTTGAAATGAAATTTTAGATACAACAATTTTATGTCAGATGCAGGTTTTTAAGGACCTGCCCCCATGGAAGTTTCTTCCTTAGGGTTCACCTTGTTGGATTCTTCAGTCATTAGGGTGTATGATCTTTCCGATGAGGTATCAGATAAACTTTCCTCTATAACACTACAACACTCTACGCGCTTTTCGACGAGTAGTCTTTCGAAGCGGCATACCTTTCGACGTGCATTTAGACATGCATAAGGGGCGTCGATATATGCGTCGATATGTACATGGCAACACACGTGCCAATGTCCGTCGAAATTGCGTAGCAACCACGCATATTTCCATGCGCATATCGATGCATATATCGACGCTCAAAAAATTGGGGGAAAAAATCCCACCCATGCGCAAGAGGTCATTTTTGTCTGCGCGCACCAGATCTAGTCCCTGTTTCTTGGACACCTGCAGTGTAGGTATTGTTCCCCCTCTCCCACCCCACCCCACCCCTCCCCCCCCGCCCCGCCCCCATCTCTCTCTCTCTCTCTCTCTCTCCCTCAAGCTACATTGTAGGAAAGAGAGAGAGAGAGAGAGAGAGAGAGAGAGAGAGAGAGAGAGAGATGGGTGAGTGTGTTTGTGAAATAGAGAGAGAGAGAGATAGATAGATAGATAGAGAGAGAGAGAGAGAGATGAGAGAGAGAGAGATAGGGAAGTAAAGAGAGAGAGAAATAGAGAATGAGAGAGAGAAATAGAGAGAGAGAGAGAAGGAAATATAGAAATAGAGAGAGAGAGAGAGAGAGAGAGAGAGAGAGAGAGAGAGAGAGAGAGAGAGAGAGAGAAGGAAATATAGAAATAGAGAGAGAGAGAGAGAGAGATAGATAGATAGATCGATAGATAGTTCTATTATCTTCCTCGGAGGTCAAATATGACCTATGGGACCAAATGAACATGTCATGTGTTGTGAGTGGAGGTCATAAGTGACTTTCGATGCTCAAAAATGGCTGAAATGAGCGTCACAATAGAGAGTCCACATCGTGGTTGGGAGAGAAAGGTATGTAGGGAGAGCTCATGGCTGAATATATGGGGAAAAGAGGACCTAATGTGGTCAAAAGTTGAGCACCCAAGTAGTGTGTGGTACTCACTCTCTCGCACTTGACGAGGGCATAAGGTCCAAAGTCGATGACACTCCTCACTAGTGCCCCAACGTCCTGTCTCACAGCGTAGAGAATGGGAGCTAAGACGAATGGAGGCAATGGTGTGGATCGCACTCAACGGGATGGGCTCAAGGATGTAGGGATGGGTTCGGTTACCTCGTCCAGAGAAGAAGAGAGATTTGTAGTTTGGGGCAACGTGTGTGGTGTAATGGCTGAAGTGAGAACCTCTGGATTTCTCCCAAGCCGTGATACATTGGCATTGTAAGAAGGCCTCATTAACTTGGGAGTCGATCGATGCATCCTTGACCAAGTGACATGCATCCCATCTTCCAAACCATTTCTTGATGTCAAGCATCCACCCCAAACTTAGTATTTTTCTCTTGCATGTCTTTTGAACCTTTTGACTTGCTTTCATATGCGATTCTAGGAAGTCGATGCAAAGGGCTACGTTGTGTCTTACACATGTACTCCACAACCCTTTGCATGCCCCATACCTCAATGGGAAGCGATCCAGACTCAAGAAGTAAGAGCATGTAGGGTGTTTGTGCCTTGACTTGGAGAAAGTTGGTGAGAAAAGGCTTTTGGACATTCTCAAACTCTTTCCAAGTAGACTTCCCGATGCTTCCACCCCACACCTCCACTCCATAAAGAAGCACCGGTGTCACCAATGTGTCGAAGAGGTACTTTTTGAGAGCCCAACACTTGATCTCTCCAGCATTGCACATGCTCTCAAATGCATAATAAACCCTCTTTCCGGCTTCCAAGCGACACATTGCACAATCCTTCCATTGGCCAAGGTACTTGAAGTGATATACCACTTCAAGTTGCTCATTGTTGTTTACAATGCATGGATTTTTGTCATTGAGGGTCTTTACAAGCATAACCTTGGTTTTGGATCCATTCACGATCAGCCCGCTATGTAGGCAAAAGCGTTCCAAGACACTCATAAGCTTTTGTGCATCTTCTAAGGTATGTGCGAAGAGCACTACATCATCGGCATAAACCAAACGCATGATCACCGCATTTCCGATCTTAACCTCTTCTATGCCTTCTTTCTGCAAAAAATCAAGTACCATGCATTCCAATTCATCAATGAGTAGCCCAAAGAGGGTTGGGGAAAGTGAGCATCCTTGTTTGACACCCATGGGGCTTGCAAATAATTTTGAAACTCCATCTCCCATACGTAATCGACATATCACTTTTTGGTAGATGCGAAAGACTGCATGCATAAATTATCTCGGCACTTGAAGGCTTTGCATACGTCTCCAAAGATTTCCTTGTGGTACCATGTCAAAAGCTTTCTTGAAATCCACAAAGCAACAAAACAACTTTTTTCCTTTCAATCGAAACGCTTCCATAAGAACTCGAAGAGTGACAAGGTGATTAATAGTGCTATGATGCTTTCGAAAACCTACTTGGCCATGCCCACGTTTGCCATTTTTTTCAGCCCATTCACTTATCTTCATCTCCATGATACATCCAAATAACTTTGCCATCAAAGAACCAAACATTATAGTGCAATCGTTTTTCACATTGTTTACATATCCTCCTTTGTGCAAAGGTTTGATACAGTTTGCACTCCAATCATGAGGCATTCCATACTGAAGTGCAAGGTTAAACATAGATAGAGAGAGGGAGGGAAATAGAGAAATAGAGAGAGAGAGAGAGAGAGAGAGAAATAGAGAAAGAGAGAGACAATAGAGAGATAGAGAGTAATATATATATATATATATATATATATATAGAGAGAGAGAGAGAGAGAGAGAAATAGAGAGAGAGAGAGAGAGATAGAGAGAGAGAGAGAGAGAGATAGATAGATATATAGATTTTATTATCGTCCTCGGAGGTCAAATATGACCTATGGACCAAAGTTACATGTGATGTAGTATGTGTATGGCTGATGAGTGACTCTCGATGCTCCAAAATTGTAGTGATGAGAGTCGCAATGGAGAGCCCACACTTTGACTGGGAGAGGAAAGTGTGTAGGTATAAGTTATGGCTGAAAATGTGAGAGAAGCAAGTTCGGATGTGATCAAAAGCTGAGCACTCTAGTAGTGTGTGGTACTCAGACTCTCGAACTTGCAGTGAGCATAATGTGCACAATCGATTTGACTCTTCTCCATTGCCCCAACGTCCTATCTCGCATCGAAGGAAATGGGAGCTAAGCCGAATTGCTGCGATAGTGCGTATCGCGGACAAGGGAATAGGCTCAAGCATGTAAGTGTGAGTACGGTTTCCTCTCTCAGCGAAGAACATGGTTTTGTAGTTGGGGGCAATATAGGTGGTGTAATGTATGAAGCGTGACCCACCGGATTTCTCCCAAGCCGTAATACATTGGCGTTGTAGAAAAGCTTTATTCACTTGAGAGTCAATTGAAGCATCATGTAGCAAGTGTAATGCATCCCATCTCCCAAACCACTTCTTTATGTCTTGCATCCATCACGTGCTCAAGATCTTGCTTTTATGCGTCTTTTGAACTTTTTTGCTTGCTTCCCATGCAATTGTAGGAAGTCGATGTGAGGGGTTTTGACGCATCTTTATCATGTACTCCACAACCCTTTCCATGCCCATAACCTCAATTGGAAGAGATCCCGACTCAAGAAGTAGGAGCATATATGGTGTTTGTGTCTTAACTTGGGAGAAAGTTTGTAAGAAAACGCTTTTGGACATTCTCAAACTCTTTCCAAGTAGACTTTGAGATGCTCCCGCCCCACACTTCAACTTCATAAAGAAGAACCGGTGTCACCAATGCATCAAAAAGATATTTCTTGAGAACCCAACATTTGATGTTTCCCGCATTACACATGTTCTCAAATGCATAATATGCTCTCTTTCCCGCTTCCAAACGATGCATAGCACATTCATGCCACTTGTGATTGGATGAAACCTCAAGGCCAAGGTACTTAAAGCTCTCAACAACTTCAAGTGTCTCGTTGTTGTACACAATGCATGGCTTCTCCTTATGGTTGGTTTTCACAAGAATAACCTGTACACAATGCATGGCTTCTCCTTATGGTTGGTTTTCACAAGAATAACCTTTGTTTTGGATTCATTTACAATCAGCCCACTATGCAAGCAAAAGTTCTCAAGGACAACCATAAGCTTTTGTGCATCTTCTAAAGTGTGTGCTAGAAGCACTACATCATCCGCATACAACAAAAGCATGATTACCGCATTGCAAATAGTGACGTCTTCAATGCCTTCTTCTTGCATAAAGTCAAGTACCATTTGTTCCAATTGATCGATGCATAGACCAAAGAGAGTTGGTGACAATGGATATCCTTGTTTAACCCCAATAGTGCTTACAAAAATTTCTGAAATTTCTCTTCCCATGCGCAATTGACAAATCACCTTCTCATAGATTCGAGAAACCGCAAGCATAAACTCACTTGGCACTTGCAGTTCTTCCATCCTTCTCCACAAATTGTTACGTGGAATCATATCAAAGGCTTTCTTAAAGTCCACAAAACAACAATACAATTGCTTGCCTTTCAACCGGCTTTCCTCCATGAGAACACGAAGAGTGACAAGATGATCAATGGTGCTATGGCATCGACGAAAACCCGCTTGTCCCTTTGCACACTTGTCATTCTCTTCAGCCCAATCACTCAATTTCATCTCCATTATGCACCCAAACAACTTTGCCATAAGAGACCCAATCATTATAGTCCGGTAGTTGCTTACATTCTTTACATCCCCTCCTTTATGCAAAGGCTTAACCCAATTAGTACTCCAATCATAAGGCATACCATGTTGAAGTGCAAGGTTGAACATATCACACATCCACTCATGGGTAAAATCTCCCATCCATTTGATCATCTCCGGCTTGATACCTTGAAGATCTCCTGCTTTGAGAGTGGCCAATTTTTCAAGCCCACCGCATACATCCTCAATAGTAAAAAAAGACGGCATACATGGGAGTGAACCATAAAATGGATTTTTTTCAGTATTTTCTTGCTCATATAATTGCCTACAATGTGTGTACATATCCACTAGACTCAAGTTACCAAAATTCTCAAACCGCTTGCCTCTCAAGTTTCTCCAAAATCTTCCACATGCATGTGCCTTTTCTTGGACTTGAAATTCTTGTTGCTTTACTTCCCATCTTCTTCTCTTCTTTTGAATCAATGCCTTGTATGTATGCAAATGACTTTGATAGTTGTCTTTGTCCATAGTTGCATCAAGCTTTATCAAGGACTTTCGAGCATCTTGACATTCTTTATCAAACCACCTTTTGCGTGATCTATCTTTGTTGATACCATGGAGATGCTTTATGGCAAAGCATTCTTCCGCACAAGAACAAATAGCTTTCTTGAAAGCTTCCCATTTAGTTTCCAATGGTGCATCACATTGAAGCTTTGTCATCCATAATTTTTTCTCAACCATTTCAATGTACATTGGTGCCCGTTTGAAATCCATACATAGTGATAACTTCTCTTTCCTTTGGCTAAGATTATCATGCTTAGTTGCTTCTCCACATGAAAGGTCAATACATAAGGTGCGATGGTCGGATTCCGGGGTCCATTGACCAAACATAAAGCTCTTTATGCGATACATGATGGCTTCAGAGAGTAGCATATAGTCAATCACACTATCCCCATTATGTCTCCTATATGTAAATCCATTGGTTCCACTCCACAAAGATACACCATTGGCAATGAGCATACCCGTGCTATTACACATGTGTAAAAGTAACTTTCCATAGTGATCCGGCTCTTTCTCATCCATTGAAGTACGATCATACAAGTGAACTTCCTCCAACTCCCTTGAAATGTATGGCATATCAAATTATTGAGTATCATGTTGCAATGTTTTTGTGCGAGCATTCATATCCCCAAATACAATAACATCACCTTCACCTTTGAAATAAGCAATTTCCTCTTCCAAATCAGAAAATGGTTGATCTCTATCCATGCAAGCATAAAAGGGAGAATCATGATGAGGAATGTAGCAACCGGCTACAAAAATGGGTGCTCTTTTTGGTGTCATAATTTTCAGCCATACATAACGTTTGTACTTGTCATCTTTCACAATTGATACAAAATCTTCCAATCCTTTCTTAACCATACATGCTAACCCTCCTTGTCCTCTTCGTTGCTTGAGATTCTTTGACCACATCAATGAATGTACATTGTAATCCTCCAAGCCGTTAATCCTTTGTGTATCATGCTCCCAAGTTTCAACAAGAAGTACAACATCGGCTTTGCTTGTTAGTTCACCAATGCCAACCCCCGCATTCCATGGGTATCCATTACAATTCCAAAAGCATATTTTCAATTGTAACTCGGTCTCATAGGTCACGCATCCCTATTTGCTTGAGAGACTTGCCTCCTCCTTGGGCACATTTTCTTCATGAGAGATCTCCTTGTTTTTATTATTCTTTTCCTCATATGCCTTGCGACGCATATTTTGTTGCTTAATAGTGCGATCTTCACATACAAAACATTTTGTATCTCTCAAATAGATCCAACTATTATCAAGGATAATCTATCGCTTGGTCTCATCCGGCATGGTACATACAATTGGCCGTTCTCCCAAGCGAGGAGCTCCTTGCTTCCCCACTCTATGTGCTCCATAGACCATAACTCCGGACATGTCAAAGTGGGTTTTGAAGAAATCTTCAATAACAATGGCAAGAGAAGGAGGTGTCTCTAACTTCTCTTCGGGAATTCCACGAATAACAATGTTCTTGGAACGTCGCTCCCGTTCCTTCAACTCCTCCACATCCACATTCTCAACATTCTTTGTTTGAACCATAGCTTGCATGAGTGAGGAATTAGAAACCACATTGGTACCACATACATCAGCCCAAGACTTGTTTGTGCATACATTTTTCATGTCGCATACATCCCGGCTCATAGTGTCAAATTTCTCCTCTTTCAATACATGGTCATGCTCTACTTTGCTCATCCGCTCCTTCAAAGCATTCAAGTCCACAAGAGAGCGTTTACATTCCTTGACTTCCTCTTCAAGTTGCATCAAACGTGTTGTTTGCATCTCAAGTGTCCTCTTGAGATTCTCATTCTCAACCACAAGTACCCTTAGTGTGCCATTCTCCATTGCAAGTGCTCGTAAGTCTTCGCCTTGTTTGTTTACGGTCTCTTGCAATGATACCAAGTACGCCATGATCATGGTTTCCGATGTCGTTGGTTGGGTGGTTGTGTTGCTATCTCCACACTTAGGAGATTTTGGAACATTTTCCACAATGGTTGTGGACCTTGTTAAGGAAGAAGAACCCTTGCGAGTGCCGGAAGACATTGTATGTAAAATAGGCGATGAGAATCAATTTTGTTGAACCTGTTCACTTCGGAAATGCTGCTACAGAAACGCCTTCCATAACTCTGAAAATTTCTGTCTTTACATCAATGCGTAGAGGACTTTGTGCTCTTCGATTGAGGCTATAGATCACCCAAATCGGAGTTCGGATGAAGAAGGTATCATCAAAAGAGTGGACTGCTGTCTACTAGGTCAAAAAACGACTGCGTTTTTAGAGAGAGAGAGAGAGAGAGAGAGAGAGAGAGAGAGAGAGAGAGAGAGAGAGAGAGAGAGAGAGAGAGAGAGAGAGAAAGAGAGATAGATAGGGAAAGAGAGAATGAGAGAGAGAAATAGAGAGAGAGATAGTAGTAGATAGAGAAAGTAGTGGTGAAAAAGTTAGCTTGGATGCTGACCAATTGTGTGAAAAGGACACAAACTATCTCTCTCTTCCTCTAGAAGAAACTATGGAACTAAAAGAGGCAAAGGGGTTTTGCTCGCTACATGCGTTGTCATGTACACTTGGGTGTGCACATATGTGTGACCTAAATAGGATTTTTTTTTTCCGAGAAAAAGATCCTTCTATTAGTTAATGAAAGCTGCCCGTAGGGCTAAAACCACCCCTGCAAGAGAGGGCTACAACAAACATGATGGGGAGACTCTCCCAATGAAAGAACAATATATGTACAATGAGGCTAAATCAAGGGATGGGAGGAGGGAAGAGCCACACAGGTGGTCGGTAGTGCCATCTGAGCACACCCTGGACAATGGTATAGAAAGGCCCAGGGCGCCAGAGTCGAAGGAAATCCTCGCGGCGCTCCCGCATGCGGTCGGAGCTGCCCTGCAGTCCCTCAAGCTATCCTCTGAGAGTATGGATCAGCTGTAGCCAAAAGTCACGAACAGTCTCTGCTGGTGGCATAGAGCGGGCCTCAAAAATGCGAAAACCGCAGGCCCGCCAGATGAACCACAGTGTCAGGCCACTGATGAGCTCCCAACACTCCTCTCTCTCACTACACCACTCCTGTGGAGTAAGCTCTGTAGCAGGCTGGAGTGTAGGACGCCCCCCCTGTATCACTATCATCTTGATGGTGGAAGATAGCTCAAATTGAAGTGCCGCGCCCGTGAGAGTGGACCAAGCCGCTGCCCCCCAAGTGTACGGTCTAGCTGTGGAGAGAGTAGGCATCAGCCGAAGAACTCGTAGCCACAACTGCTGGTCCGAGGGACAGTCCCAAAGACAATGACGCTGGCTCTCCACCAACTGGTCACAGGCTGCACATGCGGCCGAGAGACCACTATGCACAAGCCAGCTCCCTACTGTTGTAGTTCTGTGTGCAACCAGCCACTGAAACAAAGTGACGCGCCTCGACTGTCTAGAGTCCCACAGCCTCTGCCAAAAGTTTGCCAAGAACTGGACTGTGAGGCCCTCCTCCTGCCAATGACGTGCTGCAGCGGGACGGGCCTCTCTCTGTGCTGCAAGTATATGACGTCCAAGCCAAACAATGTACTGAAAGAAGGGGACTCCTAGGTGGTCTGCAGAAGAGAAAGGGTCCCTCCATAGACACTCACCAGGATCCCACTATACTCGTGCCAGTGGACAACACTCCCAAGCCCATAGCCTCCAGTGTCCAGCCTCAAGAGCTGCTGGGTCAGGGTCTATGACGCAAGTCCTCCCACAGATGCCCACAACTCGGATCCTCTAAAAACAGCACTCTGCTACCTGCGGGGCCTCTACTGCAACTCGCTGTAATCGTCCCCCACCCTGAAGCTCGAAGAACATGGCTGGGACAGTCTCTGAGCAGGCCCTGACTAAAATGAGAACCTCTAGTCGTGTGAAGGCTCCCATCCACCGGGGTGCTACTAGCTTGAGAGGCGTGAGCCACTCAGCTGGAACTGACTCTGAGATGTCTTGACACATGCTCTGCACCCCTCTCATGCCCTGCAACTGGAAACGCTGCACCTCCTCTGACAAACCTGTGAACTCTAGCCAGTCACCTAGAGAGCGCGTTGGACCTGCTGCCATGGGACCCCGGGAAACATGAGGCCGACTACCAACCAAGTGGCCTTTCTGAGTGCTAACCATGGGGTTCCAGACGAGGGGCTGCCATAGGCGCTCCTCCGTGCACATCGGGTGTCGCTACTCCAAGCCACACCGTAAGAGCTCCCAAGAACGAAGCAAACTCACAGCAAAGCAGTCCTCTAGTCTCCTGCTCAAACCAACTCAGCACATCTCTGTAAAGATCCATCTGGTCGAAGGTTGCCAAGGGCCTCGTGACTGAGGCACCCTGGCACGAAGCCTCTGCAACAAGAACTCCTTCCAGGGCTCCTCACTTGGAAGAAGTCCTCTGACTGTGAACTTCCCTAGAAGGGCTTTGCTCTACTGTGATGGATCAATGATCCCAAGCCCTCCCTAAGAACAAGGAAGCATGATGACCGACCAAGCCACCTTGGCTCGAGCCATCTAAGTGTCATGTCCTGACCAAAGGAAGTTCCTGATCAGACTCTCTACCTGGCTGATACAAGAACTCGAGAAGATCCAGCAGGAAGTGATGTACCACATAGTCGCCAACAGCACCTGGATAGCAACTGCTACTCTACCAGCCAACGAAAGTCGTGCTGAGCCAATGTAACAGCTTTCTCCTGATGGACAGGAGAACAGGAGCAATCTGCTGCTCGGGAGACAAGTCCAAACCAACCGGACAATCCAAGTACCAAACTGCAGTCCCTCGGGAATCCACCTGAAACCATCTCTTGGCATCCAATCTGGCACAGGAGTACTACCAACCGAGAAAGCCACTGTCTTTCTCCAGTTGATCAGTGCGCCCAATGCACAACAGAAGGCCTCCAGAGCCTGCTCACATTGGTGAAGATTGGCCTCCTGGCCATCTAAGTACGAGGCTGAGTCATCGGCAAACTCAGCGTCCAGTAGCTCCTCTCCCCGACTAGGGAGTGCTAAGCCCCGAAGACCAACCTGCTGTGACACCAAAAATCTGCTCATCACCTCCGCATAGAGCAGAAAGAGAAAGGGGGCAAGAGGACAACCCTGTTTGACCGAGCGTGTGAGCATGAAGTGCTCACCTCTCCCCCCTGCCAAAAGCACCTGACTGTGAGCCTATATGTACAAAGCTGACACCCCTCTGATCCAAGCATCTAAGAAGCCCATCCTGCGGAGAGTGCCCTCTAGAAAGTCACAGTCAACTCGATCGTAGGCCTTCTCAAAGTCGAGAAGAAGAATCACAAGGTCCTCACCATGGAGCTGTAGCCTCCCAAAAATTAAAGATGTTGTCAAGGATATTGCGTTCCTTGACAAAACCTGTCTGAGTCCCATGTATAAGGCTCTCTAAAAGTGGATGAATCCTCAAACTCAGAGCCTTGGCAAGAATTTTGTAGGCTGAGTTGAGGATGGTGATGGGGCGCCACTATCGAATCTCATCCAAGGAGCCACCCTCCTTGGGAATGAGGTAGATTAGGCCCTCACTCGTGCTGTCAGGCATCACTCCTGTGTGCAAAATGTACTGAAAAGCACTACAAAGATCTGGACAAGTAGATCCCAATACTCCAAGAAAAAGCTGGGAGTCAACCCATCCTCACCTAGACAGCTACCACGAGGGAGGGCCCTCATAGCTGTGTGCAGATCCTCAAGCTGAAGTGGCATCTCTAGCCTCTGGCGCATCTCCTCTGTCACAAGACATGGCATCTGTGCCCAAACCTTCTCCCTGCATGCATCCTACCACTCTGACTAAGGCTCAGCTGACAGTAACTCACGGTAAAAGTCAGTAGCAACTGCACGTATATCCTCGGGCTCACAAGCAACGGACCCATTAGGCCTCCTCAACTGAATGACCTTGGCATGCGAGTGTCAAGGTCCCACTGTCTAAAAAAAAAAGCACTAGTCACTCTGTCACCCACTTGAGTCCACTGAGATTCCTGTCGATGGAAGGCAAACTCATGACGCCTCTCCTCTGTGCTAGCAAGATCCTGTTGAGCCTGCTATAACTGCTCCTCCAGCCATGAACTGTCTGGATGCTGCTTCTGCATCGTCTGTAGTGAAGCAATGCCCCGTCTCAGACACTGCTCCGCCTCTCTCGCTGCAGGCCGGCGAGCCAGAGACTCCTGAAGAAAAAAGTGGCTAAGCTGAGCTAGGCCTGAGGCCACTCTGTCTGCAAGTGAATCCTGTCTGTCCATGCACTCTGTCGAGAGAGCCTCTACCCTCTCTGTGAGTGCTGAGTCCAACAAGACCCTCTCTGGGATGCGGAGCATCGTGCTCCCACTCCTCTGCCTGTCTGCCACTGTGAGGATCACTGGTGAATGGTCCGAGAAGGAAGTCCCTGCCAGGATGCTCACTGATCCCCCCAAGTCATTGAAGTGGTCACTAGTGTAGAACCGATCTATCCGCGATAGATTCACTCCTCCCACTCTGCGGTCCAATCTAGAGAAGGCAAGACTGTCTGGGGGTCTCACAAAACCAGAGTGCTGCCATGTATCCAAGACCCTCAAAGTCATACAAAACCTCTCCCAAGCTACCAACTTGACTCCATGCACAGTAGCATGGCTGCCACCAATCCTATTAGAAGGGTCCTCCAGCATGTTGAAGTCCCCTCCTATACACCAATGATCGGCCTGCGGAAAAGACTCAACAATCTATGACCAAAACTCTGCACGAGCACTCGCCACATTGGGCGCATAGATGTTCAGGAAGCCCACAAGGCCACCTTGAGCCTGCATAGTAATCCACTATGCCCTGCTTGGCACAATAATCCCTCTGCCCATAATGGCTTGCTGCAGTGAGTCCGCAATAGTCATACATACCCCTCCCTCGATGCCTCTAGGTCCAAAAGCAGTTGACCAAAAGGTATCAAAACGTCCACGCAAAATCTGACCACAACGCCGAATGCGGCTCTCACACAGATGGTGCTCCTAAAGCATAAGGAGATCAATCTCTCCTCCCACAAGGCAACGCTGAAGCTCTTGATGCAATCGGCCCCGCTGTCGCTGAAACTGGGGCCCACCTAGTCCCTGCACGTTCCATGAGACGATCCTCATGGGGAGTGAGAGAGAACAGATGCTGCCGTAGAAGCAAGACGGGCTATCTTCGAGGCAGGATTGGATGGGGAGTAATCCGCATCCGAGCGTCCTCTAGATAGGCGTGACTGCAGTGAATGCTTAGCCCAAGCCCAAGCAGAGCGAGCCGTGCGTAACACAACCTTCTCTGTCTAGGAGTCCTCATGAATGTATACATAACAAGGCAAACACTGCGTATCAGCAAAGAAGTACACCACAATGTGCCTACATCCTGCTGAGTCTGGGGGTGTCACCGCAAACTTGGCGAATGGCCACAAAGTCTGTAGCATATCTGTAACTCCAAGTTCTCCCATGTGGTGAGAGAACTCTAAGACCTGTGTATGCAACCATCCCACCACTGAGTCAAGGGACCACTCTGTCTTGGCCCTACCACAGAGGGGGAAGGAGAAACCAACTAATGAGTCCAAGGCCTCTGTCCCCCTAGCATCGAGGAACAAAACATGGACCCTGAAACAGACTGCCTCACGGTCTGCTGCGGAATCGCCGAGAAAACGAGTGAACCCGTAGTCGAAGAAGTCCTAGCGGCATCGGATTTCAATGCTCGTAAGCCCACGAAGGATGGCTGCAAGGGAGGATGTCTGAATCTACAGAAGGGGCCGCAAGAAGGGCTGACCCTCTCTTGCTAGGCGACTCGTGGCAAAGGCGCTTCCAAGAGATCTCCTAGCCGTCAGAGAGGGACCAGTCTCCTGAGCCGACTGAGGAACTGGAGCAGGAGGGGGAGAAGAGGGAGTTGGGGAGTGGAGAAGAAGGGGGGCGGGATGGGGCGACAGAGGTAGAGGGGCGAGGTGGAGAGGCGACGAGAGCAGAAGGTGGGGAGGATGAGGCAAAGCGGGGAAACTCTGGGGGGGGAGCGGCTCTCGAGGGAGAAGCAGAGTTGGGGGCTGGCGCAGGGATCTCCTCCTACTCGAGAGGACCAAAATGGTTCCCCGTGGGAACCACTGCTGCTGAGTAGGCACCTGAGGGCCACTCAGAGTTCTAGGTTGACGCTGTGGCCCCTGGCGTCGGCGGCCACGGGTTTGCTGCCACCCCTACTCCGTTGGAGCCCCAGGCTCGGAGGGTGACTCTGCATCTGTACATTGTGCGGCTGGCTGTGGCTGCGGGCCAGCCCGGGCAGGCTGGGGCTGAGGCTGTGGTATAGGTCGCGGCCTCCTCCGTGGACAGGCCTTCGCTAGATGGCCCATCTGTTGGAAAATGAAACACTGGTTCAAGAGGTCCGAGTACTCCACACTCTGTCGAAACCAACCCCCACTCACCCGAGGTCAAATGATAACCTTGGGGAGCGTGTTGGTATCTCTGACCAAAACTCGAACTGAGGGAATGCCAGCCGCCTTGGTAGCTACTGATGCTGCCGTGCGAGGTGTCTCCAGGACAGTCCCAATGGCGGAACCGATCATGGAAAGAAGTGGTAGGTACTCCCTCCGTAAACAAAAAAAGCAGACTGAGATGGGGATGTCTGTCTCCTGTATACTAGAACATCCGAATCTCGGTCAAAACCATGTCGCCATTGTCGAAAGTGGGCACGTGATGCTGGGATGGCCAGTGGACTCATAGCTATGACCTTGGACTCCATCTCGGAGGACTCAAACTCGATCTGATAGTAACCCCGTCCGAGAATCTGGACATCCAAAATCTTTCCCATCTCTACAAGAAGGCGAGCCTGGAGAAGGTTTTGCAACTCTCCTCTGCTTGGTCAGGTGCCGAGAATCTTGCAAATGACCGAGGTCGCCTGCAATCGCTCTACCTCTGTAGCAAGGCTAATTTTCTCTGTAGGCGAGAGAGCAAGTCGAATGGTGGGCTCAGCGGGGTCGAGCGAGGGGGCTTCTGGCGAGTCCCTCTGTGGCGAAGTTGGAGCCTCCATCTGTGTCTACTGCTGTGGCGTAAGAAGGGGACGACGGGAGGGTGTTGCAATAGGGCGTGCCAACACTGCTCCAAGGAATTGAAAAAAATGCCGAAAGTGCCGAATCTGCAGGGAGTAACCGAGGCGGAGGACCCACAACTGACAGGCGAACTGGCCGATTCAGGGGGGGGGGGGGGGGGGGGGGGGGGGGGGGGGGGGGGGCACGAAACAGCTGGGGCTGAGGGCGTGCGGCGGTAGCAAGGGCTGAGAGCGGGCGGACGGGCTAGACAGGGGCAGTGCGAAGGAGGGGCAACGGGGGCTGAGTACAGCGTGAGGAAGGGCAATGGGCAGCACGGGGGAGGAGGGGGGCTGGGTGGCAATGTTGTAGCGTGAGAGTACAGCAGCAGCGAACGCGCTAGATTCAGCTCAGGTATCCAAATGCATTCACTTATCAGAACCATGCGAGGAACCTAAACCGACATACATTGCCACAAACCTCACCAAGGAAGAAGAGTGTTAGAACGTCATCCTAGCATAGGGAGGACATCAACATAATGTCAATCCGAGGAGTAGGATCCAGCTAGGGCATGGAAACACACAAGTGGCTTGTGCTTGCCAAATGGAGGATTAGAAGGTGAAACCTACACACAAAGAAAGCTACGGAGAGGTTATGATGTTGCTACGATGAGTGAGCACACTACTTACTCTACCATTCGGCCTAATCTCTCATACACAAGCTTAATCATGCACTACTCTAATCCAACTCTAATCAAGCACACAATGAGCATAGAATAGCCTAGAATGACCACACCGGGCACCAACACTCTACACAAGCCTACACACACTTAGTAGCATGCTTAAACAAGAGGGAAATATGAAAAAAGAGAGAGATTAATCAACAAATCAGCCACTAATCTTTGATTAATCAAGCATTGATTACACCATGAGCAAATGAGAGAGAAGAGGTTAGAGTTTAGCTATTGGCATGAGGCCGAATCGTCCATGCACGCGCGTAGGAAGCTCAAGAACTCCATAGCCATCTCCTTCTTCACAAATCTTATCTCAAGTGAGTAAGAATCCCCTTTCACATTGTGTGTTTTGAGTTATATACTCTCTAGGCTTTTTAGAAGTGGCCGGGCACTCAAATGGCCAAACTCACTTAATCTGCTATCTGCACTGCCCAGGATCTAAATATAGCTCAATGCTTACAACTTGGAACTCTTGATGAGCCCAAAACATAATTACAACCCGCATTTGTGGTCATTTGACGGAAAATCCTAAAACTCAAGTGTTCGTCAATTGTGACCGTAACTCCATAGATAGTCATCAATTCCAACTCTTCTCTGCATCTGTTGCTTGTATTTGCTTCATCTTCATCTTTACTTCGCATCCGCATCATCTGGCCTCGTTAGCATTTACCAATAATAGTAAATAGCATCTTTGAATGGTCCGTTTGGCCATTGTTGACTTAACCACCAAACACTCCCCCCATCCGATTTCAGTGCACGTCCTCGTGCGCTACCTGGTTGGCTTGCACTGGAGAGATTTGAAATTGGTGGTAATGTTGTTCTGAAGAGCTCTAAGCTGTTGGGTTGACTTGTTGGTGAATATGAGATTAGTGATTTGGGCTCAAGTAAAAGCAATTGGCTTGATTTATTATGGGAATAAAGAAAAATAAAAGGATATGTATAGTGCGTTAGGGTCTGGAAACCCTGGCTGACCAATGGGAAAAAACCTCATGGGAAAAAGTGTCCAAAGGTATGTGATCTTATTATGGGAATATACAATGGTGGGTGTTTAGGGACTGAATTGATTGGGCTTATATAAATAATGTGAAAGTGAATTGTTTAAGCCTTCTGTCCCTTGAAAAGGGTCGATGATCTGCCTTGATTCTGGAGTTGTTTTGTTGCTGCCTAAACCTACAAGGTGTGTGCATGGGTGGAACAATAAAGTGTGCGTAATGCAAATGTCCAATTATGGGACATTCGATATGCTTGCACAGATTTATTCATGGGTAAGATTATGCTGTGCGAGAGAAGTGTATTGATGGGTGCTCCTTAGAGTTTAATGTAGCTAAAAAAGTAAATTAAATTCACTTTACTAGCTTCCATTACTCTTGAGAAGGTCGTTGATGCAATGGTTACCACTCTCCGAATGTGTGCAAGTTCGTGTGTGTTTTGTTTCGAACACTTCGCCTCTCCACCATGATTAAAATAATAAATTGACTATGCTCACCTATTCAGAATGAGCGACTTGATATAATTATGCTCAACTCTTCCAGCTTGAGCTGTAGCCTAATTAGCTAGACTCATAGACCACAGAAAAATATTAGGACTCGAAGCTTAGGTCTAACGCTTTGCTCATTTATTGGCTCAGCTGCCCGACTCTTTTTTTTTTTGTGACTTGACTTGACTTGACTACTGTCTTGAGCTCTCAACAAAGTATATATCTAGACATTTAGAGCTCAGATCCTCAAAAAAAGGGTTATTAAAGGACCATATTGGCAAAGTAGGTTTTTTTTGCCAGACCTGGGTGACCTTGGTTGTCAAAATTGCTTGTGGTAACTTTTGGTCTATTATCTGAGAAGTTTGGCTAGTCTCATTTTGTTGGAAATGGGAGATGACTTTAATCTTCTTCTACTCGTTTGTCTGCTTTGGCACCCATACGTATCTGCTATTTGTTGTTGGCTTATTTTTACAGACGACATATTGAATTTTTGGACCTGTAACCTTTATTTGTCGGTGTTTGTAGCTGAAATTATCTTCAAGTTGTGTAAAATCTGGTCTTGGTGCCTTGGCTAGCCAGATTTTTTTTTTCCGTCTGTAATATCCTTGTGCTTGAAGTATATTTGATGGCACAAATATTTTTGTATGTACTTTTGTATTCGGCTGTATCTGTTCCGTGCCATTTTTGGGAATCACGGTTGGTAAATTCCCTTGAAGATATGTAGGCCTTCTAGATTGTGAATCGTTTTTGAACTTGTTTCTAGCCCTGTTGTTCGATCTCCTATTTTGAGTTGAATTTAATCTTGATTTACCTGTTTGTTGTTTTGGTTTGAAGTTATTTGCTACTGTATAGCCTGATATCTTTGGTTTGGGTAACCAAACATTTGGTTTACCCCTGTAGTAGTCTTGCTCTTCTAAGCTGTACTGGGAGGCAATCCATCCCATTTGTTTACCTGAATTGCTAAGAGCAGGATCATTTACCCAAACTGGATCTTTGACATTGATGTCATTGGCTGCAACATAGGTTTTGATGTGCTACTTGTGTCTTTGTTTACACTGAGTTGGGTATTTTGGCTGAAAGACCTTTTTATACTCTTGTCGAGGTTGTTGGTCTTGGTTTCCCTGGGGTGCTGAAGCCACTGTTGTTTGCTTTGATTGTTTAACTGCATTTGTGACCTCCTTGTTGGACTTTTGTTCTTCAGAGGAAGAGGTTAAGCCTCCTTGGACTTTTGCTTTTCCCTTGTCTTCTGATGATAAACGTCGAGATGTAATTACTTGGGATGTTTGTACCTTTTCTTGTTGATGACATGCTTTGGTGATTTTTGCTTTTAAACTGACTTGAACCGTCTTTTGTGACTCTATTTTTGAACAACTGTTTGAGTCTTTAGTTTCCTCTGCCAGCTGGACAGAAGTAAGTTGACTTTTTTTTTCAAATGCAATGCTTACCGTGGCCTTTGGTTCACATTGCTCTTTATTTATCTCTTTGTTTGTCTTTAAATAGGCTCCATGTGCTTGATGCCCCATTTGCTTCTGATTGTTCAAGTTAATTATGATTTGTGTCACCTTTGGCTCTTTGGCATTTTCCACTGGCGAGACAAATATTAGGATCTGACTTTATGACCGGCTCTGTTTTTTTATTCTTGCCATCATTTGAACACATTGAGATGTCTTTTTCTTGGTTTTGATATTTGATCTCTGTCTCTGTTGAAATCTTGGGTACATCCCTTAGCGATGAACTATCTGTGCTATTAGCATTATTATGTAGAATCTTTGATTCCACATTTCTGCTTCTTGAAATCTTCAGTGGCAAGTCCTTGAATTCCCATCCCTTCTCTGGTTCTGGGTCACAGATAATTTCTTCACCCACTTCCTCTGACATTGAGTTCGCTGCATCCTTGTCGGATCTTTCGACTTCAGGCCTGAAAAATTCCAAGCTGACCATCTGTTGTAGCTGATCTTTTTTGGCAGCTTGATTTTCAATTGAAATATCATTGACGCCTTTGACCTCCAATATTTTAGTCATCAGTTTGTCTCTGGTATCCTTTGACAAGATATGCTTTCTTTCTGTTGACTTTCGACTTGGAGACGTCTGCTTTATTGATTCTGTTGCTTGCAGTCTAATACTGTCTTGGTTTTGCTGCTTCATCATATCTAAGTGCATCTTTACTGGGCAATTGGGTATTAGATGATTAATGCCACATCCATAGCAATGCACATCTATTCCTATTTGTTCTATACCTGGTCGAGGTATCTGTTCATAATATTGTTGGTATTTGTTGCCCATAGTATCTTTGATCAAATAGGTCATCAGCATGACATGTAGATACTTGAAAACCAACACTGACGCTGGCTTTGACTGACTGCCCTTATCTTTTTCGACTGTGGCATTCTCAAGAAGCTTGTAATAGCTTCCATTGTAACCCTCGTAGATGGTCGTTTCAGCCCCTGCTTCTGTGACCAACTTTAATTCTATGTCTGTTATGAACATGTGATCCTTTATCTGTGGCTTCTGTATAGTCTTAGGACTTTGTTGTCGCTTCGATCCTGTATTTGGCTTTTGTTGTCCGCTGATTTGTAAGAGAGTATTGTGACTCTCTTTTACTGTTTGCAGTTGATAGGGTTGTTCTGATTGCAGTAAGTGAGGTGGAGATTGGACTCCCCCCATCCGAGAGTGTTCCCTATCTGTAAGAGGCATCTTCCTTATGCCAGATGTGGATATTTTAGCTTTTTCATCTAGCTCAGCTGATTGATCTAGGTCTTTGTGACGTCGTGCTATCTCAATAGCTGATTCGTCCATTGATTGTACGTGTTTTTGTGCTGGTACATTTTGTGGTGCATGTGTAGTGTTCTGTACCTGTGACTGTTGTATTGTGGCACTCATCTGTGTAATGAAAGAAGTTGAATTGTGCTCATAAAAATTCAAAGTCTGATCATGTTTCAGTGGAAGCCTAGAGCTTTTAAAGTGCACTTCCCTATCTTCTAGTGATTGACTTTGTGCAATAGTGTCAGTGTGACCAATATTTAAGTGGTTAGATATCATTTCATCATGTGTCCGTTGCTCAATTTGGTCTTGTGGAGTTGAAGGTGACAAGATGAAAGCTGCAGCTCTTTCCGAGAATTAATATAAGATCTAATTCATAGCATCTTCCATCTATATCATAGCTCCTGTCCCCAATGCGCGTTGCCCATAGTGTCCTAGGAACTGACTCGCAAAATGTCCTTACCCCCGTGACTTGAACCCATCTTTGTCCATCAGAATCTACATAAATTGGATCTTTCCATCTTGTTTCGTTGATCCAATGAAGGGCTATTGGTTTAGATTTCTTGTTGACTTTTGAAGTGGTTGAAGGCAACCTTCGTTTCAACATGGCTTCAAGGAATTCCTTCCTACTGACTGTGTCTTCATTTTTTGGCAGATTGATTATAGTAGGCCTAGTCTCTTGAGTGATTTCTTTGTTCTGAGCTACCACTGTATCTGCATTGGAAGCTAAAGGTAAGCTCATTATCAAGCGGTAAATATTACCACTTGTCGAAATGTATTTGTAACCCAACTTTGAACCATCTTCCTGTCCTATGAAGCATTGATCTGGCTCTTCCGTCGCTTGTTGAGGTGTTTCTGCTTTGTACCATCTACCCTCCATATATCTCTATGGAGAATACTACAGTTTTTGTCCTTGTAATTTGACTTTATCAAGTGCACAGTGACTCGGCAACTGCTAACCTTTGGAAGATCTTGCCTGTGCAATTTTATTATGTCCAACTCACTACCTGGTTTGAGCTTCATGTACACCGATCCTAAACAATCTTCCATTAGGTTCTTTTGTGAATTAGCCATGTTGGTAGCTTCTTCTACTTCCACTACCTGTATTGTCGGGCTTTTCAGAGCATTTTGCTTGGACTTTAGATAGCGATTGTGTGTGATAGCGGGAAAAAGAGCAGTGCAATCGGGTGGCCTCTGTACTCGTGCACACTCCACAAACCACGCCTCATGCAAACAAGCAAAGAACAAAACAAAGGGGGCACCACCCTAAATTAAGAGGTTTAGGGACCTCACACATAGTGCACATAGGCAAGTGAGACTTCTGGCATTATGATGGCATCAAAACATATGGCAAAACACATAGAAACGAAGCTTAGGGACCTTATGTAGCATATATATACACAAGACATCAGCTTAACAATACAACGGCATCTGATCATACATAACAAGGATATAGAGAAGCAAGCCAAGGATGGCATAATCCCTTGTCAAAAACAATCAACCCAGCAAGTAGGTATGATCCTACTAGCAACACATCAATACCTTAGAGAATGATGGCGAGGATGGTGGCCATGGAGCATGAGAGAAGACTCCTTATTTAGGTTTTAGGGCTAGTAATGTAGCATACTAGAGGGAGAGAGAGAGAGGGAGAGAGAGTAGAGCTCCATCCATAGCTCCTCGTTGTGAGCAATGTCGTCATAGCTTCGTTGCTTGGTGAAGTGGGTGAAGTGTTGGTTTTGAGTGAGAGAAGGCCTCCTTATATAGGTTTCTGAGAGGGTTTAGGATTAGGGATAAACATGCTTAAATCCGCTGATTGGGGTTACTTTTTGCTTAGGGTGGTCAACAGATTGAGGTCACGTGATATGTCACCATCAAGATATTCTCTAGAGTGATGTGAGAGGGGAGGGTAAATGCTGATTTTTCTGATTGTGACACATGGGGATAAGGCCTTGACCAGCATTTAAGAGCAGGTAAGGTGGCTGTTGAACCTGGAGGTTCTGCACATGTCAGGGGGGGACCTGCTGGGTCCTCCTGAATATCAAATTCTCAAAAAATCCTCAACCATGGCTTCTTTTGACATGTGTTCTTTGAAAAAATCAGCATGTCTCTTTTCAACTCAAAAGTCTTTATCCCTGTTGACTCACCTTTACCATAAGATTTTCTCCTTTTCTCCTCCTGTAATCGCATTGTTGATGCCCAATCACTGCTTCTAGTAACAGTGAACTGTTACCTACCAAATACTTATGGTGCAGTAAAAAATATTTACCATGGGTAAAAAAAGTTACTGTAGGTAAAAAGTGATTTTTATTTACCATGTAGGTGAAAAATATTTACTGTAGGTAAAAAATATTTACTGTGGTAAAAAATATTTACTGTCGGTAAAAAAGTGAAAATGGAGTATGCTGTGCTGTGAGTCCACACGAACATCCTCGGGTAAATTTCACTAGAAATCCACACCTAGAATGGGCTATTCTGTAAGATATAGGTTGTAGGCATGCATAAGAGCTCGTTCTCACGTATCTTCTGTCCATGGCACTTTTTACTCTTTGGTGCTTGTGAAGTAGATTTTTCTTCTCTTTCGAGATCCCTTGGACTAGAGTATCTTCATCTCCCCAACAACTGACTGTTCCTTTATTGCATCTTCCAAAGGGGTCCTAAAAACCATGCATCATATAGCCCTCCCCCTTAAGCTAGAGGTATTTGATGCCTCTAGTTGTAGGTTGTGCTACAATAGGGTTCTCTTGAATACTTACCCACCTGGTACCAATTGAATTTGCCATGTTACTGCTTTCTTGGCTGATGCACCCTGTTTAGTCCTTTTTGATGAATAATTGTATCCATCCATGACTAACAACTGGTCTCCTAGACCCTTGAAAGCCATACCCCATCCATTGTCAATATCCACTTTCACTGGTAGCATTCTCTTTTTTTCTTTTTTTCTTCTCTTTTTTTCCTTTTTTTTTTTCTTCTTTTTTTGTCTTCTCTTTTTTTTTTTTGAAACGACTATGTACATGATTGTTACCTTAGTTGGAGCTCGAATATGATGAGCTCTCCTCTGAACCATCCTTAGCATTGATTTCACCAGCATATGGCTGTGAAAGACGACATTGGTAGGCCTTCAATCGCCAACCATTTACCGGGGTCTGATGTACCTTACCATCTAGGTCACCTAGTTGGTAACTACCATTTGAGAACCTCTGTATCACTACAAAAGGGCCTTCCCACTTAAGCAAGAACTTACCATCCTTCCTGCGATCAAAGCGATTGTCGTATCTGAGCACTAAAGATTCTTCCTTGATACTTTTCTTGACAAGGTTGCGATTGAACTTCTTTCGTTTCTTCTCTGCCTGGGCTGAATAGTACTTCACTGCTGACTCTCGATCTAGCCCTAACCTCTCCAAATCGATGATTCTTCCTTCCACCTGCTTCTCCTGACTATCCTCTTGATGTGCTTTTAGAACTTGGAGACTCGCTAGCTCCACTTCTATAGGCAATAGTGCCTCTTGCCCGTAAACCAAGTGAAAAGGTGTATACCCCAAGGATGTTTTAAAGGATGTTCTATAGGCCCAAAGTGCTGCATCTAGGTGTTTGTCCCATGCCTTAGGATGTAAATGCACTTGCTTAGTGATGATTTTACATATAAGACCATTTACCTTTTCCACAAGACCATTGCACTGAGGGTAGTATGGTGTAGAGTGCCTGCACTTGATATTTAACCTGCTCATTAACTGCCCGACTAAATCAGCTCGAAATCTCGGTCCCCTATCCGAGAGAATCTCCAAAGGTGTGCCAAAACGGCAACAAAGGCATTCAAGAATGAAATCACTCACGTCCTTGGCTGTGATGCACTTTGTGGGACGAGCTTCTGCCCATATGGTCATGTACTCCACCCCCATAATGATGTATTCCTTCCCTGATTGAGTGCAAGGTAGTGGCCCTATTGCATCTATCTCCCATTTTTCAAATGGCCCATAGGTTTTGATTGGATGCTGATTTTCATGGGTAAGACGCCTTGGTCCAGCTTTTTGGCAAACCTCACATGTGAGGCACCAATGTTGTACATCTCGATGGAGGCTTGGCCACGTGAACCCTGCTTGTAAAATATTTCTGCTAGTAATCTCTTGTGTAAAGTGGCCACCACACACACCTTCATAACAACTAAACAAAATATCCTTTATCTCTTGGGATGCAGGAACTCTCCTTAAGTCAGCATCTTTCCCTCTACAATACAGGTCCTCATTCACTAAGCTATAGCTGGTAGCCTTTTTTTCCAACCACCTACGTTCACTTTTACTCATACCAGAGGGTGCTTCACAATGCTCAAGAAAGTAAAGTAAATCATGCAGCTTCTCCTTTCCCTGGTATAAAGGACTTTTCACAAGGATAGCACCTACTATGAGAGTTTGTAGTTCTTCACCTGCTAAGGCATCTGCTTCTTGATTTTGATCTCTAGGTACAAAGTGCACTCGAACTTCTTTAAAACCCTTCAACAAGGCCTTTGCTTCCCTCATCTTAACAGACAATTTGTCATTTTTATAGGCCCATACACCAACCATTTGCTTAACAATCAACATGGAGTCACCAAAAACATTTAGCTTTGTGATGCCCTGAGAAAGACAACATTGCAACCCTAAAACAAGGGCATGGTACTCTGCCTCATTGTTAGAATGAACCTCTTTTAGATGAAACCCTTTTGCAAAGATCTTCTCCTTCTTTGGACCTAATATTACTATGCCTGCTGATGCCTTATCTTTGGTCCTCTTGTAAGCCCCATCAAAATACAGACTGTGTGCTCCCAGTAGAACTTCAGGCTCCGGGATAGGCGGTACCTTACTAGGTGCCTCTTTCTTGGACTTCTCATAACACCTTTGTGTGAGGACATCTGCCAAACAAGCATGGGTGGAATCCTCTACTTGTAGTGTGTAGTCAAAGTCTTGAAGCTACACCACCCACTTTGCTATTCTTTGAGACAATTCCATGTGTTATAGGGCATATGTAAAAACCTCCTCAATTGTGATCACCACAAATTGTCTCGGAAGTAAGTAAGCCCGAAACTTCTCCATTGCAAACTTAAGAGCTAGCACCAATTGCTCAGTTGCACTGAAACCCTTTTCAACAGCTGTCATCACTCTACTAGAGAAGTAGACTGGTCTCATGAGAGATGTCTTTGGGTCTTTTTGCATAAAGACAGCTCCTAGAGCTTCTGGACCTACACTAGGATTTACATAGAATAATTCATCCCATGTGGGTTGTAGGACGACAGGCAATGAGCTCAAAATGGTTTTAACTTCTTGAAAGCACCTTTCACCCTCCTCACTCCATGCCAATGTAGTGTGTTTAGTGAGCTGCTGCAAAGGATAGATTGCCTGAGAAAGGAGATGTATGAATCATCCCATGTAGCGAACCTTTTGAATGAAGGAGACTAGTTGCTTCACGTTTGAAGGAGTAGGTAAAGCTAACAATGTCTTTACCTTTTCAGGGGCAGCCTCAATACCATCTTGAGACACAACATGGCCTAGTAGAGTGACCTTGCTCTCACCTATGTGGCACTTGTCTTTATTCAATTGCCCACCCAATTGGGCCAGACGGGTGAAACCTTCATCAACCTTGGACATATGTACTTCCCTAGAGCTGTAAATGCAAAAATCATCAATGAAGACTCGTATGGACTTACCAAAGTAAGGTTGAAACACCAAGTTCATAAACGTCTGGAAAGTAGCTGGGGCATTAGTTAAACCAAAAGGCATAACTCTATAAGCAAAACACCCCCAAGGTGTTATGAAGGTAGTCTTTCTTTGGTCTTCATCTGCAATTCTGATTTGGAAGTAGCCTGAGTACCCATCACACACTATGTACCTTTCATGACCAGCCACTTCATTTAGTATTTCATCTTGAAAAGGCAAAGCAAAATGGTCCCTTTTTGTGGCTGCGTTTAGAGGCTTGTAATCCACACATACCCTCCACTTCCCATTTTTCTTTGGTGCTACCACAACTGGAGACACCCACTCAGAATCTTCCACTAGGTAGATAAATCCTGCCTTGAGTAATCTTTTTACTTCTTTTAAGAGTGTATCTTGTTGCACTAGCCCTAATCTCCTTAGCCTTTGCACCACTGGTTTGGCACCTTCCTTTAATTGGATATGGTGTTGGGTTACCGTCACTCCTTTAATGTGCTCGTAATCAGTTATAAAGAGGCCAACATGCTTCTTTAGTACCTGCAAATAGGGTTCTCTCTCTTCTTCTAGTAGGTCCTTAGCTAGCATCTCCTCTAAGCCTGTGGCTTCTTCCTTGTTTAGAGAGTCTTGACCACCTTCTCCTTCTGGGTTTCGCAGTATTATACCCATGACTTCCAAAGAGCTAGCATCCTCCTCGAATGACTCATCCTCAGATGAAGAGCAGCTGCTTGTGCTCCATTCATCCATAGAAGTCTCCATCTCTAGGTCTTGTTGTCTACCCTGCTTCATGTCATACACAATTTTTTGTTGCTTGCCACCTACCTTATGATTTGGTCGCAACTCAAGGGAACCTGTCTCCCAATCTTGCCTAGCTTTCATAGCCATAAGCCAAGGTCTTCCAAGGATTAGCGGATAGCCCTCCCCCTTAGTTGGGATCACATAAGCATCAATTGAGATTGCCACACCAAAAGCTGAAACCTTCACTCCATTAACCTTTCCCACACAAGCCACCCTTACATTATTTTCCATCTTAGCTTGTAAGGAAGTTTGCTCGTTTACTTCCAAACCCAACCTGTGCATTAATTTCTCTGTCATAATACAAATCTCGACTCCACCATCTACGTACACATTGGAGACTCGCTGACTCTTAATCTCTGCATCAATGACTGGCACGATATCCTTCATGCCTCTTGCACTAATAGACCCAACTGACTTTGCCTTAGCCCTCCTGGTGCTGACCATCTTAGACCAGGTTCTACGCATCTTTGGGGAAAGGTGGAGGAGTTGCTGCCATGAAATCTTTGGTCCTTGCTTACTCACATCTGCTACCAGGTCGTAAGGTATGGATCCTACCCCAAGTGGAAAGTCTTCTACTCCTATGTGCCTCCTTGACCTACTCTTCCTTTTCTTGTCTCTTATCACTTGGGAGGAACCCTCATTCCCTTTATCCGGCTCTGAAGCTTCCATTTCATCAGTTCTTTGTCTCCTAACTCTCTTTATTGGCATGGCAACAGCTTCCTCCATTTTTTCTTTCCCTTTATCCTTACCATTGTCAAGACTTATGACAGAGACAGCCCTGTCCTCCCCTCCCGATGGTAGTGGAGGGATCTCTGCTGGTGCTTGTGGTGGTGGAGGAGGGGGTCTCAATATTTGGATTGGTGGAGCCACGTGTGCATTTTGTCCATTTAGGGGCCTAGCTCGAGGAGGAGTGACTTGCTGGCGAGGAGGCCGTCTTTGATTACCATTTCCTTCATAGCGTCGTGGATGGGGGCAATAATACATGCCGTGACCTACCTCTCCACAGTTGTAGCAAATGTACTCACGTGCTTGCCTTTGTCCTTCTTGTCTATTTCGTTCATTTCTTGGCTGGGGAGCCCTTACACCTTGAACCAGATTGATGGACAGGCTCTCTAGTTGATTGGTGATTTGTTGAAGTAATTCTTGTTGAGAGGACTCTTGGTCTGTTGCTCCTATCCCTGCTACTACCCTTGCCGTAGGTTGAGCTAGCGGTGGAGGCTCCATTCCCCCTTGTAGTTGAGCTTGGAATTTTAACTTCCTATCCTTCTCCCTTGCATAAGTCATAGCTTTATCAAAGGTATCTGGGAATTTATCTTTTAACTTTTCTCGAAGGATGGGGTAAAGCCTTGCCAGGAAACAGTCCTTCTTTAGGCATTCTGGCGCCCTTTCTCCTTCACCTAGTGATGCACACCATTTCTCCCACAGGTTGGAAAACTTTCCTTCATAGCTTCTATAGTCATTGGGTGATGTTTGGCGTAGCTCTAAGAGTTGTCTCCATATCTCCTCTGGAGGCTCATGGCAGCGAAATTCTTCGATGAAGGCCATCTTTAAGAACTCCCATTCTCTTCTTTCTTCAGGTGCCAAAGTTTGATACCATAATTTTGCACGTTCCCTCAAGACCAAAGGAAAGGCCCTTAACTTAGTAACTTCATCATCCCTTCCCGATACCAGAAAGGCCATTTCCAAATTATCCAAAAAGTCTGGAGAAACCTCCCCAGGCTTACCATAAAAATTAGGGAAGGCCATAAGTGAGAGAGTAAACAATTACACAAACAGCTCCAATTTATTTTAAAATAGAGTATGGTAATTACAATTTGGAGCTTTAGCACAACTTAGCTCAAAATAGGATGAAGATTGACACATCAAAGGAATGGTAGTAATCTAGTAAGGGTAGAATGACAGGATGAGGAGAGCGCAAGATTTCCCCAAGTCTCTCGGCTCCAAACAACAGGGCTATTCTTTGCTGATAAAAGATTTTTCTATCAATACAAATATTCACACGGATATGACGCACAAAATGGAAAGGAAACATGCGGGGATCATCATTCTCATTATTGGCATCCATACTTACACACAAGAGCCTAGCTTAGTTGCACCACCTTGGGACCAGTGAGCCTGATCAGCCACAGAAGGTCAGCACCTCGGATCACTTCGACTCTTCCTGATGCATCTGTGAAGACGTTGTCAGGAGTTTTTTTGAGCAAGGGATTGCGCATATGTACATACCCATGCATGGTGCATCAAATAAAGTATTGCCCATTTTCCAGAGCCAGGTGGTTACGTGGGGCCCACATGTGTACAGGTAGAACACCATGTACATAGTGCATCGATTTTCATCGTTACTAGTACCATTGTGTTTTTCTACAATAAGGAGGAGTTGGTAGCGCGTAAAACTTCTCGAGGAAGCTATCTGCGGGCCGACGACGTGAGGTCAGCAGGTGCGTCAGATGGCATCTAGTGGCGTCAAGAGGTCGAACGGGGTCAATACTTGCACGCGGATGAGTACGGGCACGACGTGGGTGTTTGCTTGTGAGAATTATGCAGAAAGGTCATCATGAGGACTTTTTTTTGGGGCCACTTCACGTGGTGGCGAGATGCATTATTGGAAAAAAGCTGAGTGACAGGTGTGCGAATGATGCAAAAAGGTGACAATTATGCACTGCGAGGTCAGTTTTTGGCCTGTTCGGGGTCCGTTTGAGGTCATCTAAAAGGCCAAGGGTGCCCAACTAATAAAGCTAAGTGTGGGAACTGAAAAAACTGAGAGAAGACCAGAAAAAATGTGGAGAAGAGAGGAGGAACAACCGCAGGTGTGTTTTTGCTCATTTTGGAGCCTGTTTTGGCCGTAAACTGCTCATCCGAGGTCGGATTTGAGCACTTTGACATTGTAGACTGGGGTTTTGGGCCGTTCCGGACGCGATGGCGCTGTCCAATTTGCCAAATTCCTCACTCTTTTCCTGCTGTTTTTCTGTGTAAGTTTCTCCTATGAGCGAAGTTTCTGCTCTAGTTTGTGATTGTATCTGGCTTATTTTACCCATACTGTGTAAACTATTTTCCCCATTGGTATTGGGCTGAGTTTCATTGTATCTAAACATCAGAAATTCTCCTCTTTTGAGCTGAGTTTTTTGGGTGTGTGTGTGTGTGTGTGTTTGTGTGGAGTGGGCAAGTGGATAGTCTCTCTCCTCTCACTCCATAGGTGTGTTCCCTGTCTCGGCCAGGTGTGTTGTGTAAGCCGAGTGGTGCCCCATAGTGTGTGTGTATCTTCCCAAGAGTGTGTGTCGGGTCGTTATAGAGGCGCTGTGTGTGTTTTCATCCCGCTCACAACGTAAGGCATGATGGCAACACTTTGTACAATGCTGAGCCTTTTAGCAAGCAACAATTGGATGCTATTACCATAATCAGCATGACGAATGAAAGTGACACCATTAATGTGCAGCACATCATCAACTAAGATAGTTTCCTTAGATTGAGATAACTTCTTGAAAATTAGCAGCAAAGGTAGGGCAGGGAGGCTTTTCACCCGGTCTCCAAAGCACTTTGGACAATATCCAAAGTGATCTTCACGCGGACAGGAGGTTGGCTTGGGATTGGTGGTGTCTGGATTCACAAAGTGCATTGGGAGCACTCGTAGACGGGCGGCAATCTTGTAGGCAAGCCTTCGCCTCTTTGCTTCAGGAGGATTTAGGGGTAAGAGTCGTGGTTGCAAGTTGGAGGTTGAAGTTGGTTGCTCACTAGCCTTTTTCTTGCCTGTAGTGGTCATGTAATCCCTTATTAATGAGATTAAGCCAAATGTTACCTTACGCTTGAGCACGCGCTGCGGCCTTGGGCCACTTAGGTGTAGAGGTGATCTTCCTCCCGCTTGAGCACGCGCTGCGGCCTTGGGCCACTTAGGTGTAGAGGTGATCTTCCTCCTCTTAGTCGGCTCCTCAGGAAAGAGAGGTATGGTAATGCTTTCTCTTCCCTTAATGTGTGTCACAGTACCTTCGTGTATGTTGATGTAGAATATTTCAAGCTCGTGTGCGTTGGAGGTTTCTGGAGCACTCATAGGTTGAGAGGAGAGGTATATCAAGCTCTTCTTCTCACTCTCCTTCGTTGGCGACGATCACGAACAAGGCATGTAGAAGAACTTACTTCTTGAATTTCAATGACACTGCAACCTGGTAACAAGACCTCGATGAAATCTTTTAAGGCCTCTAAAGCCTCCTCCTCTTCTGTTCTCCAATTTGCAAACTCCTCACGCCATTTGTCCATGTTGTAGATTGCACATCTTCATTGCTTGTGGATTGAAGGTCTGTGTAGCCCTCCTCAGTGGGGGCACCAAAAATGATAGCGGGAAAAAGAGCAGTGCAATCGGGTGGCCTCTGTACTCGTGCACACTCCACAAACCACGCCTCATGCAAACAAGCAAAGAACAAAACAAAGGGGGCACCACCCTAAATTAAGAGGTTTAGGGACCTCACACATAGTGCACATAGGCAAGTGAGACTTCTGGCATTATGATGGCATCAAAACATATGGCAAAACACATAGAAACGAAGCTTAGGGACCTTATGTAGCATATATATACACAAGACATCAGCTTAACAATACAACGGCATCTGATCATACATAACAAGGATATAGAGAAGCAAGCCAAGGATGGCATAATCCCTTGTCAAAAACAATCAACCCAGCAAGTAGGTATGATCCTACTAGCAACACATCAATACCTTAGAGAATGATGGCGAGGATGGTGGCCATGGAGCATGAGAGAAGACTCCTTATTTAGGTTTTAGGGCTAGTAATGTAGCATACTAGAGGGAGAGAGAGAGAGGGAGAGAGAGTAGAGCTCCATCCATAGCTCCTCGTTGTGAGCAATGTCGTCATAGCTTCGTTGCTTGGTGAAGTGGGTGAAGTGTTGGTTTTGAGTGAGAGAAGGCCTCCTTATATAGGTTTCTGAGAGGGTTTAGGATTAGGGATAAACATGCTTAAATCCGCTGATTGGGGTTACTTTTTGCTTAGGGTGGTCAACAGATTGAGGTCACGTGATATGTCACCATCAAGATATTCTCTAGAGTGATGTGAGAGGGGAGGGTAAATGCTGATTTTTTGATTGTGACACATGGGGATAAGGCCTTGACCAGCATTTAAGAGCAGGTAAGGTGGTTGTTGAAACTGGAGGTTCTGCACATGTCAAGGGAGGACCTGCTGGGTCCTCCTGAATATCAAATTCTCAAAAAATCCTCAACCATGGCTTCTTTTGACATGTGTTCTTTGAAAAAATCAGCATGTCTCTTTTCAACTCAAAAGTCTTTATCCCTGTTGACTCACCTTTACCATAAGATTTTCTCCTCCTGTAACTGCATTGTTGATGCCCAATCACTGCTTCTAGTAACAGTGAACTGTTACCTACCAAATACTTATGGTGCAGTATAAAATATTTAACATGGGTAAAAAAAGTTACTGTAGGTAAAAAGTGATTTGTATTTACCATGTAGGTGAAAAATATTTACTGTAGGTAAAAAATATTTACTGTCGGTAAAAAAGTGAAAACGGAGTATGCTGTGCTGTGAGTCCACACGAATATCCTCGTGTAAATTTCACTAGAAATCCACACCTAGAATGGGCTATTCTGTAAGATATAGGTTGTAGGCATGCATAAGAGCTCGTTCCCACATATCTTCTGTCCATGGCACTTTTTACTCTTTGGTGCTTGTGAAGTAGATTTTTCTTCTCTTTCGAGATCCCTTGGACTAGAGTATTTTCATCTCCCCAACAACTGGCTGTGCCTTTATTGCATCTTCCGAAGGGGTCCTAAAAACCATGCATCAGTATGCATCATCCATGTAGCATGGAAAGTCTTTGAAATGACCTATTAACTCCAACCTGGCGCCAACTGTTTTGACTGTTATTAATGAGCTTGAAGTTGCATCATAACTGCTTTGATTTGCCGATGTTGCCATTGACTGTGGTTGTTGTATCTGCTGCTCCATTTTATCTTTCAACCCTATTATTGACCTGTTGAGCACTTGTATTCCCTTTTTCTAGCCTCTCCCACGGGTGACTAGTGGTTTTCCCGATCTATAATTTCAATCTGCTGGTAGTAGCAGCCCTTAATGATCAATTAGAAGGCCTAAAGACCGAATCCGATTCCATTTTTCAGCTTTTCGATGATGAATAGCTCACGTGCACTCGTGCCATCTCTAGGTCAACTTAAGCGGTCAAATTCAGTGCCTGGGTTGAGTCTAAGCGGTGGCCTAACTGCCAAATTTTTATCATGTACTTTGATTTTACTCTGCTCAAAGGCTTGCAAGTGTGTTTACTTATGAATGCCACTTAGATCTGGAATGAGGGATCTAGAAGTCTAGACCAAGTCTAGAACTAGATACGGCTAATGATTTAGTCAATAAATAACTCGCTAGGCCTTCTTGTAGGCACTCAATTTCTTAGGTAACAATGTCTCAAATGGCGCTCACTAGTCGATGCAATGGATGTAATAGGTTTCTCTCGTGTACAATGTGCACGCAGTGTACTATACAACCGGCAATGTGATCCAAATGCACGAAAATCCAAGCCCAGAGTATATCCCACAAGCACAGCTTTCCAATCCTATGCCCTTGTCCCGGCCTAGATGAGAGATTTTATAGAGTCGAAACTCTCAATGCAATATGTTTAATCATGAGCTCGCTGGCGAGTTGGCAAGGTATATGGGCAATTTGTGCAGAGCGTGATGCTGACGAAAAAGATGTGTGCGTGTTTTTTCAGCCAGGCCGAGATTAGCACTAGGAGGCGGTAGCTACGGGCTTGCGCGTGTGCAGGTGGGGCCGGCATCGGCAGCCAAGGCAAGACCAGGTAAACTGAGAGAGAGAGAGAGAGAGAGAGACGATATGTGTGTGACGTGGGCGCCAACAGGCTGTGTTTGAGGCACTAATTATGGGCAGGCTGCAACTACAAGGCAGAGGCGAGCTGCAAGACGCCAAGGAGATCAAGGGTGTGGTGTGTTAGTGTGGGCCAAGCCAGGCGGGCAAGGGACCTCGCGCAAGGCGGAGTGGGCCAGCAGCGATTTGGCGGGGTTGGGCACTAAGGCGCGTGACTAGGCGGGATATAGGGAAGCGGTGTGTGTGTGTGTGATGGTGTGGGCCAGGCCCGGCTACAGGGTCAAAAATCTGCCAGCGCTACAGGAGAGTACAGGCTGCGCGAACGTGTTTGTGCGGGGCCGACGTCGGCAGCCAAGGCGGGACCAGGCGGTGGGGTCGCGAATTGTGGGTGTGTTAGCGTGGTCCAAGCCTGCAGAGTCATGTGTGTGCTCCAATCAACACTAGTAGGTATTAATGGCTTTAGTAGGTAGTAATGCCAAGTCAAGCAGCTAGTGCGTAGCGTAGGTCAATACAGCAACGCGTAGGCGATCTCGGCAGCGTAGGAGAACAAGGCAGCGTAGGATGCGTAGGAGAACTAGGCTCTGCATTGAATGCGTAGGACGTCAAGCCGGGAGTGTAGCATGTGCGCGTAGGAGGACTCGGGCCAGCGTAAATCATGGTGCAACTGCAGTCGAGAGGCCAGATACAGGTGAGTTTTATTTTTTTATTTTTATTTAAAAAAAAACCAAAAATAATAAAAATCACACAAGTAAATTTTAAAAAAACACACATAAATCTTAACATAAATACAAAAACACACAAAAATACAAAACACATTAAAAAAATTCCAAGAATCATATAGTAATTCAAAGAATCACCAAAATTCAAAAACACTTACAATAATAAATTTATAAAATACACAAATAATCAAAAAACACTTACAAAATACCAAAATGAACACCAATAATAAATAAAAAACACATAGAAAATCTAAAAAACACTCAAAAAATCAAAACATGCACAAAATTACAAAAAAAACACAAAAAATACACAAAAATCATTCTAAAAAAAAACACAAAACAATCACAAAATACAAACAAAAATAGAAACACAGAAAAATAAATAAATACACAAATATAAATTTAAAAAAGAATCAAATCTTAACAAACAAAAAACCTAAAAAATGTAAAAAAATTTACACTAGCACGCAAAAACACTCAAAAACAAAAAAAAAAACCCCAGCACTCCACAATTCACTCGAATTAGGCGATTTATCAATTTTCTGAGCATAACTAGCACATTTGAGTAAGAATTAGCAAAAATTACCAAAAATTATCAGAAAATTCTCAAAAATTCTAGATCAGCCCACCGACCTAAAAATTCGCAATCAAGCAATCAAAACATTGAAATTGTTCACTTACTTAATCAAAATCGCACAAAACATCATTCATTAAGCACACAAATCATCTCGAAACTGCGCGTAAATGAACATAAAAATCACCCACTCTTGCACGATGATTAATCGCACTCAAAACAGCATTTTGCATCAAAACATCAATTCGAGCATCCAAATCTCAAATTTAATCAATCATTAACACGCTTTTTGCATCAAATCATGCACATAAGCATACATAACCAAATTTGACCGAATTTCGACAGCATTTCGGCATCACAACGGAATTAGAAAAACATAACCATAACTCATTGACGACCATAAGCAATCACATGCTTCTCATAAGAAAATTTGACTCCAAAACAGCCCCAAATTACCCCAAGGTAGGCACTTCCGCCTACACTCAAGCGGGCATAAACCGCACCTAGTTTTGCATTTTACGAATGTACTTGGTTTATGAACCAAACCTGCACCTAAAATCAGAGAATTAGAATTAATTTCAGCACCTTAATTGGCCACAAACTTAGCGATTAAGCACTTGATTAGTGCCCAACACACTAGTGTGTGTGTGTGTGTGTGTGTCGATCCCGTAAAATCACCTACACACAACCAACAAAAATATCAATGAGTAGCATCGTTTAGCATGAATGTAAACACATAATCATCATGGACATGCATCAAATAATCAATCCAATCAGCACTTTGCAAAATGCCCAAATAATTAGTGAAAAATTAGTGAATGAAATTAGTGAAAATTAGTGAATAATAGGTGATTTCGGCTACGATTTGCGCACAAATGCAGTAGGATATGAGTGTGTGGATCACATAGGCATATTGTCCATACACCCAACTCACTTTCTACTTGTGTGCATCACAAAAAACACTTATCAATCAATGGGAAATTAGCATCAAAGTTAGAGAAAATTAGTGAATTTGATGGTCAAAATTAGTGATCAAAGACAAGAACTAATGATGTGTGTGGGTTGTTTTGTGATGTTCTAAGCATAATCAATGCTAACCCAAGCACTAATCACACTAAAAACCACTCAATTAATCAACACACCTAATCTAAAAACTAACAAAATTAACAAAAAATTAGGAAAATTAGTGTCTCCTAATCACACCAATGGCACCTCTAGCTCAGGCAATCGCTCCCCGGCAATGGCGCCAATGTTAGAACTTCATCTTAGCATAGGGAGGACATCAACATAATGTCAATCCGAGGAGTAGGATCCAGCTAGGGCATGGAAACACACAAGTGGCTTGTGCGGGCCAAATGGAGGATTAGAAGGTGAAACCTACACACAAAGAAAGCTACGGAGAGGGTATGATGTTGCTACGAGGAGTGAGCACACTACTTACTCTACCATTCGGCCTAATCTCTCATACACAAGCCTAATCATGCACTACTCTCTAATCAATCACTAATCCAACTCTAATCAAGCACACAATGAGCATAGAATAGCATAGAATGACCACACCGGGCACCAACACTCTACACAAGCCTACACACACTTAGTAGCATGCTTAAACAAGAGGGAAATATGAAAAAAGAGAGAGATTAATCAACAAAACAGCCACTAATCTTTGATTAATCAAGCATTGATTACACCATGAGCAAATGAGAGAGAAGAGGTTAGAGTTTAGCTATTGGCATGAAGCCGAATCGTCCATGCACGCGCGTAGGAATCTCAAGAACTCCATAGCCATCTCCTTCTTCACAAAGCTTATCTCAAGTGAGTAAGAATCCCCTTTCACATTGTGTGTTTTGAGTTATATACTCTCTAGGCTTTTTAAAAGTGGCCGGGCACTCAAATGGCCAAACTCACTTAATCTGCTATCTGCACTGCCCAGGATCTAAATATAGCTCAATGCTTACAACTTGGAACTCTTGATGAGCCCAAAACATAATTACAACCCGCATTTGTGGTCATTTGATGGAAAATCCTAAAACTTAAGTGGTCGTCAATTGTGACCGTAACTCCATAGATAGTCATCAATTCCAACTCTTCTCTGCATCTGTTGCTTGTATTTGCTTCATCTTCATCTATACTTCACATCTGCATCATTTGGACTCGTTAGCATTTACTAATAATAGTAAATAGCATCTTTGACTGGTCCGTTTGGCCATTGTTAACTTAGCCGCCAAACAAAGAGTGACTTCACCCATATAGGATTTGACTAATAAAGACAAGAGTTTGACCCGGTGGTCCTGATCTCCATGCACCTCTGGACCGAGGTGTGCGGAGATTGGGCAAGGCTAGAGAATGTGAGGTAGTTTACATTGTGAGGAGTATATATATTGACACAACATTCATAATCATTGTAGATGGAAACGTCATAAACTAACATGGAGGAAAAGAGTGCATGCTCGTGCACGCTCTGCAAGTATCAAATCCAACGCAAGTGTAGGATATGTAATGAGCATGTGCGCAAGTACGGAGAGTTTGCTAGAGAAACTGTACAGAATCTACGATACGACTCCTTCAGAACGGGCATTGATTTTCGCGACATAATACCTACTTCTGAGAGAGAGAGAGAGAGAGAGAGAGAGAGAGAGAGAGAGAGAGAGAGAGAGAGAGAGAGAGAGAGAGAGAGAGAGAGAGAGAGAGAGAGAGAAACGATTATGCGTGAAGGTCCGACCAATCCAGAGCCAAGGATGAAAGAACAGGGGGCTTACAGACACAAGACAATGGCATGGAGGAGATGTTGGATGCCTTCTTCTAGCCAAGCGAGGAAAACGCTAACAAAGAAACAAGATGTGGTTGGCAAGTCAGTGCCAGCTAAAGTGTTGCGGCATTTCCGTATTATTCTGAGGATAAAAAGCATGTTCTGTTGTGGTTCCATTGCAAAGTTGATGCGGTGATATGCTATGAATAGATCCAGTGATGCAACATTTAGGGTGTTCGCTGATTCAAAGGCTTGGAGGCACATTGAAGATACCTGGCCTCATTTTAAGAGTGAACCATGTAATTTGCGTTTGGGCATGGCAATGGATGGAGTCAATCCATTTGGCTTGAGAAGCTTGTCATGGAGCACTTGGCCTGTGTGCCTCGAGGAAAGTTGGCTAGACGACGCAGATACTAGTGTGAAATTAGATGAGATGGATGAAGGTATGGCAGAGGAAGCTGACATATATACGAGGGATGATGTAGACTTGGCAGATATGACACTTGTAGATGAAGATGCAATGGATGAAGACAATCCGCCAGAACGAGTTGGGGCAGAGTTGTGTCTGTAGTTAGAGATAGACAATGATACGGTGCAAGATCTTCTTGATGATGCCTCACAAGTCGAGGCCTATAAATGTTTGTGTAAAGACGTTGATTTCAAATTAAGCTCTTTCTTAATTTAAACAAAGGTGTTCTAACGCTTTCTTTTACTTTCTTTGTGCAGCACTTTAGTATGGCAGACCAGTCGCCAGATCCCGGTTCTATGAGTGCGGGTGTATTTATGGGCTTCATCACACGGATGACGCCCGCTCAGATGGCACAGGCATCTCAGTATTGGATAGCCAGAGGTACGGGTACCACGTCTCCGGGCTTGACACCCGAGGGTCCGACGCCTATGGGAGGGACGCCTATGGGGGTGGGGATGCCTATGGGTACGACACCTACGAGGTCTCCCATCACGGCCGCTTTGACAGGTAGGGGTACAGCAAAGGCGGGTACGTCAACATCTCCGCTTCACAGGAGCACTCACTGATCTCGGCGATCGTCAGGTGGAGGTGGTGGTTGCTGTGGAGGAGGGTCCACGGATGCTTCGACCCCTCCTCGCTCACGACCCCCGTCCGATGCAGGCACACCTCTTGAGACACCTCTTAGCACACCTCGGACACCTTAGGGGACACACGATCCTAGTGCCTCCAAGGTCTATACTGTACGGCTAGATGGACAAGTTGACATGGATAGTGTCGGGACTGAGATGAGGCAGGGGTTCGCCAGCTCACGGAGGTGCAGTTTTCTAGCACCATCATGACCTCGGGGGACTCACCATGGAAAACTTACCGCACCATGTAAGTGTAGGGGAGGGGTATATTTCACAAGTTACATAAGCATATCAGTTAGGGGTAGGCCCCCAATAATTTATCTCCCAGGCTTAAAAATAAGGGAGGGGGTATCGTATTTAGAGGGAGGGAGGGGGGGGGGGGGGGGAGAAGCAAGAAAAGGGGAAAATGAGAGGATATTTTGTGTTTCAAAAGCATGGCTTCTCAAAAGAGTCTTCCCTCAAACTTGTGAGTCAATAGCTACAAAGATACATGCAAGAAATAATGATGATTTGTATTAATTTCTTGTTTTGTGATTATAGTTCATTTGTTGAGGGATGATAGCTATAAGAGTTTGTATATATGAAAATTTACATGGAGAACCTAACAAAACTTTATAACCATGTTTTTAAAGTAATTTAGATGGTTCAGTATTGGAGAAGTAGCTAGAGTGTAGGCTGAATGGGCACATAGTTTGAAAGTCAATCTAAGACACATTGAGGGTACATCTAGTTATCAACAGAAGTGGTTCCTTAGTATGTTGCTAGTCACTATGCTACATGCTCTTTCACTAGTTTTACTTAGTAAGATCATGTGAGACCTAAATTTTATTTGGAAGATAGGAATATGGTAGTTTTTTTCATTGAATGTCGTATAAGCGTAGAAAGCGGGGTCATATTCCCTAATATGAGTCGTATATAGGGATTTTATCAAAGTTGTATGCTCGCAGGTGGCGTCCCGTTTTGTATATAGAGTGAATCCCCCGAGATCATGACATCTTGGACTCATCAGGACCACGACAAAATCAATTATATAATGGAGACCGTCCTGAGAGAGTATCGGCCTGCTCCGGGTTCAGCAGAGGTTTCGAGGAGGTGGATCACGAATGTTACACCGGACATTGTGAAACATCGTCAAGGTGGAGATCATCGGGCTTTCAGGCAGGGCTCGCCGAAGCCTATGGGAATCTCACATGAATCATGGCAGCAGATCAGGGAGGAGGAGGAGACAACGGCCACGAGGTTCAAATAGTAGCGTCTGGCCGCAGTGAGCTGTAAGGAGACAAGGGGCACATCTCATCTTGGCAACGGAGGCTTCGACACCTTTCGCTATGAGTTTGTGAGTTTCCAATCCAATCCTAGCTATGGTGTTTTTTTTCAAGAGAAATGAATCATGTATTCTTAATTACTTTGGTTTTTGAATAAATGCAGAATCTTGCAATGCATCGAGCCCCGACACGCCAGGAGGAGACAGATGGATATCAGAAAGGCATTTATGATGTATTGAATGATCTTGCTACCCCACAGGAGAGACTATAGACTGGGAAGCCTTAAAGTCTCGCTGATCGATTGAGGTGAGACGTTTGATCGAGACAAATAATATGTGTGAGTTGACTTAATTAATTAAGTATATGTGAAGTAATATCATACTAATTTTGTGACTTGTCCCTTTATGTACAGGTTGTGACACGCGAGTCATGAGTGGTTTTTCTATATATGTTTTGTGAGACACAGACACATCTCTGTGTTTCTTTCTTGTATAGACATGCACATATAGGTGTTGATCATGGTTTTGGTTATAGTTATGGTTATGGTTATGGTTGGTTTTGATCATGGTTTTGGACATGGTTATATATAGTTTTGGACAGATGTTGATCATGGTTTTGGTTATGGTAATTATGCAAGAATTTAACGAGCTTTATGGTTATGGTTATGGTTTTGGTTATGGTTAAACGTTATGGTTTTGATCATGGTTATGATTATGGTTATGCACAAAGTTCGTTATGAAGTTCAATTTATTTTTACTTTCATTTCTTCCATCAAGTTGTGCCTTAAATGTCATGTGAGATCCTACATGGATATCATGTAGGAGGCGTATATATGATTTTTTTTTAAAGTTTATGTTAAAACAAAGGGAACCCTTCCGAAATTTCTACGGGAGCACGGTTGATTTTGGTGCTGCTCGCTTTCTTGGGCAGAAGACATGCAGTCTGGCTATGGCTGTGTCCATCTTTTCACTGGGCACAGTCATAGGCCAGGTTGCCTGTCCTCTGTCCAAGAAAAAAAAATATGGTTATGGTCGTCCATATAGGCGTGGATATAGGCGTCGAAATATGCATGGAAAATTGGGTTTATCGATGTATACATCGACGCATATATCGACTATTTCATAGAGACGTGTATTTCGATGCATTTTTTGACGGCCGGCGTCGAAATCTACGTCGAAGGTACCTGATTCTGTTGTAGTGTAATAGCTTCTAGAGGATATAGTGGTCTTTGATTCATTCTACCGTTAGTTCAGTGATTGCTCACTTGGTCTATGACGCTGGGATTCCTATTCTGGTACAATCTTCCTGATCGATATACATGAAGAATTGATCTTATAAAATCCAAACCTTCTTACCTCATTGGCTAACTTGAACTCCCTGATTGGGTCTTACTTGTTGGGTCATACTCTCTAGCACTTGTAACCTATCAAAAAATTCTTGATGGCTATGAGTTTATAGCCGTTCCTGTTAGTTCAAGCTTTCAATCGACAAAACTTAATTAGATATTTCAGTACTCCACAATTCTGCTCACAGCAACAACAATTCACGTCCAATTTCAATTTTTAAAGGGCCACAAGGTCCTAGGGACTATCACTTTCTTTGGTCAAATTTTGCTCTTATTCTGAATCAGAGGAACATGGATCGTGATCTACGTTGGGAGGCCAAACTGACTTTTGTTGGTACCAACAGAATTAGCATGATTAGTAGGTCATTTGGCACTAGAATTTTTGAAAATGGATTTTTGGATTTAAAATTGTGTGAATTTTGGCACCTGCTCAGAATGCTCAACAATTCTGGATTTTTGGCTTAATTTTAGATATCCCAATTCAGTTTTGAAGTGACCATTGGAGTCCTTGAGATGTTCCCTAGATATGGTGCAAGTTTTGTATCAATCTGTGTCAGAGAAACATGGATCGCGATCCATATATACCTAGTTGGCAAATTGAGCTGAAACTTAGCACGAAACTTCCTTTTGTCTCCTTGTTGTCAGATTTAGGGCTTTTGTAGAATATGGACTTTTTTAGATCGACCAAAAGTCAATCCTTATGTCTGCTCCAATGGTTTCTACCTTGAGTTGTTTTATGCCCTTTTGACCCACTTTTTGAAATTTTTTGGCACCACACTACAAGAGGTTATGTGTACTTGTGACGCTTTTAGCGACGGAAATACATTCGCTTTTTATACTCCCTGGTATCGCTTAAACCATCGCTATGGGAACGTCGCTATAAGCGTTGCTATATAGAAACAATTGCAGTCCTTCTGTAGCAACGCTTATAGCGACGTTGCAGAACCTTATATAGAGACGCTTATAGCGACGCCCGAGAGTAAAAATTTTTGGGTGGCAGGGCATCCCATCAACCATATTGAAATTTTCTAGAATAAAGTGTACCTAAATGAATCCAAGATAAGCACAGGCTCACCTTTGAAAGAAAGTGCAACTAGGTATAAACCGAAAGTAGTCACCCACAAGACAATATAACCATTAACTCCATCATGCACAGTATTGTTTGCAGAATAAAGATACAAAACCGACAAAAGTAATTGGACCAAAGTAAATCAATGAAAATTATACACATCATAGGCAAAATCACTTGATTAATAAGCTTTGCAAATGTAATAGTTACAACACAATTGTCATTATTGAGAAAATACATGGTTTTCCAATAGTTACAAAAAGACGTATACCTGTCATCTCATTATACATGCTATGACAAAAGAAAACTAATGCTATCTGGCTACGGCTAGACTGACATCGTCTAATTAGGCCTCACTGCGTCCAAGTTGCGTATCTGTCGGATTCTACAAAAAAAAAACAATAAGACTATATGTAAGTGTAAACATATAGTTACAAAACAATCTATTTTCTTAGCTTATCATTAAAATACAACAAATGTAAAAGAGTAAAGTGAAATAATACTAACCTTGTTGTTGTGAGAACTAAGAATGTCCATCAAGGCGTTTAAGCCATTTCTGCCTGCTACTCGCGCTCGTACGGCATGGGGTCACGTCCTATCATCGACCACTGTTCAAAACATACAAAGAATCAATTATGTTAGAATTTTAAAGTACAAATAGACGTAACTACCAAACCTAAAGAGCAATGAAAAAACACTTACAAATGGGCCTCAAATGATGCCAGCCCGCTGCTCCCTAAGTGATGCAAGCTCCCTGCCTCTATTCGTGCTTTGGTTGCCTCTTTTTGTTGCTTCCACTTGTCAGGATTATCGCGTGCTTCTCGCTTTGCATTCTTCCAATCTTCTTTGGCCAGTCAATCTGGTCTGTTCCACCCATACTTTATTTCTTTTTGTACTTCAGAACGCTTGTCCTTGCAGTATTCGCATGTTCGAACCTTCATCAGATCTTCATTGAGGCACTCATCCCGACTTGACACGGAAAACTTGTCATGCAGCATGCTGATGACTTTGTCTTTTAATTCACTTGGCACTTCACTCCAAGTATTTAGTATGTAGTGTCGAAGCACCTGAGAGCAAAGACCGCGCATGCACAAGATCACCTTCTTGCCTTCGTCATCCAAGATGATTCCGTTGCTGATGTCAATCAAGTAACGACAAGCCCTCTCGCCTATATTTGTGGGTACAAGAAATCTACACACCCACGTCTACATGACAGTGCATGTAGTGGACAAAACCCCTCTACCTCTTCTCTAGCTGTAGCAATTCACAGCATCTTAACATCTCTTCACAACATATCTTTGTTCGAGGGATTGCTTAGCACATTACATATTGGCTTCCAATCTGTGTATCATACCGTTTAAAGCTTTCCAACTTAAGGTCACATCCGTAGAGAGGGATCGCCTAACTCTAATTTTTTTTTCCATAATCCTGAAGGTAGATTTTAATATAAAACTAAATCCATGATCTAATATTAAATCTAACCTAATTGAACATATGGTGATTTTGAGCTAATTGAACATGGTTAGTGGGTGAGTTAATAGGTGTCAGATTCTGATGGGAATATACATATTGTTGTGTACCTAGTGTTTGCTCTTTGGGAAAAGCTTTCATTGACATGCCCTAAAATCTAACCTAAATCTAATATAATCTTATCTTAAATCTAACATAAATCTAGATCTAGTCTAGTCTTAAAGTCAACATAAACCTAAATTTAGTCTAATCTTAAATCTAACCTAAACCTAAATGTAATCTAACTTAAATCTAAATCTTATCTAATCTTAAATCTAACCTAGCTAATCTTAAATCTAGCATAAATTTAAATCTAATCTAACCTTAAACTCAAATAAACCTAAATATAATCTAATCTTAAGTCCTAAACCTAAATATAATCTAACTCAAATCTGAATCTATTCTAATCTTAAATCTAACCTAGCTAACCTTAAATCTTGTCCTGATCTTAAATCTAACGTAAATCTAAATCTAATCTAATCTTAAACTCAACATAAACCTAAATCTAACCTAAACCTAAATGTAATCCAACCTAATCTTAAATCTAATTTAAATCTTAACCTAATCTTAAGTCTAACATAATTTTAAATTAGTATAAATTTTAAATATAAATTAAATGTAATCTAACTTAATTTTAGATCTTAATCTAACCTAATCTTAAATGTAATTTTAAATCTAACTTAACCCTAAATCTTAATATAACATTTCATTCCATATTTTCTCTACTTATCTCTCTCTCTCTCTCTCTCTCTCTCTCTCTCTCTCTCTCTCTCTCTCTCTCTCTCTCTCTCTCTCTCTATGTGTGTGTGTGTGTGTGTGTGTATGTGTGTGTGTGTGTGTGTGTGTATGCATTTTTTGTTTATGCATGTGTGTGTGTGTGTGTGTTTTTTTTTGTTTATGCATGTGTGTACTCTGTGTGTGTGTGTGTGTGCGTGTGAGAGAGGGAGAGAGATAAACAGGGGAAGGGAACATGAGAGAGAGGAGAGGGAAACAGCATACATGGCTCTCCTTCCTCTCCTCATGTGTGTATGTATGTGTCTGGAAGAGAGAGAGAGAGGGAGAGCACGGGTCTACTTGTTTTGCTGCAGCGCCAAAACTCAAATATGAGATCTAAGTTTTTGGCGCTCTCGATTTATTTTTTACCCCTATCAGTGTCGCTATGGGTCTCGCTATGCAACAAATAAAATAGCGACGCCATGGGTTTAGTACTTTTGAGCATCGCACTGCGAGCGTCGCTAATGTGAAGTACCTCTTGTATTGCTAGTTGTTTAGAGAAAAGTACATCAATTCTTATCATTTGTCCAATTGTCAAATATCATATCAAAATCCCCATAAGGTACATGGATAGCGATCCATGTTTGACATCATTTTAGCATGAGATTTGATGAGTTTGTATTAGTGGTTATGGTGATACTTTTCCCCCAGATCTTTTTGGATTTGACCCGCTTTTCCTAGGCCACAAGCACAATTTTGTGTCTGCTTTGTGATTTTTTACCAACAAATATTTTTTGGTGTCTTGATCAGCTTTTTTTTACTTTTTTGCTATGGCCCCTTTTGAAAAAGTCGTTCCCTCAATTCTCAGGAGTGTACTGATCAATTATCATGCACAAATGTCAACCAAGTACATGGATCACGATCCATGTTTGACAACATTTGGTCATGAATTTTCCTCCTGTTGGTTCCTTGCCTTTAGTTGAACCCAATTGTCACCCCTTTTTGAATTTGGACAAATAATAGTTCAATTTCCCCAAATTTTCTCAATTTTCAAGGTTTTGTTCTGCTTAGCCCAATTCCTTGATTTGGATGTCCTTTTAGCATCCTATTTTTCATCAAACTTAGGATTTTGGTGTCTAAGAGTCAAATCTAAGCAATGGAGACAGTTTCTACTCATTTAGCCTAAAAGGTACATGGATCAGGATCCATGTTTGGCAAGCAAAATGGGAGGAATCTACTCAATTTTTCTCTTGCTAGCTTGTATATCCCCTTTTTCCAAGTTTTGTTGAGTTTAGTTTAGCTTTGAAGCTTTGACCATCAATTTTAAAACTTTTTAGAGTTATGGTCTTCGGCACCAAAATAAGGTTTTAGACAATTTTGTACCCTGATTCTTTTGACCCCAATTGATGGTGGAATTTGTTACTTAACCTACTCCTAAAATTGAAGTATATGCACAAATATAAATGAATTTAACAGTACAAAAATGACAACAAAATGTATGGTGAAGCGGTCCTTTTCAAGCATGGAAAAATCAAAGAACAAAATACTCTTTAGTACTTCACTCACAGCTTTCTTTGCTTATAAGAAGTACCATTGGCTAGTCCTGGACTCTAGTCTCTATTAAGCACTAGACCTACGTCTAGCTGCTTTACTGTCTAAGTGTGAACGGAATGGGTGTCAAAATATTTGGAAAGTAGATTTTTGTACCACTAGGTCACTCACCATCTAAGGATCGATTTCCCAGCGGCGCACAATGTTATCAGGTCGTCGCGATGGACGTCCGCAGCATAGCTTTTTGGTACTAACATAATGTCAATATGCAAGGAAGCGACTTGGGATGGGGCACGGAGACTCAATGAGATCTTCAATCTCACCGAAGTGAACCTAAAGGATTTTTCTTACGTCTACAGTAGCAAATCAACCACTTCCTAGTCAGAAAATCAATCTATGTCCAATCTCACAGCTCTAGGTCATCACGCCTTTTCAGCATCCAAACAAGTTCAGAATGCAACAAAACTTAAGGAGAGGTGTTAGAATGCCTAAGGACGTATTCCTATCGAGTTTTGCAGTCATTTGGGAAGGTACATAAATCACAATCCATCACAAAAAATGTATAGAAAACTAAAACAGAACTACACGTAAATTCTCCCTTCAAGCTTAGAAACACTCTTCCAAGGTCAAAACATAAAAAAATAACCATTTAAGACCTCAAATCATTGAATTTAGCACACAGACAAGATGTCGTGAACTAGAGCATAATTGAGAATGATTACACTTAGATTAAAGAGCAAGAGACGAGAAACACAATATGCTATTCGAAATCGAATTCTGGTTACCAAACAAGGAGAACGATTGACTACAATTTGCAGCAACAATGAAGCTCTCAGTCAACGTCTAATAATTCCCAAAATAATGATAATGTGTGTTACAAAACTAAGGGTTTTGACTTAAAAACTTGGGACCCTTTCCCACGGCCATTCGGCCACTTACATGGTTTGTAGGCTCAGAGCGACTAAGAGGGAATGCTAGACTATATTACAATTTGAGAATCATCAACAACAAAATTACATAGCTTAAATGATTGAGTACAACAAAGTTTGGTGTGTATCCGGATTTTAAGTGACGTTCCGCTGTATCTACCAAACAATAAGTAGGGAAGCTGATGTTCTTCTCTCCCTCTTTGAATTTCTTCAGCTTACATGACCTCTTTCATACTACATAGCTCCTCTATTTATCCCTTCACTTTTGTCTCTTGGATAGAAAGTTGTTGTCCTTTGTATCAGAAGATAGTGATCAGGAGGAGGAAGAAGACGATGATGGTGACCTCTTTCTTCGCTTCCTCTTGCTAGAATTTCTATCTCCCGGCTTTGGATTTGCATGAGAGGGAGCATTTGAAGACTTACTCTCATTTTTGGGAGAACTAGATGTCTACTATAATACCCTTGATTTTCTTGGGACAACACTCCTTTCAAAGGTAGGAGGGGTGTCACTTTCATACCTCTACCTTGAAAGGTCACAACACACTTCTTCTTCTTGAGCAGTTTACCTTGAAGGTCCTTCTCATATCACCTCTTTATTACTGAAGGATATTCCGCTTTCGAAGGTCTCACTAGGAGATCTCGTAGGAATTCTCTCTTCTTAGGCACTTGAGGGGACTTTGTCATGAAGGGCTTGAAGTTGGATACTAATGTCAAAGAATCTAATACTTACTTTTAGATTCAATAGAATTTAATTATAAAGAAGAGACGATAGGTTGTGTCAGGCTAATTTCTTTACACAATCACATATAAAAAGAACTAAAACCATATTGCACATAATTCAAAGGTAAGACCCAATAAAGATTGACAACTAGTCCCCCTTCAAAAGTTCTTAGTATTATATTTATCTATCAAGGAGAGCTTTTATTGCAACATAACATGTTCTCTTGTACATCTTACTTTGAACCAAGCAAATGGTTCTCTTCAAGATTCCATGGAATAACACTTTCTTCCAATCTCTAGATACCCTAGTGGGGAGAAAGAATTGCAAGGTAAGAGGTAGATGAAGATGAAAGAAGTATTTTTTAAGCAAGAGAATTGATATTCCCTATACACTTGCTCATGGGAAAGATCTTAACATAGCTTAGAATAATACAATAGTAGAGCTGAACAAGAAGAAGCATTCACTTGCTTGGATTTGCATGCATAGCCAAGTGGTTTGAGCATGATGGTCTCCTCTTGAGCTCCCATGTGTGTGTGTGTGTGTGTGTGTGTGTGTGTGTGTGTGTGTGTGTGTGTGTGTGTGTGTGTGTGTGTGTGAGAGAGAGAGAGAGAGAGAGAGAGAGAGAGAGAGATCTTGCTTTGCCAACTTGGACACATGAGAGAGTGTGTGAGAGGAGCAAGAGAGAAAAAATTCCAACAAGCCCTCTCTTTTATGCTTATGCAAGTGTGCAACTAGTCTAACTTAGACATTTTTCTAAGTTAGCAAAAACAATATCAAATTATCAACTACAATCTTTATAATCAAAGATCGGCGTTATAATTCAAATAATCTTACATATTTATCCTTCCAAGATCCCTTGCCTCCTGAGCCAAAGTGCGTGGGAGTTTGTCTTGCGCGGGCCTGGCGTTTCTATCTATATGAGGAGCCCATTGAAGCTTGATCGCTCTTATTTTGAATTGCCCACTCCCACTCCGCGTCTGCCATGTTGCCACCGTGGTAACTCCTATTTGGATCTCTGACCTGGTTGGCTGCTGCGCGCCGCACACAGGACTGCTTGTTTTTTAGAAATGTCTGTATGTAGCACTCCAACCATTGTTGTAAAGAACGTTGCTTGGGGGCATTTGGAAATCTAGCTAACGGAGTGTCCTCAATGTACCGTGCATGATCGGGCAGTTCCTCTCTGACCTTTATAAAAAAATTCTTATACGTTGAATGTATAAGAATTTGTAGATGGCATCGAAATGCCCTGCCATGTGCTGTGGCAAAATCAACCTCCCCGCCATATTTAACCCTGTAGTAGCGCCCATGCGTGTCTGGGACGGATGCGTCAGTATCCTCGTCCTCTCCGTCAGGGGGACCATCTCTAGAAGTGCGGACTCCGTTCCCCCGACGCTACCAAAACATGCGAAACCACAAGATCTGCCATCGCTTCGTCTCTCATGGCGCTCGCTGCCTTGAGAAAAGCGTTGATGCACGCTGCTAGAGGGAGTCCGTCGACGATGTTCAGGTGGAGCCGGAGTGGAATGGAGTGGCGTAGGATCCTGTGATGCCATGGGAGTAGGACCCTGCGATGCAAGGGGAGTAGAACCCTGTGATGCAAGGGGCGTAGGACCCTGCGATGGAATAGGAGTAGGACGACAGGAAGGGAGAGTAGAGGGAGGTGCCATCGGTGCAAGGCTCTGTAGGTAAGAAGTCCCTCCCTGACTCCCCCATCGTGTTGTCTACAGAGAAATATCGTAGGTCGCAAGCTGCTGCAGAGTGTAGCGGCCAAACAAATCCTCCATTGAACGAAGGTACTGCTCTGGTAAAGAGATAGCCCGCTGTAAGTCAGGGTCTACGACCGGTGGAGGAATCTGAGAAGGGTAGATGTAGGATGGCCATGCCTGCAAATAACAAAAAAAAAACTATGACACTCAAGGTTTATGGTTAACTACATAGAAACATTATTTATTTCTTTGCTTGTTCTCATCGACTCAAGGCTCGGGTCCACTGGAGGCGATGTCCACCCCGGGTGGGAGCCCACCTGAGATGTGAACCAACCAAAAGAAGTGCCAGTTGGCTGCTCCTCACCAGTTGGACTGTCGTCTGACATCTACATTACAAAGAGAAATATAAGATTAAGCTTTCCACCCTACTCACTCATCTAAATATACGTACACAAGTATAATACCACACAAACACATAGATACATATGCATACTAGAAGACCTAAGTAGAGGCTAGTAGTGTCAAAGGTCAACTGCACCTCTTTAGATATCATCGCAGTCTCAACCGTGGTAAAACCAAAGGTACGTTGTGGTAATCCATGTATGAGTGGATCAATGACCGCAACGCCACGATTACAAAAGGACTATATCCAAGAGGAAGCATCTAACCTTCGGATGCTATGCTCCCGCACTTAGTGCCTACATACATGCATAAACAGATATATATGTTCACACACACACACACACACACACACACACACATATATATATATATATATATCTATATATATATATATATATATATGTTAAGGTTGTAAATGTAGCCATCATTTTGTATTGGCTGCACCTAAATTCAACGTTTAAGTGATCAATTGATCGTAACATTACAATTCTCTCCCAGAGGATATATATATTAGCACACAAACAAGTAGATACATACACATACTAGTAGACCTAAGTAGAGGCTAGTAGTGCCAACGGTCAACTGCACCTCTTTAAATATCATCGCAGTCGCAACCGTGGTAAAACCAAAGGTCATTGCGGTAATCCATGCATGAGTGGATCAATGACTGCAACGCCACGATTAAAAAAGGACTATATCCAAGAGGAAGCGTCTAACCTTCGGATGCTATGCTCCCATACTTAGTGCCTACATACATGCATAAACAGATATATATGTACACACATTAATATGTTAAGGTTGTAAATATAGCCATTGTTTTGTGTTGGCTGCACCTAACTTCAACACCTAAGTGATCAATTGATTGTAACATTATACTTCTAATGTAATGCAATAAGTAATTCTACTTCTCTCACTGAGTCTCTCTCTCTCTCCATCCCAGAGTCATGTTTGCGCCTCCATGTAAAGTAAGCACTCTCAACTATGAGAAGCCAAACATGGACGACATCTTCTGTCGAAGCATGGAGGTCTCGACTAAGGTCATGGTGGCTTTGGACTTGGGCACCACTTTTTCGGGCTTCGCGTACGTCCACAAGAGCGACCCCAGGGACATCCACCATGTCCTAGAATGGCCTCACAAATTGAGGCAGCCGCTTCATCCCATTATTGCAAAAACATAGATCATCATGTTTTACAAGTGGAACCCATTGTCTTCTACCTACACCCTCCAAGCTTGGGGATCGGTTTCCCTTCGCTTTCTCTCTCTTTCTCTCCTCTCTTTCTTTCTCTACCTCTCTTTCTCTACCTCTTTCCCTCTATCTCTCTCTTTCTCTCCCTCTTTCCCTCTCTCCCTCTCTTTCTCTATCTATCTTTCTTTCTCTCTCTTTCCCTCTCTCACTCTATCTCTCTTTCTTTCTTTCTCTACCTCCCTTTCTCTCTCTTTCTCTCCCTCTTTCCCTCTCTCACTCTATCTCTCCCTCTTTCCCTCTCGCCCTCTATCTCTCTCTCTCTCTTTCTTTCTCTCCCTCTTTCTCTCTCTTTCTCTCCCTCTTTCCCTCTCTCCCTCTATCTCTCTCTCTTTGTTTCTCTACCTCTCTTTCTCTCCCTCTTTCCCTCTCTCCCTCTTTCTCTCCCTCTTTCCCTCTCTCCCTCTATCTCTCTCACTTTCTTTCTCTACCTCTCTTTCTCTCCCTCTTTCCCTCTCTCCCTCACTTTCCCTATCCCTATTTCCCTCTATCTCCCTCTTTCTCTCTCTCTCTCTTTCCTTGTCCCTATTTCCCTCTATCTACTCTCTCTCTTTCCCTCTCTCCCTCTCTTGCTCTTTCTCTCTCTCTTTCCCTCTATTTCTCTCCCTCTCTCTTTCCCTATCCCTATTTCCCTCTATCTCTCTCTTTCTCTCCCTTTATCTACTCTCTCTCTTTCCCTCTCTTTCTCTCCCTCTCTATCTACCTCTCTCTTTCTCCCCCTCTTTCTATCTATCCCTATTTCCCTATCACTCTCTCCCTCTATCCCTATCCCTATCTCTTTCCCCCTCTCTCTCTCTCTCTCTCTCTCTCTCTCTCTCTCTCTCTCTCTCTCTCTCTCTCTCTCTCTCTCTCTTTCCCTATCCCTATTTCTCTCTATCTCCCTCTTTCTCTCTCCCTTTCCCTATCCCTATTTCCCTCTATCTCTCTCTTTCTCTCCCTCTATCTACTCTCTCTCTTTCCCTGTCTCCCTCTCTTTCTCTCCCTCTCTATCTACCTCTCTCTCTCTCTCTCTCTCTCATATCTCCCTCTTTCCCACTCGCTCTATCTATCTCTCCCTCTCTCTCTCTCTCTCTCTCTCTCTCTCTCTATTTCTATCTCCCTATCTCTCTCCCTCTTTCCCTAACATGGACTCCCTCTATCCCTATCTCTATCTCTTTCCCTCTCTCCCTCTCTCTTTTTCCCTCTTTCCTTATTTTGATCTCTCTCTCTCTCTCTCTCTATCTATATATATATATATCTCACTTTCCTTCTCTCTGTCTCTTTATCTATCCCATTTTCTCTCTCACTCTCTCCCTCTCTTTCAATCTCTCTCTTTCTCTCTCTCTCTCTCTCTCTCTCTCTCTCTCTCTCTCTCTCTCTCTCCCTTCTTTTTTTTTTGGAAAAACTTGCTCTTTATATTACAATAATTTACAATCTGTTGTCACACTGACAGCTTTTGTATGATCCATACCACTTTGTCTCTGAAGGCTTGATCTGTTAAAGAGAGAGCATCTTCCATCATCCTATCTTTAATGGCAAACATGGGAACTGTATGATTGACACTCTGGCCCCGATCAAATGTACATTAATTTCTCATATTCCATACAAACCATAAAAACCATACTCTGAAGGACTGTAGTGCAAACTCAAGTGCTCAATCTTCTAGGATTTGGAGCTTGAAAAAGGTCATCTGATACCTAGATATGGAGATCCCTCAAGCATCATACCACATCCATTTTTCCCACTTCCACCATTCGATAACAGGCTTGCATGACTAGAATATATGTCTAGTCGTTTCAGGAGAAGAGCATCTGATGCATTTGCCAGAGATAATACCCTTTTTCTTTAGATTCATGGCAGTGGCCAATACACTTGTGAGAGCTCTCCACAAAAAAAGCCTGAATTTAAACTGGTTAGGAATCAACCATACATCTGCAAGAGTTTTTTTCCACCAATATGCATCCTGATGAAGGGACCATTGTGAATTACATCTCACAAAAATATTTGGTTTTGGTAACAACAAAGCATAAAAGACAGAGGTGTTAGCGGTCCGCCAATTAATTGCCTGATTAGGAATGTTCCAATCTCGATGTTGTTCTTCCAGATTGAGAGCATCTCTAAGAGGCAAGCTGTGAATCTGAGCACAAAGCTGATGCCAAGGTATTCAGAAGCCAAACCCTAGTCTATATTGTCATTTGGCAACCGAAAAGAGTTTCAAGTCGAGGTTAGAATCAACCATCTGCTGAATTTGATTGAGACCTTTTCTGTGCATCGATAGTGCACCCTTACCCAACAACCTGGCTGGTGGGGTTTTAAGAGAAAAGCTCCAGAACAAGCTTTCCACCCCAATGAGTTCCATGTATACCTAGCCCTACCTTGCCAAAGCAGAACATATTATCTTCCAAGAAGATATTAGCATACTTGACACGTCATATCCTGTTTTAAGAGGAGCAGCTGAGAAAACTTTATCCCAGGCTAACATATTCCAGATTCCATGGAAGTAAACAACTGACTTGTCAACCAGCTTCCACAAGCATAAAGCCGAGTCGGTATTAGAAGCCAGCATATGTTTAATAAGGGAGGCCCTCCTGGCCTGAGCATGGACCTGTAGATTCAAGATGTTTAAGCCTCCCTGAGAGTATGGTACAACAATTTTGCTCCAAGCCATGATAATGGCCTCTACATGGTGGACTCTAGACGAGGCTGGAGGAAGAAAGGCTTTCTGCAAGTCTACCCGCCGCCTCGTCTGAACGGTGTTGGAGGAAGAAGAGCGAAAAACAAAGAGAGGTGGAGAGAGGCAAGCAGCTCTTCTGAGGGGGGGGATACCGAAAAAAAAAATGGCGGGCCCGGAGGCAGATGGTACCTGCTGCAACAAATAGGCTTTTGCCATCCAAATTAGACGCCCTTGTGGGAAGCATTTCCGTTGCAGCGTCTGAACCAGGCCTTATATCCCCCACCTCCTTCTCCCCGCTCTCTCTCTCTCTCTCTCTCTCTCTCTCTCTCTCTCTCTCTCTCTCTCTCTCTCTCTCTCTCTCTTCTTTTTTATATTTGAAAATTATATACAATATTTTTTAATTTGTATTGAGAGGAGGGAAACACCAAATTTGACTTGGGGAGGGGAGGGGGGAGTTAATCCAGAATTTGAAGTTTAGGCGCTAAATTTGGGCAGCGCATATAACGACGGTAATGAGCACGGGAATATCAGCGGATAAAGTCCTGGTAATACTTTAAACACAAAAAAATTTGCCCTCCTCTCTCTTGTTTCTCTCATTGAATTTACACCTTCTCTCTATAAAACGCGGCAAAACAGCGCGGTAAAAACTTGGAGATTTTCATAGTGTTTAAGGGTGGCAAGCTATTTTTCAATAGCTATTTTCTCAAAGCGAAGGCTAGCTTGTAAAATTTTTAGAAATCAATTCTAAATTGTGAATCCCATAAAGATCTAGACTATCCTTTTGGAGATCTATATATCTATAACATGCCATAGATCTTTACATTTTGGTCAAACACTTTATAAATAGTTGTGTCGGGGATATAGCATTTTTTTCCACCCACTTATGCCTTCACCCTGCAATGATTTATGAAGATGACACAAAAAGGAAATCACTACTTCATGTTGACTTTTCATGAACTTTTTAGATACTAGAACGTTATTATGTTGATAATTTGCCTTATACCAAGTCATATAGTGAGGAGCTATGCTATGAATCTTGCAATAATTCCTGATTGAAGAGTGATTATACAATAAGCCTTGCAAAAAAAATACATAGTGAAAGAGGAATTATGTTATAAGCCACCTTTCCCTACACCATAAAAAAACCACGGGCCGGATTAAGGGATCATTTTGCAATATCCACAAAAATCCCAAGTTCTAAGTGAGAGAAGTAGGAAAAGAGAAGGAAATCCTTACTTGGACAAAAGTTTGTCCTCATTCTATCCATGATCAAACGTGGACGTGTTTGCACCCGCTTGCTAGCCATGAACGTCGTCGTCCTCTTTGCTGATACTGCCCCAATCATTGAGCTCAACACTGAACTGTGGGAGCACTCCATAAAACCTTAGTTGCAGAGATTGAACCACCGACTTCACCAGAGTGGCATCATCTTTCATGAAAGCTTCATACACAGAGATGCAGTAGCGCTGCCTGCGCTCCATCTCCACCCGTGACATCGCGTGCAGCGCCGGAACGATGCGGTGCATCTCTGAGGTGGGAAACTGGAGCAGGCATCGATGCCACTCTATCGTGCTCTCAAATGGCTTCACATAGTTGTCAGCAATCAGCAGAGGGATTGCCCCTGCACTGAGGATCTCTATCATGCGATACGACGCCGGCGATCGCCCCGCTGGCGCAAGCCCGAATGTTGCATTCATCAGGTCCTGGAAATCGTAATGAGCGAATGTCTGTTCGTCTTCATCACATCCCTTGCCCTCTTCAGGATCCGCCCTTCGGATTTTATTGTTTGTTTCATGCTTGCAGGTGACTGCAACTATGATGTCCTCGCCGTTGTGCATCCCGCGGAAGGCCGGGTCACCGCGGAAGTTGCCCTCCTTGTTGCCTAAATACCTTGTCCCTTTGAAGGTGAGAAAGTACTTTTGCAGGTGCCGCGCATGACTCTTTCATGGCAGAGGAATGGCAATGTCGAACCCTGTCCTATATTCCGTCTGCTGCAATAAGCACGACGCCATCGCCGACGCGTTGCCCAGCGTGTTAGCAGGCGGCGCCGTCTCTGCCCACTTGTCGGCAAGGCTCACGATGACGTGATTGAGGCCGCCATTCCAGTGCGGAAGACTGCGAGCATGGCGGCGGAAGGGAAAAAAGGAGAAGCTCTCAGGCTCCATCACCAGGAAGACACAGGCTTGGCTAGCATCTGTGGTGAGCCATGGCGATGGTGGCTGGTTGATCAGGGCCTTGAAGTAGGAGATGGGCTGATAAGGGGGGCCGTATACATACATGCGGAAGTCCTTCATGGCTGCGCAGCGAGAGAAGTTGAAGCAAGCGTCCATTGTACAGGCCGGTAAGGTGTTGGGCTCGTGCCAGAATCTATTTGCATGTCATCGCGGGCCCTCTCTAGTTCGGACATAGTCATTCTTGCTGCAGAGGACGGACAAAGTGATCATTTGGCCAATCTCCGAGAAGCAGAGCATGGCCAGCAGACCCGTGATGAGGAGAAGCGGGACAAGCGGCCAGCTTACGAGAAAACGCAGGCGACTGTGGCTACTCATGATCGGACAGAGAGAAGGGAATTTCTTAGACATTTAGACATTAGACATTATTGGCGCGTGTAATGACTATCCTAAGGGTGAACTTTTATCTTCAATCATTTACCCAATCATTTTTGTATTTTGGCTTCAATTCCCAAACTTTCCACACACCCAATGAGAAACGCCACTCCTGCGACTGCTAGGCCGCTCTGGACTACTAGTTATTCACAGTAGTACACATCCATACTCAACCCAGAAACATTTGAATCCAAAGGCATCTCGGCTATTGTAACTACTCAACCTTTAGTATGAACTTTTGGCACGTAATGCCACAGTAACAGTAACAGTCAAGGTTCAGTTTTGAAGGGTGGCCACTATCACTACAAGTTTTAGACATTTTTACACCTATGAAAATTGAGTGTAAATATGACTTTTGTCACTCTAGAGTGTGAATAACATTTTTTAGACTCAGAAAACTACCATTTGAATGTAAATATTGTGATTTTTACACATGAAATTTTTTCACATCTCTTTTTTTTCCGGTGAAAATTTTACACATGCTTTTTTATAGCAATGAAAAAATAATTTCTAGGTAAAGTTTATAACTTTCTTATGTGTAAATATTTATACGTTAAGCAAGTCCGTGTGTTTTTTTTGCAGTGAGTATATTTTCTTACCTTCCAATAGCATTTCAAGGGTAATTTTTTTTATACAAATATAAACAGTGTGAATTTTTTCACACATTCATAGCCTTCATATATTTTCATCAAATATTTTCATATGCAAAATTTTGTCACTCTTATTTGAGCCCCACTTAAATAATTACAAGCAACTATATTTCACAATAGCTATTTTTTCACCATCTAAATTTTTTTTATGAGGATCGATGAGAAACTGCAACCTACAAACATACCAGCACCCATATTGGAGGTCAAGAGCATGATTTGGTTCTCACTCCAAGGTGGATGTTTAAGTTGGTTGTTGCTGCTTCCAATGTGGTTTCTCCGTCGAATGGCTTCTCTTTTTATACCAATGCCCGTGCACATGTGCTTCTCAAGCTATGCTCCACCACCATCTTGTAGCTTTGAGAAGGGCTTGACACATGCACAGATCTCTCAACTTCTTAAGGAAACCATGTCAAAAGGGCTTCTACCTCAACATATGAATAGAGCTCATGTCGACATGATTTAAGTCATCTTCACATTTCTTGATGATGTGGTAGAGAGATTCAGCATAACCTCGTGTGGCCACCACCGGGTGTGCAACGTTGTTGGGGTGGCTATCCTTCATATGGGTGGGCAATGTAGGGAGATAATAATGTTTGGGACGTATAAAACACCAAATTCAAGTCTTGCACGATCTATTTTTCATGGCTTGTTTTTTCCAATTCTAAATAATTACCACAAGAAATAATGACATATATATCTCCTCTTTCTCTACTTTTCATAGCTTCAAATATTTTCTACTTTTAGGTGAGCACAAATCTCTCTCTGTCTCTCCAAGTAAGAGAGAGAGAGAGAGAGAGAGAGAGAGAGAGAGAGAGAGAGAGGGAATGGTATACTACATATGGAATTTTGGTTCTATATTACAATTAAAAGGCTTATGTGACACCAAAGCGGTAAGTATGGCTACTTAACTTTATGCTTCAAGAAATGGCTCCCCATTATAAGCATAACACAAGAAATACAAGTTAGAAAAAATGTGGGCCGCTTTCACCAAAATGAGTATCCACGTGCTATCTAGAAAATCACTCGTTGAACTGAGGTTTCTAAAGTGACAAAGTCTTTAAAGGTTGAAAATTTGAGCACTCCAATGAGTGACCCTATCAAGAATTTCTTATTCCTTTCTTAAAACAAGTAGGCATGGCATTTGCATCATTGGCATTTTGAATTGGAGACCATCCATGAAGCACCTCCAAACATGTTTCCAAATCTTGCCACTTGTTTCTCCTTGAACATTCCAATAATCTGTGGTTGGATCTCTCCTCAAAAACCCTAGCTCGAATGCTTTTTGTTCTGCATTTATATTGAACATGACAACATCCTTGAAAGATGGAGTAGACATGGAGGAGCGGCTTACAACCAATACTACATCCCCTATTTCCACCCATGGCCGTGCACATCCAACCTTGCCAGGTTGTAGCAACCAAGTTCAAAAAATGGTGTCGCTCATTTCATATATCACCTTGTTCTGGGTATTGCGCAAGGGTAGAAAGAATCACTTGTGTAGTATGGCATATGTTGGTAAAAGACACTTCTTTTTGCGAGAAAAATCCACATCACTGATTACTCTCATTCCATTGACCTTATCAAGTTAAAGAGCATCTATTCCATTGCCTCCATTTATAAACTCCCCAATCAAGAAAAACTCAATGCCCCTGTTGTGCTCATGCAACAAGAAACCTGTGATCTTGCATACACCCCTTGCTTTATTTTGATGTCCTAAATTAGTATTTCTGCTTAAAGTGATCACCACATTGTATTTCGCTTCATATCGCTCGCCGCATATGTATACTTTTGAGTAAGAAAATCCCTCTAGATGAACATATTGTTGGCCCCAATAACTCTTCAAAGAAATGATCTCCCAGCCTTTAAGAGCCCTTTTTGTTGCTTTCAAACCATGTAGAGCAATTTCCTTTCTCTGAATCATGCTCAACAAATCACATGGGCCAAGCCTTTGAACACTCTTGTACAACTGTGTTGCTTGACCTTCAGAGAATGCAATTGCTAAGCAGAACAGATGCCATCTCTCACGAGCTCTTAGTTCCATGCTAGCCTTAGAAAAACCTTGTGGCATTAAAAGAGTCTCATGTATGCATGAGAGTATCCTCTCTGAAGGTGACAATCCATCCTTCTCAATCTACAGTTGTTGCAAGGTTTGTGATAAAAGCGCTCGAGTGTGATAATGAGTGTATGTTAACTCATTGAACCTGTTATTTGTTGGAATCTCTACAATTCCCAACACATTTCTCTCAAACTGGTAGCACCAAAGTCGATCATGGCTACTGTGGTGTATTATGTCATCAAACATCTCTCCAGGACCTATATACAAATATTGAAATTATTTTTGGTCTTTATGTAATATAAGGAGTTCTTATTATATTTGTGGTCAATAGAAGCATACACACCTGCCACATGCTCTAGAGGAGAAACAATCTCTCCTCCCTCTTCATCCATAATAATTCTCCATGCTGAAAGTAGTTTTTGGGTAGCATTGATGGTATCCAAAGTCCAACCATGAGTACGTGTGTAGTTGTAGAAGATATGAGCTACATCAACCAAAATCATCCCCACATCTCTCAATGTCTTCTCAATCTCTAGAATATTATTTAAAATTTGTGATAAACACCATTGAATAAATTTTTGATGCTCTTCTGCAATAAAATTTCCATGGTGTCTAGTAGCATGCAACGGCCATCATCCACTTCTACGAAGTTTTTGGGGAATTGCAGCAGTAACTTCATTTATTGCATGAGTGATGGATGTTTTCATGCCATTGCTAACCTTTAAAAATAGTTGTATACTTCTTGAAATTAATGTTCAGTGCAAGAATATGCATCACATCATACACAAAATCCAAACTAATGTCAAAGTTGTAGAGATGGTACAACCTCCAGAGTGGTGATTCTCCTATTAACCCTGCATTGGATGGAGTAGTGTTATACTCCTCCTTTGTTTGTTTTTGTCTTGAAAGTCTTATAGCTTCAAACATCTCTAATACAGTCCTCTTTTCTGGTGGGTAGCGAGCAATATATTTATTCTTTGTGTATACGTACTTTGGAATGCACACCCCTTCAGAGATTTGCTTCATGGGAGGCTTATCCCGTCTACACCCGTTCTTGCCCCCATCCTTCAAACACCCCAGTTTACATTGGGCTGGGTGATCGCCTCTCCATGACATGAGAATCGCCCTTAGAATGCAAGAATGATATGCTATGTCCAAAGACTTGTCAAATATGGAATTGATGGATAGTTAAAATTGATGGAGAACCCATCAACAAAAGCCGACTCAAGTTCACATATTAAAGGCTCTAACAGGTATGGAAGAATATTGCCATGTTTCTTTTCTAACTTCAATAAGCTGAATGGAAAAAGTAGCACTGGCAAAGGTCCAATAATTGAGTTTTCGCCACCGTTAAGGACCACCACTTCAACAACCCCACTATCTTTTGGCTTGGTTGAAGCCGTTTGAAAGCCATCCCAATGGCACATTAGTACAAGGTTCCGATGATCCCCCTAAAAAAACATGAAAGTTACGGGCATGATAAACATTGCTAAGATGAAGCCTGTTCAAATTGATTGCAATGTTGTCTCACCTTGACCATTCTTCTTGGAGCTTTGATATTTGTTGCACAATGTGAGCATAAGAATTGATATTCCTTGGTAATCTCATTCCAATTGTTGTTTAGCTCTGGACTACGCAAGGCGGATGGAAAAGTCCGATAATACATGGCACAAAAACTATTGGGGCATTTAACTGGAATCTCCCACTATTTCTCTGGCATGTAACCATGATGCCTAAACTTATGTGCCAGGTCGTCAATATTGTTTCCCCTTGTTAGACGAACAACTTTGTGACCATGAATTCGGCACAAGGGAACCCAGGGAAGTGGTCCCTCACGTTGAATTACCTCGTGCATCCAATTCTCCCAGAACTTTGTGTCGAGCTCAACATATCTACCCATTGCCTTTACAACTAGCTAGGAAGATTGCAACCCCTCTTGGGTTGCAGCTCTCACAACCTTGCCTAGATCAGGTTCGACACCTTTCGAGCTCCCTTCCATGACCCTTTAAGAACTTTGAATGTATTCAATCAAGATATTCAACAACAAGAATTAAACATAAAGTACTTATAGAACTCCCAAATTTGTCTCTTTTTGTACCCGGATATGGTATTAGATTCACAAGTTTGTGTCGGTTTGGTCTCATAGGTCATTTTGGCCACGTGAAGACGTTAAGAAATCATTTCATCTCTCTCTTTCTCTCTCTCATTGTATGAGTGATCACGCATATCCCACATAGTACTAGCTAGTAGCACTCCCAAATTCATTTTTAGCATCTCTCTTTGTATCGAGACATCGTATTAGATTCACAAATTTGTGTCGATTTGGTCTTATAGGTCATTTTTGTCACTTGAAGACATTAATAAATCATTTCAACACTCCCGAATTCATTTTATAGCATCTCTTTTTGTACCCAGACATCGTATTAGATTCACAATTTTGTGCCGATTTGGTCTCATAGGTCATTTTGGCCACTTGAAAACGTTAATAAATCATTTCAACACTCCCGAATTCATTTTTTAGCATCTCTTTTTGTACCTAGACATCATATTAGATTCACAAATTTGTGTCAATTTGGTCTCATAGGTCATTTTGACCACTTGAAGACGTTAATAAATCATTTCAGCACTCCCGAATTCATTTTTTAGCATCTCTTTTTGTACCCAAACATCGTATTAGATTCACAAGTTTGTGCCGGTTTGGTCTCCAAAACGCCGGCGATTCCAAAGGGTTGCTCACGAACTCCGACATTCCTTCCCAACGACACAGTGCTACACGTCGGAGGCTTGCGCATAGAGACGAGTTTGCGACTATAAAATCTGGTAAGCAAAAACAGAGATAGAGAGAGCAGGTATTTCTGACGATGTTTTTATAAAAAATAGCCACGCTGCAGTGCCCGACCCTTATAAGGCCTATGTCAGACGGGGACGAAGGACAACCACCTGCTCTGCTGTGGCCCAATAAAAGGAATCGTTGCTCTCGATCAGTGTCAGACGAAGCGCACGGACGAAGCCTTACTGTCTGAGCTGGTTGCCAAGTCATGGCCAGGATCGTCTAAAATGTGGGCGACCCCCCAAGCCGGGCAACCCCCACCCAAGGAAGGTCTTCGCACGCTAATTGGCTGCAAGCCTGCAATCGTGTACCTTTTCGTATCAAAAAAACTAGCTGGCGTCCGTGTGGTGTGACCAACTCTGGTGGACATTGTTTTTTGCTACAAAAAGGTCTCCGCCCAAAGAATGCCAACTCACACATGGCCGTCGACCATATGTGACACGAGCCTAAGTTTTTTTTAAATGTTCAATTTAAGGGAAAATTACCAAAATACCCCTCTAATTTGTGGAAATCCCCAATATACCCCTCAAATTTCAAAAATTCCCAAAATACCCCTGTATCTATTTTCGTTGGATCTTCAAGATTTTCTAATCTTTATTCTTGTTTGACAGTTGAGATCGGTTTTTAAGTGCTTAGCATGTATTTTTTGCCAAATTACCTCCCAAAAAAAAGGCAATTATGTCTAAAAAAATGAAGGAATTTATCTCCAAAGCTTACATAACCAACTCAAATTTTAGTTTTTAGCATCCTGTATGGTAGACAATCACTCTTCTTATGAAAAGCTACATATTTTTTTGTTTTTGGAGAAATTTACTCTTACAACCAGGGGTATTTTGGGAATTTTGAAAAATTTGAAGGGCATTTTGGGAATTTATGACAAATTTGGGGGTACTTTGGGAATTTTTGAAATTTGAGGGGTATTTTGGGAATTTCCACAAATTAGAGGGGTATTTTGGTAATTTTCCCTCAATTTAATGAGCAATAGCGCCCGGCGCTACTGCTAAAGAAAGTCGTTCTTCAACTTCTTTGCAACTTTGCTGGCGGGTCCCCCCACTCCCCTCGTGAGTCGACATAATCATCACAGGCAGTGTGCGTTCAATTCTAGCCGGCTCTCCCAAAAGCGCGCAGTATTTGCTGGCCCTGGCGACCTTCAGCTCCATCGTCTTGCCTCAGTCTTGCTCGCGAGCGCAACTGCTCTCCCAGCCATTTTCCGACTGCTACGACTTCGTCCTCGTGCGCAGTGGGTAGTATACACTTTAATGCTCATGTTTTATAAGGTTGTTGATGTTAGCTGGCTGGAACGTGAGGGAAACGGACGGACGGGGGGGGGGAGAGAGAGAGAGAGAGAGAGAGAGAGAGAGAGAGAGAGAAATGAAATGATATATTAACATCTTCAATAGGCCATACGAGTCGACTCTACTAAACATGGTTGAGGTATATAAACAAGGATGGCCACTTCGGGGGTGGGAATGAAATGAAATGTTATATTAACGTCTTCAAAAGGCCAAAGTGACCTATGAGACCAGAAAGTTACAATGTGGTGGATCTGATACAAAGTAACAAGATGACAAAATGACAAAATAAAATACTATGGGGGGGAGGGAGAGAGAGAGAGAGAGAGAGAGAGAAATGATATGACATAGTGAAAATGATATATTAATGTCTTTAGGAAGACAAAATGACCTATTAGAACAATCTGTTACAAACTAGTGAATTTGATACCATGCTTGGGTACAAAAAGAGATACTAATATGAATCTAGAAGTGCTACTAGCAGGAACTGTGTGGGGTATGTGTGATCAAAGAAATGAAACACCAATCTACCGCACTTGGGTAAGAGAGAGAGAGAGAGAGAGAGAGAGAGAGAGAGAGAGAGAGAGAGAAAATGTTATATTAACGTCTTCAAAAGGCCAAAGTGACCTATGAGACCAGAGAGAGAGAGAGAGAGAGAGAGAGAGAGAGAGAGACTATAAAGGTAATATAGAAACACTCTAACAATCTATCGTAGTTGGGGATATGAGAAACACTACTAGAGATTTAAAGTTAATTGGTAATTTTCTCTTACAAATCTCGTGCTCTTTCATCAAAACATGGAGAAGGAGTGCTTAGAAGGCATCACTCGCTAGAATGCAAGGGAAGTTACTCAATTTGTTAAAGGCTACTTAGGTTCCGATCGATACACATGTACCATACTCAAGAGTAACATCAACAGAAGCAGTCTTCTCTATATGTCTGTGCCTTCATGGGAAGCTTTAAGAGTGGCGTACATAGCCGGACACTGAGTTGCATTGTGTAGTTGGGCACAAGAGAAATTGTCGACCTCAAAGATTTCCTTACCGCAAGAGAAGCATGTCCATGATAATGACAAGGTGAACAGGCTCTTATCCAAAGCAAGCCACCAACCAAGCAACAAGTGCCTCTCTCTCAGCCTCCCCCACCAGTTTTGATCCCAAAGAATTCTTAGGAGAAATCCTTTCTTAGAAAGAATTATAGTTGGGAACACAGCAGATATAACAAAAATCTAGAGAATATATGAAAATGGTTGAGAATGGTCTGGGTCTCTTCACTATAGAAAAGTTCATAAATGCTGAGCTAAGTAAAGACAAGGAGATGAGAGAACAGATTGAAGACTTTATACGGTGCAAAAGGAAGACATTGATACCTTTTGGAGGCACTAGGGACAAAGATGGTGAGTACATGTCAGAGAAAGTGATCTTTCAAAAGCTAAATCAGCACAGACGCTATTTGCGATTGAAAGCTATGTCATTCTCTAGTGAAAAGCGCAGAGGGTATCGTTCTCTAACCATTGATTTGGAGGACAGCGAAAATCAAACTCAAGATAGCTTAGATAGTATGGAAGCGCCAAGAAGCCTTGTGGATAATCAAAAGGGATACCAACGGAGTGTGAGACCTCCTAAAAGTGTCACAACCATGGATGATGAGTGCTATGTTTCTGCAGGATCTCATAAGCTGGTCTCCATCATGGGCTCATCTCGAATCTTCTCACATGAGAACATCAGTTGTAGATATAGATTGTTTCCTCAAGGTGTGCAACAACAGTATGTCTTTATTCCTTTCTTAGATGGAGATACCAAGGAGATTGCCATTGGTACAATCTTTTCAAAGTCTTGCGATGGAAATACCTATGCACAGTGGAAGGTGAAAATAGAATCTATCAACCAAGATGCACATGGATGTTACATCCCTGGAAGCATTATGCAGGTGTCATGTTTGCATGTTGTAAGTGTCTCTTTTGAATGTGATATCCAATGTGCAATTGTTTCCAAAAATGAGAGCTTTAAACTCACTAAAAATGCCTTGTGTTTAGGGACAAGTCATAGAAGTTCCTATTGTGTATTTAAAAATGCTTGAAAGTAAATCCTCCTTGGAATTACTTGTAAATCTCACATTTTCTTTGGATTTGAATTTTAATTAAGTTCTCTTTTCCGAGACTATTAATAAGGTAATTTCAGCCTTCCAAGGAGGAAAGCCCTTCCTTCTCTTCACAACAACACTCAAGTGTGCACTTAACCACCGGCGAAGGTGCGAAGGAGTGCTATGAAGCACCAATAGAGGTACTCAATTTTTCCAAGTTTTATTTTAAATTTGTTTACATACACCTAAGTTCCTTAAGACTACATTTTTTACATTTCAAGGCTAGTAACACTTCAAACTGGTCATCCACATACATGCAATCAAGCAACATATCTCCTGAGTATAAGTTGGGACATACACAAAAATCTAAGGAGATCAATGTATAGCCTTTATTTTGTTTGTACTTTGATTTTAATTTAACAATCTTGTGCCCTCTAAAATTTTATTTTTCCACTCCCCTAGGTTACAATGCTACCTATCAATGGATCGTTCACAAAAATCCAATTACCATCCTCTTGTGGCAAGAACGATTCTTGGCATGACACGTTATTAATGAGGTTTGCTTAGTAGGGTTGTAAGATTTTGTACGTTGATCTTTTGTAGCAAATTTTAAAGTATTCAAGAAATTTTTTGGAGTACGTATTTATCTACTTTGTATATCTGTGTTTACCGAATTTTGGGAATGACTCTCCTCTAAGTGAAAATTTACCTACTAGCTTGGATCATTCAAGCAAAGAAGTGAGAGAGGTAGATTGTGATATTTTCCATAAAACCAATCACATGTAATTCCTCGAATTTGGCTTTGTTTAATGATGTTGGTGTGTAGTCAACATGGAAGATGTTTGATATGGTGGAAACAAGTGAAGACCATGGCATTTCAATCATCAAGAATTTTGTAAGGACTTCTTTTTATTATCGACTATGTCATGGGTTGAGACCTACTTTTGCTTATATATGATATTTAATGTAGGTGCTTAACCATGCATTGGTAGACCTTGATGACAAAAGTGATATGGAGGTATCTGGAGGGGTAATCCTCTTTGGTTTGTCCTCTTATTGAGCTAAATCTTGTGACTTGCATGTCAATATCAATTTTGTTTTAGAATGATGACGCTACACCACCCATTAACATATAAAAAAAGAAGCCAAAGGTCATGTGCTTAAATGAGCTCCTGATAAGTGTCTTAAACTCAAAGTGTGAAGAAAAATACTCTATCTATTAATGGTGTTTGAATGATACCTTTATGTTTTCCTATAGTGTGGAAACAAAGAGAGAGGAAATATTCCCTCAAAGAAAAAGGTTTGAGATTGGTGATTTGATGTCATTAAAGGACGTCTCCCTTGAAAGGAATCAAGAAAATCTTGTTTTTGCACGCTTTGAAGGATCTCACAAACAAGAAATCATCTAGCATTGACGCCGTCATTTCAAGGGTTTGCTCATTGTCAACTGATCTTTGTTAGAGACTTTAAATCTCTATTTTGTAATGATTTTGAGATGGAATGGTCTTTGCAGCGTGAAGCAAGAGAAAATGGAAAAGCTAAAAGAGTTACCAAAGTTCCTGCTAGATACAAAGAGAACACCTCTACCCTGGTACAAGCCCTTTTCTTGGTATACTGATCTAATCAAGCATTTTGAGGGTCGTAAACTGTTTCTATTTATTGCAGGTTTGCACGTCTAAAACGAGGAATTTGAATCCTTCTCATAACAAAGTCACATTATCGCCTCATGTATTGCTACTAACATCTTTGGTCTTATAAATGAGCACGTTGCATTGCAAATTCAATAGATTTTTTATGAAGGTCCTTACATGATGTAACATACCTTTTGCAGAACAAGACACTTAAGAAGACAACAAAAGAAGCGATAGCTTTGAAACTGATGGGAGAGCACAATATAGACCTCATGTATAGGCGACTACCTGACTTTTTAAAAGAGCTGCAACAACGGACTCCTCTAAAGGAATCATTTGATTTCAAGAAAAAATGCAAGGACTCAAAGGCATTGGATGTTTTAGTGTCTTGGGCCATTGGGCAAAACAAGATTAAGCTCAAAGACACTAATGCTAAAGATATGGGTCAGGATGAAGTTAAACTTGTTTAAATCAAGTTCACTATGGAAATCTGTTTATATATGTTGCATTTATTTTGACAATTTTTTTGGGCAGTTTGGCATGTAATGCGCAAGCGCATATCCGAATTATAAAGATAAAAGATTTTATGGGACAAGTTATAATTGATATGATCTCAAAGCATTATTGCTCTTGTGGCAGTCTAATGTTTGATGTATGATAGTTGATTGGCCGCTATTAACAGTTTTCATACTAAACAACTATCAATAAAAGATGTTTGATTTGAGGTTATCTCATAATTTGGATACTGTTATGCATACAAGATAGAGATTCCTTTCAATATGTGATAAATTCATAGCTATGAAACTATATTAGAGGTGTTGAATGTTTCTAACATGGAAACTTTTTAAGTGTGAATAATATCACTACAAAAAGATTATATGTGAGAATAAGATCCTTTTGTCATTGTGAAGTGAAAAAATTTTACCCTATTCAAGTTTTTGCAGTGACGGTGACGGTTAATGTCTCTCTTTTGCATAGATAAACAGGGCAAGGTTCCAACTAGAAATTTTTTCCACTGGTTTTCTACCTATCCAATGTATTCATTAGCTTCTATAAAATTGCAACTTAAAGAATGAAAATTTTTCGATGTCAAAAGTGGAAATAATTTACACTCAAGATTGATAATTCTCTCGGTTAAGAGTGGAAATATTTATCATTATAAGATGTATGAGTGAAAAATATTTTCATTAGAACTATAAAATGTAGAATGAAATTTTTTTAAGGTGCTAATTTTTACCTACTTTGCAGTACAATTTTTAAGAGCCTCGATTGGGAAAATTTCACACCATGAACGTGCAAGGTCTTGAGTGCAAATTATTTTCATGTGTTTTGGTTTTCACATTCCGTAGGACCAACAAATATTATGCGTTAACAACTTTTTCTCTTATGAATAGTAGAAAGATAAAAATAATTATGAGCTCAATTATTTTTCACGTCAATACTTTATTTTGCAAGAGATTTATTCCCACTTTGAAGATAAGAAAGTTTCATGCATGGTTTCAAAAAATAACCATTGGAAAAAAAAAAAGCAATGGGAAAAATAATTCACACTTCCTAGGTTTTTTACACATTAGGGTGTTAAATAGGGTGGAAAAAGGACCTTTTTCTCAAAGTGAGAAAATGTCTAAAACTTGTAGTGTATCTTTCATGCTAAGGGTTGGAAAATTTTAACCCTTTATATGCAAAGGGCAAATTTTGAGTTCGCCTTTCATTTGCCATATTAGAAATTATGCACCTTTTGTAGCGCGTTTCTTAAAGATTTGTCGCTTTTAATTATCTAGTTGCCAAGAATTTTGTACTAACATGAACCTAGATATAACTACAACTATTTTCTAAATTGTTGACACAGTGTAATAACCGCTAGCATGTAACATAGATAAATATACTTATCCAAAAACATTATTAAGTGATTAAACAAATCTATAAATCATGAGAGAAACTCTAGAGTTAATTTGCATGATGAGATAAAACTAAATGATTTGAAAAACATAAAGTATAAAGTTATTTCTCAAGTAGCTATACAATCCATAAGCATTGCTAAGTAAAGATTGTTGAAAATACAATTGCAAATCTGCACACAAACATGGATAATATTAAGGAGAAACTAAAGATCATACAACCCAAAAAGTAGTGTTACTCACTGAGGAGACAAAGATGAAGCTTGCCCTAGAGTGACGACGGTAGATACAGGCCAGGGAAAAAAACCTCCTAAAGAGGAGAAAAAGTGCCCCGGCAGTCCTAAGTGTGCTCATGCACTTCACAAAGATCTATGAGATTGGAGCATCCATAGTCTTCTTTACCTTGGAGACTCTCCTTTCCTTCATTGATTTTCATGCCTCAAAGTATGCATCCAATCCACTTTGTGTGGAATTTTTTCAGGCAATAGAGACATGAACATAAGTCTATCCAGCATTTTCAAGCTAAGTGAAGCTCTACCATTACTTTTGATCTTGTTCTGCTTAGAAAAGCCTCATTCACATATTACTGAGCTTGTTGGGAGAACCATAATAATTTGAAATAGCTTGAATAGTTCAGGAAACATTTGTGTCCATTCTATCTCACCACTGCATGCACTGAGCCCATGTCTCAAAAAGCCCCTTCGTTGGATAAGAATTCATCATGTATGTCACAAATCAATTGAGCACACCCTCATACCTTTCTTTATCAATGAAAGATGGACTTCCCATGCAAAATCTAACAAAAAGATTGCCAAGCTTATCTTTTGCAAACTGGCCTCTATCTTTAATGTCATTTGAATAGTTCCTTGGAGAGAACAACTTCGCAGCAGTAAATAGTGCATTGTCAAAAAATTGCTCGCTTACTTTGGCCAACAAATCATTTACAAATTGTCTAACCAATTCAATACTTGCCTCTAATGTTCCAGCATTAGAACTTCTAGGCAAGCTTTCAAAGCGCAACTTATGAACACCGATTACATTTTCATTCTCATCTTTGAATGTAAGCTCACCCGCAACAACATTTTTCAAAAACAATTTCAAGCATTTGGAACCATCTTCAAATGTACGGTCCAAGTACATCGTAGAGAGAGTAGTGAGTGTTGCATCGATCTCACGCCCAATAGACGTAATATCTACATGCTCTTTTTGAAACATTAAGTTTAACATATTTAATTGCTCAAGCAAATCTGCAAGAAAATGCATCAAAAATTATACTTGGAAGGATGTTTCCTTTTGATACATTTTTGGATGGATACTTAGACTTCCAATCGGCAAGTAAAACTGGCATGATTTTTACTAGGCGCATCATCACTTTTCCACGTGACAACCAACTAACTCCATGCATTTGCATAATTTGATAATGTCTCATATGAAACACATCATATAGTTCGCAAATCCCTTCTCTACATAGAGTAGAATGGCCAATCCACTCTCTAACCATATTCGCAAATTTGTCTACATGCACGAATTCAACAAAGCTTTCATAAGCATCCTTGACAGCAAGATTCTCCCTATGTGCAATGCAATGCACGCCAATGATATGAGGCACCATTTGCCGTAGTTTTTCCACTACACCCTATCGTATACCCGCCATCACTACAAGAGGTTGTGTGCACTTGTGACGCTGTTATCGACCGAAATACATTGCGTTTTTATACTCCCCGGTGTTGCTAAGGCTGTCGCTAATAGCATCGATACGGGAACGTCGCTATGAGTGTCGCTATATAGCGACGATTGTAGCGACGTTTATAGGCCACCTATAGCGACGCTGCAGAGCCTTATGTAGCGACGCTCATAGCAACACCCGAGAGAAAAACAATTTGGTGGCAGGACATTCACCCATCAACCATATTGAATGTTTCAATAATTGAGTAAACCTAAATGAATCCAAGATAATCCCAGATTCACCTTTGAAAGAAAGTGTAAGATTAGATATAGACCCAAAGTAGTCGCCCACAAGACAATATAACCATTAACTCCATCATCCATAGTATTGTTTGTAAAATAAAGATACAAAACTGACAAAAGTAAATTGATGAAAGTAAATCAATGACAATTGTACACATCATGGGCAAAATCACTTGATTGTTAAACTTTTCAAATGTAATATTTACAACACCATTGTCATTATTGAAAAAATATACATGGTTCTCCAATAGTTACAAAAAGACGTATAAACGTCATCTCATGATACATATGCTATGACAAAAGGAAACTAATGCTATACTGACATCGTCTAATCAGAAGTCTCATCACGTCCAAGTGGTATATGTGTCGGATTCTGCAAAAAAAAAAAACAATAAGACAGCTTTGTGTAAGTATTAAACATATAACTTATAAAACAATACAACAATACAAAAAATAGAAAAGTGTAAACCCTAATACTAACCATGCCGTCGCGAGAACTCAGAATGTCTATGAGGGCGTTTAAGCCCTTCCTGCCTGCGTACTCATGCTCGTACGGTGTGGGGTCACGTCCTGTCATTGACCACTATCAAAACATACAAAGAATCCATTATGTTGAATTTAAAAACCCCTAAACCCTAAACTATCAAACCTAAAGAGCAATGTGAAAACACTTAAAAAATCGGCCTCAAATGATGCCCACCCGAAGCTCCCCAAGTGGTGCGAGCTCCCTGGCTCTACTCGCGCTCTGGCTGCCTCCTTTTGTTGCTTCCACTTGTCGGGGTTCTCGTGTGCTGCATTCTTCGCATTCTTCCAATCTTCTTTGGCGAGCCAATCTGGTCTGATCCACCCATGCTTAATTGCTTTTTGCACTTCGGAATGCTTGTGCTTGCAGTATTCGCACATTCGAACCTTCATCAGGTCTTCATTGAAGCGGTCATCCTGTGTTTAAACGAGAAACTCGTCATGCAGCATGCTGATGACTCTGTCTTTTAAATCACTTGGTACTTCACTCCAGGTGTTTATTCTGTAGTGTATAAACACCTGAGAGCAAAGACCGCACATGCGTGAGGTCACCTTCTTGCCTTCATCATCTAAGATGATGCCGCCACCACTGAAGTCATACCATTGGGGCTACTAGCTACATAGATGTGAATGGGTCTCACTTCATAACATGATTTTAAATTTCAAATTTGTCGTTTTCTCTCGCGCGCGTGCACTATCTCTCTCTCTCACTAAAATCTGACCTAAATCTAAAAAAAGCTAGTCCATCAAACATAAATCTAGATCTAATTTATCTTAAACTCATAAACATAAATCTAATATAATCTAACTCGAAATAAACCTAAATCTAATTTAACGTAAATCTAAATCTAACATAATCTGAAACTCAACATAAACATAAATCTAAATGTAATCTAACCTAATCTAGTTTAAATTTTAACATAATCTCTTTCTCTCTTTGTTTTCTTCCCTTACCTCTCTCTTTCCTCTTCTCCTCTCTCTCTCTCTCTCTCTCTCTCTCTCTCTCTCTCTCTCTCTCTCTCTCTCTCTCTTTGGTTTTTTATTCTCTCTCTCTTTCTCTTTGTTTAAGAGGTCTTGAGTTCAACTCCTCGTCGGCTAGATCTTTAAGGTCTCTTGGGATAGTTTCCTACGACGTTAAAACTCTCTTCTTCTCGGGTGTGTGTGTGTGTGTGTGGGTGTGTGTGTGTGTGCCAATAAAAAGGTATAACCTTTCTATCACCCAAGTGTGTTAGATTGGTTATGCCATTTTCCTCTTGAATAACAGGTCTTGAGTTCAACTCCTCGTCAGCTTCATCTTTAAGGTCTATTGGGATAGTTTCCTACGACGTTAAAAATCTCTTCTTCTCGGTTGTGTGTGTGTGCGTGTGTGTGTGGCTGTGTTTGTGTGCCAATAAAAAGACGAAAATGGTATAACCTTTCTATCACCCAAGTGTGGTAGATTGGTTATGCCCTTTCCCTCCTGAATAACATGTCTTGAGTTCAACTCCTTGTTGGCTAGATCTTTAAGGTCTCTTGGGATAGTTTCCTACGATGTTAAAACTCTCTTCTTCTTCTTCTTCTCTCTTTTCTCTCTCTCTCTCTCTCTCTCTCTCTCTCTCTCTCTCTCTCTCTCTCTCTCTCTCTCTCTCTCAATGTGTGTCCTTCAATTATTATCATTTGTCCAATTGTTAAATATCATATCAAAATCCCCAGAAGATACATGGATCGCGATCCATGTTTGGCATGATTTTAGCATGAGATTTGATGAGTTTGTATTAGTGGTTATGGTGATACTTTTCCCCCAAATCTTTTTGGATTTGATCCGCTTTTCCTAGGCCACAAGCATGATTTTGTGTCTGCTTTGTGATTTTTTACCAACAAATATTTTTTGGTGTCTTGATCAGCTTTTTTTTACTTTTTTGCTATATCCCTTTTGAAAAAGTCGTTCCCTCAGTTCTTAGGAGTGTACTGATCAATTATCATGTACAAATGTCAACTAGGTACATGGATCACGATCCATGTTTGAAAACATTTGGTCATGAATTTTCCTCTTGTTGGTTCCTTACCTTTAGTTGAACCCAATTGTCACCCCTTTTTGAATTTGAACAAATAATAGTCTAATTTCCCCAAATTTTCTCAATTTTCAAGTTTTTGTTCATCTTAGCTCAATTCCTTGATTTGGATGTCCTTTTAGCACCCTATTTTTCATCAAACTTAGGATTTTGGTGTCTGAGAGTCAAATATAAGCAATGGAGACAGTTTCTACTCATTTGGCCTAAAAGGTACATGGATCAGGATCCATGTTTGGCAAGAAAAATGGGAGGAATCTGCTCAATTTTTCTCTTGCTAGCTTGTATATCCCCTTTTTCCAAGTTTTGTTGAGTTTAGTTTAGCTTTCAAGCTTTGGCCATTAATTTTAAAACTTTTTAGAGTTATGGTCTTCAGCACCAAAATAAGGTTTTAGACAATTTTGTACCTTGATTCTTTTGGCCCCAATTGACGGTGGAATTTGTTACTTAACCTACTCCTAAAACTGAAGTATATGCACAAACATAAATGAATTTAACAGTACAAAAATGACAACACAATGTATGGTGAAGCGGTCCTTTTCAAGCATGGAAAAATCAAAGAACAAAATACTCTTTAGTACTTCACTCACCGCTTTCTTTGCTCATAAGGAGTAGCATTGGCTAGTCCTGGACTCTAGTCTCTATTAAGCACTAGACCTACGTCTAGCTGCTTTACTATCTAAGTGTAAACGGAATGGGTGTCAAAATATTTGGAAAGGATTTTTTGTACCACTAGGTCACTCACCATCTAAGGATCGACTTCCCCTGCAGCGACGCACAATGTTATCGAGTCGTCGCGATGGACGTTCGCAACATAGCTTTTTGGTACTAACATAATGTCAATATGCAAGGAAGCGACTTGGGATGGGGCACAGAGACTCAATGAGATCATCAATATTCTCATCGAAGTGAACCGCCAAGATTTTTCTTACGTCTGTAGTAGCAAATCAACCACTTCCTAATCAGAAAATCAGTCTATATCCAATCTCACAGCTCTAGATCATCACGCCTTTTCAACATCCAAACAAGTTCAGAATGCAACAAAACTTAAGGAGAGGTGTTACAATGCCTAAGGACGTATTCCTATCGAGTCTTGTAGTCATTTGGGAAGGTACATAAATCACAATCCATCACCAAAAATGTATAGAAAACTAAAACAGAAATACACATAAAGTCTCCCTTCAAGCTTAGAAACACTCTTCCAAGGTCAAAACATAAAAAAATAACCATTTAAGACCTCAAATCAATGCATTTAGCACACAGACAAGATGTCTTGAACTAGAGAATAATTGATAATGATTACACTTAGATTAAAGAGCAAGAGACGAGAAACACAATATGCTATTCGGAATCGAATTTTGGTTACCAAACAAGGAGAAAGATTGACTACAATTTGCAGCAACAATGAAGCTCTCAGTCAACGTCCAATAATTCCCAAAATAATGATAATGTGTGTTACAAAACTAAGGGTTTTGACTTAAAAACTTGGGACCCTTTCCCACGGCCATTTGGCCACTTACATGGTTTGTAGGCTCAGAGCGACTAAGAGGAAATGATAGACTATATTACAATTTGAGAATCATCAACAACAAAATTATATAGCTTCTTTTGGAAAAATGATTGACTACAACAAAGTTTGGTGTGTATCCAGCTTTTAAGTGACATTCCGTTGTATCCACCAAACAATAAGTAGGGAAGCTGATGTTCTTCTCTCCCTCTTTGAATTTCTTCAGCTTACATGACCTCTTTCATACTACATAGCTCCTCTATTCCTCCCTTCACTTATGTCTCTTGGATAGAAAGGTGTTGTCCTCCGTATCAAAAGATAGTGATCAGGAGGAGGAAGAAGATGATGATGGTGACCTCTTTCTTCGTTTCCTCTTGCTAGAATTTCTATCTCCCTGCTTTGGATTTGCATGAGAGGGAGCATTTGAAGACTTACTCTTATTTTTGGGAGCACTAGATGTCTACTATAATACCCTTGATTTTCTTGGGACAACACTCCTTTCAAAGGTTGGAGGGGTGTCACTTTCATACCTCTACCTTGAAAGGTCACAACACACTTCTTCTTCTTGAGCAGTTTACCTTGAAGGTCCTTCTCATATCTCCTCTTTATTCCTGAAGGATATTCCTCTTTTGAAGGTCTCACTAGGAGATCTCGTAGGATTTCTCTCTTCTTAGGAACTTGAGGGGACTTTGTCATGAAGGGCTTGAAGTTGGCTTTAAACCTTCTCTTGCAAAATAGGATTTCCCATTGCTTCTTGTTGCAAATTGTCAAGAAGATAGTTGTCAACTCTGCAACCATCATCAAATGCTATACCATGAGCCAAATCTAAGTTGTCAATATTAATTACATTTTCTTGATTATGTCGGCCATGATTGAATTTCCTTGTATGTGTATACTAGCTCTTTCCTTCGCACTTCCAAAAGTTTGGTACTACTCCTCTTATCTCTTGAAAATTAGCACTTAAGTAATTACACCCGTGATTTAGAATATTATTAATTGCAAAGAGTAGTGGAGTGGGTTTAGCAATGCTAGTCTAGCACCAATTCCTATCAAGCAGCTAATAGCTCAATAATGGTTCAACCGTAGGCAAGTCATGAAAGTCTCCAGTATTAAGACCATCGTTCCTGAGAGTGTCCACCGTACCCTGTAAGCAAGCATGCCAACCAAAATAATAAATCCCAATCTCACTTACCCTATTACAATGAACAACTCCAAACTTTTATAGATTACTCAAGGACCTCTCTTCTTAGGCAAGAAAAGAGAAACCTCAGCTTTGATACCAATGTCAAAGAATCTAATACTTACTTTTAGATTCAATAGAATTTAATTATAAAGAAGAGACGATAGGTTGTGTCAGGCTAATTTCTTTACACAATCACATATAAAATGAACTAAAACCATATTGCACATGATTCAAAGGGAATACCCAATAAAGATTGACAACTAGTCCCCCTTCAAAAGTTCTTAGTATTATATTTATCTATCAAGGAGAGCTTTGATTGCAACATAACATGTGCTCTTGTACATCTTACTTTGAACCAAGCAAATGGTTCTCTTCCAGATTCCATGGAATAACCCTTCCTTCCAATCTCTGGATACCCTAGTGGGGAGAAATAATTGCAAGGTAAGAGGTAGATGAAGATGAAAGAAGTATTTTTTAAGCAAGAGAATTGATATTCCCTATACACTTGCTCATGGGAAAGATCTTAGCATAGCTTAGAATAATACAATAGTAGAGCTGAACAAGAAGAAGCATTCACTTGCTTGGATTTGCATGCATAGCCAAGTGGTTTGAGCATGATGGTCTCCTCTTGAGCTCCCATGTGTGTGTGTGTGTGTGTGTGTGTGTGTGTGTGTGTGTGTGTGTGTGTGTGTGTGTGTGTGTGTGAGAGAGAGAGAGAGAGAGAGAGAGAGAGAGAGAGAGAGAGAGAGAGATCTTGCTTTGCCAACTTGGACACATGAGAGAGTGTGTGAGAGGAGCAAGAGAGAAAAAATTCCAACAAGCCCTCTCTTTTATGCTTATGAAAGTGTTCAACTAGTCTTCAATTGGAATGCCACTTCATCAATGAGTTATATGAATACTCCACAATGCAACTCAAGCTTGATCACACATTTGTTTTCCCTTGCCATGGATGAAAAAGATATTCTCTCTCTCTCTCTCTCTCTCTCTCTCTCTCTCTCCCTTCTCTAGGACTTGTCGTGGCAAGTACACGCTCCATACACACTTCACACACTTGTTGAGTTCACACAAAGTAAGTATGTGCTACTTTGGAGATGTGGCCTAACCAAGGTGCTGAGTAAAGAAGGACTAGAGTCAACTTACTAAATGAGGAAGGGTTGATCTAATCTTAGTCTTTATCTGTTTCCTTTCATTTATTAAAAACCATAAACTTATTCTTTTAATAATTAGCTTGGGTGTAAGACCTTTGCACAAACCTTGGAGACTTATGAAGCTAATTCGAGTTGCAACCTACCTACTAATTTAGGACTTGCTAAATTAGGATGGACTTGGTAAAAAGTAAAACTCACCCTTTGGACTTTAAAACACCATCTCTTGTGAAAAACCTTAGCAAAATGCTTTGGTGGTATTGCTAAGCTACTCCCAAAACCTATTGAATTTTAGACTTGCTAAATCTAGGAAACTTATGATGACAAGCTAGAATTTTACTCTAAGGCTTTCTAGACTTCATACTTGGAGTCTAAAGAATTATTCTAATGAATTGAATTTAGCACAATTATTTTCTATTTTTAGACTCTATAATTGCTCTAGGTAATCTCCTTAGTCATGTACCTTTGATCAAGGATTCTAAGGATATATTCATCCTTCTTTGACTTGTACCTATGACTGAGATAACTGAATATCAATTACTCTTGCTCTTCTATGGACTTTTTTCCTTTTGGTCCCAAGCTTTGATCGGGTTGGTTCATCAGCACACTTATTCTCTTTTTGTTTTCCCTGGATTTAAGTGGCCAAATCAAGATGGAAAATACTTTTAGAAGATTTAAAACTAACATTATTCTTCATGAAATTTGCAGAGTGGAAGCATGAATGTGTTGTACACTTTTCACTATAAGAGGAGTTGTCTATAACCGCTAACATTGCCGCGGAAAAACAAAGGAAAAAGGAGAGAGAAAAATTTTTGGGGGCGGCAATAACCGCACTATGAACGCGATAGTGTTTTATCTGCAATAAGCGCGGTAATAGTTGCGGAAATATACCCGTTGCTATTACCGCGACCTTTGCCGCTGTTATTACCGCGTATATTACCGTTAAACGCGAATTCAAAAAATAAAGGTGCTCATTTGGGCCACCCAAATGAGCACCTTTATTTTTGACCTGCATAAAACAATAAAACATCAATTGTTTTTTGGAAGAGTATAAAATATACCAAATAAGTGAAATTGAATTTACTTTACCTTGACAATTAAAACTTGTAGAAGATCAAATATTCAAAAAAGGTACAATAAAAAGTAAATAGTTGTATATACATTGTGCCACATTAAGACTTTACGAAAGTTTTGACAAAACATTTTTTAATCTAATCCTCGTAATCGTCCAGATCCATGTATGTTGGATCACTTTGACTCTACATAAACCCAAATTAAATTAAACAATTATCCATAGCTCAAAACAAGTGATACAAAATTACTTGTTTAAACTTACCGCTTGTAGTGGTCCAACCGTCGCGTTGAATTGCTTGCGAGAGATGTGGTTGTTTTCAAACAACCATCGCCAAGTATCAAATTCTGTATGTTGCTCTCGATACTTGATCACCTCTCTAGTTGGTCGAGAGAGAGTGACATTTTTCTAAGTTAGCAATAACAATATCAAATTATCAACTACAATCTTTATAATCAAAGATCGACGTTATAATTCAAATAATCTTACATATTTATCCTTCCAAGCTCCCTTGCCTCCTGAGCCATAGTACGTGAGAGTTTGTCTTGCGCGGGCCTCGCGTTGTTGTCTATATGAGGAGCCCGTCGAAGCTTGATCGCTCTTCTCTTAAATTGCCCACTCCCACTCCGCGTCTTCCATGTTGCCACCGTGGTAACTCCTGTCCGGATCTCTGACCTGGTTGGCAGCCGCACGCCGCACACTAGACTGCTTGTTTTTTAGAAATGTCTATATGTATCCCTCCAACCATTGTTGTGAAGAACATTGATCGGGGGTGTTTGGAAATCTAGCTAACAGAGCGTCCTCAATGTACCGTGCATGATTGGGCAGTTGGTCTCTAAACTTTATAAAATAATTCTTATATGTTGAATCCATAAGAATTTGTAGATGGCATCGAAATGCCCTGCCCTGTGCTGTGGCAAAATAAACCTCCCCACCATATTTAACCCTGTAGTAGCGCCCATGCGTGTCTGGCACGGGTGCGTCAGTATCCTCGTCCTCTCCGTCAGGGGAGGCAGCTCTAGAAGTGGGGACTTTGTTCCCCCGCCACAACCAAAACATGCGAAACCACAAGATCCACCATCGCTTCGTCTCTCATGGCGCTCGCTGCCTTGAGACAAGCGTCGATGCGCGCTGCTAGAGGAAGTCTGTCAACGATGTTCTGGCAAAGCCAGAGTGGAATAGAGTGGCGTAGGATCCTGTGATGCCATGGGAGTAGGACCCTGCGATGCAAGGGGAGTAGAACCCTGCGATGCAAGGGACGTAGGACCCTGCGATGGAATAGGAGTAGGACTATAGGAAGGGAGAGTAGAGGGAGGTGCCATCGGTGCAAGGCTCTGTAGGTAAGAAGTCCCTCCCTAACTCCCCCATGGTGTAGTCTACGGAGAAATATCGTAGGTCGCAAGCTGCTGTAGAGTGTAGCGGCCAAACAAATCCTCCATGGAACGGAGGTACTGCTTTGGTAAAGAGATAGCCCGCTGTAAGTCAGGATCTACGACCGGTGGAGGAATCTGAGAAGGGTAGATGTAGGATGTGCATGCCTACAAATAACAAAAAAAAAACCTCTGACACTCAAGTTTTATGGTTAACTACGTAGAAACATTAGTTATTTCTTTGCTTGTTTCCATCGACTCAAGGCTTGGGGCCACTAGAGGCGATGTCCACCCCGGGTGGGAGCCCACCTGAGATGTGAACCAACCAAAAGAATTGTCAGTTGGCTACTCCTCACCAGTTGTACTGTCTTCTGACATCTACATTACAAAGAGAAATATAAGATTAAGCTTTCCACCCTACTCATTCAACTAAATATACGTACACAAGTATAATACCACACAAACACGTAGATACATATGCATACTAGTAGACCTAAGTAGAGGCTAGTAGTGCCAAAGGTCAACTACACCTCTTTAGAGATCATCGCAGTCTCAACCGTGGTAAAACCAAAGGTACGTTGTGGTAATCCATGCATGAGTGGATCGATGACCGCAACGCCATGATTAAAAAAGGACTATATCCAAGAGGAAGCATCTAACCTTCGGATGCTATGCTCCCGTACGTAATGCCTACATACATGCATAAATATATATATATATATGTTCACACATATATATGTTAAGGTTGTAAATGTAGCCATTGTTTTGTATTGGCTGCACCTAAATTCAACGTTTAAGTGATCAATTGATTGTAACATTACAATTCTCTCCCAGAGGATATATATATTAGCACACAAACACGTAGATACATACATATACTAGTAGACCTAAGTAGAGGCTAGTAGTGCCAAAGGTCAAATGCACCTCTTTAGATATCATCGCAGTGTCAACCGTGGTAAAACCAAAGGTCATTGCGGGAATCCATGCATCAGTGGATCAATGACTGCAACGCCACGATTATAAAAGGACTATACCCAAGCGGAAGCATCTAACCTTCGGATGCTATGCTCCCATACTTAGTGCCTACATACATGCATAAACAGATATATATGTACACACATTAATATGTTAAGGTTGTAAATACAGCCATCGTTTTGTGTTGGCTGCACCTAAATTCAACATCTAAGCGATCAATTGATCGTAACATTATAATTATAATGTAATGCAATAAGTAATTCTACTTCTTTCACTGAGTCTCTCTCTCTCCATCCCAGAGTCATGTCTGCGTCTCCATGTAAAGCAAGCACTCTCAGATATGAGAAGCCAAACATGGACCACATCTTTTGTCGAGGCATGGAGGTCTCGACTAAGGTCATGGTGGCTTTGGACTTGGGCACCACTTTTTCGGGCTTCGCGTACGTCCACACGAGCGACCCCAGGGACATCCACCATGTCCTAGAATGGCCTCACAAACTGAGGCAGCCGCTCCATCCCATTATTCCAAAACATAAATCAACATGTTTTACAAGTGGAACCCATTGTCTTCTACCTACACCCTCCAAGCTTGGGGATGGGTTTCCCTTCGCTTTCTCTCCCTCTTTCCCTCTCTTTCTCTCTCTCTCTTTCTTTCTCTACCTCTCTTTCTCCCTCTCTTTCTCTCTCTCTTTCTCTACCTCTTTCCCTCTATCTCTCTCTTTCTCTCCCTCTTTCCCTCTCTCCCTCTCTTTCTCTATCTATCTTTCTTTCTCTCCCTCTCTATCTACTCTCTCTCTTTCCGTATCCCTATTTCCCTCTATCTCTCTCTTTCTCTCCCTCTTTCCCTCTCTCACTCTGTCTCTCCCTCTTTCCCTCTCTCACTCTATCTCTCTCTCTTTCTTTCTCTACCTCCCTTTCTCTCTCTTTCTCTCCCTCTTTCCCTCTCTCACTCTATCTCTCCCTCTTTCCCTCTCGCCCTATATCTCTCTCTCTCTTTCTTTCTCTCCCTCTTTCTCTCTCTCTTTCTCTCCCTCTTTCCCTCTATCTCTCTCTTTCCGTCTCTCACTCTATCTCTCCCTCTATCTCTCTCTCTCTTTCTTTCTCCCTCTCTTTGTCTCTCTCTGTCCTTGTCCCTATTTCCCTCTATCTACTCTCTCTCTTTCCCTCTCTCCCTCTCTTTCTCTCCCTCTCTACCTACTCTCTTTTTCCCTATCCCTATTTCCCTCTATCTCTCTCTTTCTCTCCCTTTATCTACTCTCTCTCTTTCCCTCTCTTTCTCTCCCTCTCTATCTACATCTCTCTTTGTCCCCCTCTTTCTATCTAGCCCTCTTTCCCTATCACTCTCTCCCTCTACCCTATCCCTATCTCTCTCTCTCTCTCTCTCTCTCTCTCTCTCTCTCTCTCTCTCTCTCTCTCTCCCCCCCCCCCCCCCCCCTATCCCTATTTCTCTATATCTCCCTCTTTCTCTCTCCCTTTCCCTATCCCTATTTCCCTCTATCTCTCTCTTTCTCTCCCTCTATCTACTCTCTCTCTTTCCCTCTTTCCCTCTCTTTCTCTCCCTCTCTATCTACCTCTCTCTCTCTCTCTCATATCTCCCTCTTTTCCTCTCTCTCTCTCTCTCTCTCTCTCTCTCTCTCTCTCTCTCTCTCTCTCTCTCTCTCTCTCTCTCTCTCTCTCTCTCTCTCTCTCTTTCCTTCCCTATTTCTATCTCCCTATCTCTCTCCCTCTTTCCCTAACATGGACTCCCTTTATCCCTATCCCTATCTCTTTCCCTCTCTCCCTCTCTCTCTCTCTCTCTCTCTCTTTTTCCCTCTTTCCTTATTTTGATATCACTCCCTCTCTCTCTCTCTCTCTCTCTCTCTCTCTCTCTCTCTCTCTCTCTCTATCTATCCCTCTTTCTCTCTCACTCTCTCTCCCTCTCTCTCTCTCTCTCTCTCTCTCTCTCTCTCTCTCTCCCCCCTTTTTTTTGTGGAAAAACTTGCTCTTTATATTACAATAATTTACAATCTGTTATCACACTAACAGCTTTTGTATGATCCATACCACTTTGTCTCTAAAGGCTTGATCTGTTAAAGAGAGAGAATCTTCCATCATCCTATCTCTAATGACAAACATGGGAACTGTATGATTGACACTCTGGCCCCGATCAAATGTACATTGATTTCTCATATTCCATACAAACCATAAGAACCATACTTTGAAGGACTGTAGTGCAAACTCAAGTGCTCAATCTTCTGGGATTTGGAGCTTGAAAAAGGTCATCTGATACCTAGATATGGAGATCCCCCAAGCATCTAGTGGTTTCAGGACAAGAGCATCTGATGCATTTGTTAGAGGTAATACCCTTTTTCTTTAGATTCATGGCAGTGGCCAATACACTTGTGAGAGCTCTCCACAAAAAAAGCCTGAATTTAAACTGGTTAGGAATCAACCATACATCTGCAAGAGTTTTTTGCCACCAATATGCATCCTGATGAAGGGACCATTGTGAATTACATCTCACAAAAATATTTGGTTTTGGTAACAACAAAGCATAAAAGACAGAGGTGATAGCGGTCCACCAATTAATTGCCTGATTAGGAATGTTCCAATCCCGATGTTGTTCTTCCAGATTGAGAGCATCTCTAAGAGGCAAGCCGTGAATCTGAGCACAAAGCTGATGGCAAGGTATTCTGAAGTCAAACCCTAGTCTATATTGTCATTTGGCAACCAAAAAGAGTTTTAAGTCAAGGTTAGAATCAACCATATGCTGAATTTGATTGAGACCTTTTCTGTGCATCGATAGTGCAACCTTACCCAACAACCTGGCTGGTGGGGTTTTAAGAGCAAAGCTCCAGAACAAGCTCTCCTCCCCCAATGAGTTCCCTATATACCTAGCCCTACCTTGCCACACCAAAGTAGAGCATAATATCTTCCAAGAAGATATTAGCATACTTGACACGTCATATCCTGTTTAAAGAGGAGCAGCTGAGAAAACTTTATCCCACGTTGATATATTCCAAATTCCATGGAAGTGAACAACTAATTTGTCAACCAGCTTCCACAATCATAAATCCCAGTTGGTATCAGAAGCCAGCATATACTTGATAAGGGAGGCCCTCGTGGCCTGAGCATGGACCTGTAGATTCAAGATGTTTAAGCCTCCCTGAGAGTATGGTACAACAATTTTGCTCCAAGCAACCAAAGAATTAGAAGATCGAGAGGAGTTCCACAAAAACTTAGCCAAGACCGAGATGCATTTCTGAAGCATTTTATCAGACCACTTGATTAAGGGCAAGTAAAACAGCAAATAAGGCATGAGAATACTCTGAACGATTCTGCGCCTGACATGTAAAAGGCCATTCATCATAGTGCCAAGAAGCAATTTTAGCCAACACTCTCTTCCATTAATTCTAGAACCTTCCATAACTTCATCTTCGAGTGCAAGTGGTTTGCAAGTGTGTCTAGACGACATGATAATGGCCTCTACATGGTGGACTCTAGTGTGCATCACACAGGGAGGTATGACAATTTAGTTTTACCACGCAATTCTGAGCAGGTGAGTGATATGTACCTTTTTTATTCTTATTTACTTGTTGTAGCGTTATTTATACCAATGTTACTTACTTTGAGCTTCTATTCTATACATCATCTATATCCCAACAATCCACCAACCAAAACTTTGGTTCATAATTCCCGTAACACCTCGGGGGAGAATCATTTTTTCCACTAATGAAGTGGAGACTATCTTCGACCCTCTTCCACCTCCGACTTTGGATGAGGTGGAAACAGAGGAGAGGGAGGTCGATGAATCAAGTCCTGCGGAAGCAATTCTTAGCGAGGATGATTGTCATGATGATGAAGATGATGAGATGGAGGATGATGAACTCGAAGATGATGAAGCTGGCAATGCATCCACAAACGACAATTTCGTTTCTCTCTTTATTGATTTAAGAGCCATGGGCTTAGAATTGGATGATGCTTCATATAGAGATCTTTTGGAAGATGATTCATAAACATTTTGCAGTTATGAAGTTTTTTGGTCGTGTAATCCATTCACCTCTCTCTCTCTCTCCTCTTCCTCTCTTTAGATTTGAGAATATGCTCAATTACGATAATCAATTGACAATGATTATTTTAGTTGTAACCAAGGGTAATCTTAGGCTGGGTTCAGACGAAGCTGGAGGAAGAAAGGCTTTCTGCAGATCTACCCGCCGCCTCGTCTGAACGGTGTTGGAGGAAGAAGAGAGAAAAACAGAGAGAGGTGGAGAGAGGCCAACAGCTCTTCTGAGGGGGGGATACCGAAAAAAAAAATGGCGGGCCCGGAGGAAGATGATACCTATTGCAGCAAATAGGCTTTTGCCATCCACCTTAGACGCCCCTGTGGGAAGCATTTCCGTTGTAGCGTCTAAACCAGGCCTTATATCCCCCGCCTCCTTCTCCCCGCTTTCTCTCTCTCTCTCTCTCTCTCTCTCTCTCTCTCTCTCTCTCTCTTTCTTTCTCTTCTTTTTTATATTTGAAAATTATATACAATATTTTTTAATTTGTATTGAGAGGAGGGAAACACCAAATTTGACTTGGGGAGGGGAGGGGGGAGTTAATCCAGAATTTGAAAGTTTAGTCGCTAAATTTGGGCAGGGCATATAACGACGATAATGAGCACGGTAATAACAGCGGATAAAGTCCTGGTAATACTTTAAACACAAAAAAAACCCCGCCCTCCTCTCTCTTGTTTCTCTCATTACATTTACACCTTCTCTCTATAAAACGCGACAAAACAGCGCGGTAAAAACTTGGAGATTTTCATAGTATTTAAAGGTGGCAAGCTATTTTTCAATAGCTATTTTCTCAAAGCGAAGGCTAGCTTGTAAAATTTTTAGGAATCAATTCTAAATTGTGAATCCCATAAAGATCTAGACTCTCCTTTTGGAGATCTATATATCTATAACATGCCATAGATCTTTACATTTTGGTCAAACACTTTATAAATAGTTGTGTCCGGGATATAGCATTTTTTTCCACCCACTTATGCCTTCACCCTGCAATGATTTATGAAGATGACACAAAAAGGAAATCACTATTTCATGTTGACTTTTCATGACCTTTTTAGATACTAGAACGTTATTATGTTGATAATTTGCCTTATACCAAGTTATATAGGGAGGAGCTATACTATGAATCTTGCAATAATTCCTGATTAAAGAGTAATTATGCAATAAGCCTTGCAAAAAAAATACATAGTTAAAGAGGAATTATGTTATAAGCCACCTTTCCCTACACCATAAAAAAACCACGGGCCGGATTCCTTAAGTGTTGCAGGGCGACGGGAGCCTAGTGATTTTAGTAAGGGATCATTTTGCAATATCCACAAAAATCCCAAGTTCTAAGTGAGAGAAGTAGGAAAAGAGAAGGAAATCCTTACTTGGACAAAAGTTTGTCCTCATTCTATCCATGATCAAACGTGGACGTGTTTGCACCCGCTTGCTAGCGATGAACGTCGTCGTCCTCTTTGCTGGTACTGCCCCAATCATTGAGCTCAACACTGAACTGTGGGAGCACGCCATAGAACCTTAGTTGCAGAGATTGAACCACCGACTTCACCAGAGTGGCATCATCTTTCAAGAAAGCTTCATACACAGAGATGCAGTAGCGCTGCCTGCGCTCCATCTCCACCCGTGACATCGCGTGCAGCGCCGGAACGATGCGGTGCATCTCTGAGGTGGGAAACTGGAGAGGCATCGATGCCACTCTATCATGCTCTCAACTGGCTTCACATAGTTGTCAGCAATCAGCACAGGGATTGCCCCTGCACTGAGGATCTCTATCATGCGGTACGACGCCGGCGATCGCCCCGCTGGTGCAAACCCGAATGTTGCATTCATCAGATCCTGGAAATCATAATGAGCGAATGTCTGTTCGTCTTCATCGCATCCCTTGCCCTCTTCAGGATCCGCCCTTCGGATTTTATTATTGGTTTCATGCTTGCAGGTGACTGCAACTATGATGTCCTCGACGTTGTGCATCCCGCGGAAGGCCGGGTCACCGCGGAAGTTGCCCTCCTTGTTGCCTAAATACCTTGTCCCTTTGAAGGTGAGAAAGTACTTCATCTCCCATGGTTTCAACTTTTGCAGGTGCCGCACATGACGCTTTCCCGGCAGAGGAATGGCAATGTCGAACCCTGTCCTATATTCTGTCTGCTGCAAGCACGACGCCATCGCCGACGCGTTGCCCAGCGTGTTAGCAGGCGGCGCCGTCTCTGCCCACTTGTCGGCAAGGCTCACGATGACGTGATTGAGGCCGCCATTCCAGTGCGGAAGACTGCGAGGATGGCGGCGGAAGGGAAAAAAGGAGAAGCTCTCAGGCTCCATCACCAGGAAGACACAGGCTTGGCTAGCATCTGTGGTGAGCCATGGCGATGGTGGCTGGTTGATCAGGGCCTTGAAGTAGGAGATGGGCTGATAAGGGGGGCCGTATACATACATGCGGAAGTCCTTCATGGCTGCGCAGCGAGAGAAGTTGAAGCAAGCGTCCATTGTACAGGCCGGGAAGGTGTTGGGCTCGTGCCAGAATCTATTTGCATGTCATCGCGGGCCCTCTCTAGTTCGGACATAGTCATTCTTGCTGCAGAGGACGGACAAAGTGATCATTTGGCCAATCTCCGAGAAGCAGAGCATGGCCAGCAGACCCGCGATGAGGAGAAGCGGGACAAGCGGCCAGCTTACGAGAAAACGCAGGCGACTGTGGCTACTCATGATCGGACAGAATTTCTTACAACCTTAGACATTATTGGCGCGAGTAATGACTATCCTAAGGGTGAACTTTATATCTTCAATCATTTATGTTTTTTTGCCTCAATTCCCAAACTTTCCACACACTCAATGTGAAACGCCACTCCTGCTAGGCCGATCTTGACTGCTAGGCCGCTCTAGACTACTAGTTATTCACAGTAGTACACATCCATACTCAACTCTGGTAGTCCGCTCTAGACTACTAGTTATTCATAGTAGTACACATTCATACTCAACCTTTAGTGTGTGTGTGTGTGTGTGTGTGTGTGTGTGTGTGTGTGTGTATATTTGTGGAGAAGAAAGAGAGAGAGAGGGAGAGCGCGGGTTATCTCTTTGCTTGTTTGAGCGCAGAGATCTGAGATCTGAGTTTTCGGGGGCTCTTGGTTTATTTTTTATCACTGTGAGTGTCGCTACGGGCGTCGCTATGTTACAAATAAACTAGCAACGCTCATAGCGCGCCCATAGTGACGTCGTGAATTTTCACTTTTAAACGTCGCACTGCAAGCGTCTCTAATGTGAAGTACCTCTTGTAGTGCATGGAGCTTGCTTCATCGGATGCAAAGCCAACAAGTTTCTTAATATCTAATTTCATATCCACAAAGAGTTGCATAATGTCATCATACATAGTTTTGGCTTTTCCATCACTAACATGTACCAATTTCACAAAGCGTGTCATAGGAACACCATATCCACCATTGGTAAGATACATGATATAGACGTTTCTCATATTGACGGTCTGTACTCTCATCTATCATGATTGAGAAAAAAGGACACTTGCATATGTCCTCCCACAGAGTTTTCCATGAAACTTCATACATTGCTTTCAGAAACTCTTTTGCGGCATTTGCATTTGTGTACGAGGAATACTCATTTGTTAAAGGCATCGAGGAGTCCCCATAAACACATGGAACTTACATTCTTTCTCAAAGGATTCAATGGAAGCATCCTGTACTACTATGTGCCACAAAACCTATAATACGCTAATGATGCGATTCTTCTTGTAGTGCATGGAGCTTGCTTCATCGGATGCAAAGCCAACAAGTTTCTTAATATCTAATTTCATATCCACAAAGAGTTGCATAATGTCATCATACATAGTTTTGGCTTTTCCATCGCTAACATGTACCAATTTCACAAAGCGTGTCATAGGAACACCATATCCACCATTGGTAAGATACATGATATAGATGTTTCTCATACTGACGGTTTGTACTCTCATCTATCATGATTGAGAAAAAAGGACACTTGCATATGTCCTCCCACAGAGTTTTCCATGAAACTTCATACATTGCTTTCAGAAACTCTTTTGCGGCATTTGCATTTGTGTACGAGGAATACTCATTTGTTAAAGGCATCGAGGAGTCCCCATAAACACATGGAACTTACATTCTTTCTCAAAGGATTCAATGGAAGCATCCTGTACTACTATGTGCCACAAAACCTATAATACACTAATGATGCTCTACATGCTTCTCTATGATCCTTTCCGGCATCTTGGACAACATAGCAAGTTTCTTGAGTGCATTTCAATGAGGGTCAGAATTCTCATGATCACGCAATGCCCCTTTTTTAATGTTGATGGCACCAATACCAGCAAAACGACCTTTCTCTTTAGCTTCCACACATGTAGTACATTTCACGCGCTCTATGCCATCACTATCAATAATGGAATAACCCCATGTATGGCTAATGCTCCACGAAGAAAGAAAAGTGCACTTGTATGCATCTTTCCTCTTCTTCCTATCGTCTAACTCACTCGGAAGCTCAATGGGATCTACATTCAAATTGACTTGCAAGGCAACTTGGGACGTGTCACCCTCCCTTCCCCTCTTTGTCAAATTGAAAGCTTGGCTCAATGACAATTTCTTAGATGCATTATTGCTTGACTTGGGAGCCATTTGGACTGTTAAAAAGATCCAAAACTCAATAAGGTAAAATAGGAAAAAGTTCATTTTTAAAGCCTTAGTTAAATGTTCACAACTTTAGTAAGAATTAAGTGCTAGTTAAATCTTTAAAGGTACCATGTTTCCCCTTAAATTTTAATGAATTCCAGAGTCCTGAACTCCAAACTCGTCTAGAGTTTAAAACTTTAGACTCTCGCGCTCTCTAAGTCTCCGTAATATTGTATATGCATACATTTATGTATATATATATACATTATATACATTATATACATTTGTATATTACTAGTCCTTGAAGGGAAATTTGCCATGCTACCCTTCATTTAAAGGAAGTTTTAAAAGGCACCTTCACGCACAAATGGAGATCCCAAAAATTGACCTTCACTTGAAATGGATTTAAAGAAGAAACCTTATCTGAAGGGTTACAAAGCCTCCGAAGGGCACCGAAGCCTTCAAAAATAAGTCTTTGTCATTTCCACCACTAAAGTTAAGCAAGCATGCACCAATGAAAGTATGTATCAACCCATCAACTGCATTTCATAAACACACAACTCACATAAATGAATATTTTCAAGGTTTGATAAAATTTTTACTCTACGAAATTAATCTGGAAGTCAAACAAAAGCAAATAGTGAGAAAACTTGACGTAAGAAAGAGAGAAAATATTCAATTAAATTTTTTTGTTTTGTAGAATTTTCTCTTGTTTATAATGGACGCATGACTTCCACATCAATGGGCACAACTACTAAGTACAAAGGATAGTAGAACAAAAAAACTCATAGCTCAGTGGGTATAGGTGCAACCACTTTCACAGATATGGTATCATAGTAGTAAGCAAGATACTTTGAATAAGTTCATCATAGTACCTCTAAAGTATATATCTTAGAAATTTTGAGCCCAAAACAATGTGGAATCATACTCAATAAGAGTACACATTGTCATGTCGTGATACGTACACAATGTGAAATGAAAACATTCACTTTACTTTTGACACTTTTTGATACATGGAGCAAAACCAATAATGTATAAATTATGATATATGCTAAAGTGGTAGCTACTATGGTTGCTATCATGTATATACCTATTGAGGTGGTTCAAGGCAGGCAAGAGCGACCTCTAAACATTCCTCAAGGCTCCTATATTGCTCAGTTGGGACTGGGGAAACCACAAACACAAGAAACAACAACAAATCCATAGCCAAGCCCAAACAATTAGAAAAGGGATGCCACCTAATTATGGGATGCAAAGTAGGACGCAAGAGAGTTTTTGTCATGACCAAAAAGAGCCACAACAAAACACACACAAGCAATCTTAGGTAAACACATACATCAAGTGGAGTAACAAAGTTGTAGAAAAAAAGGGAGAAAACAAGAGAGGAATGGAGCTTGTGTAGTACCTAGTTTCCAACATGCAAAGTGATGTTGTTTGTTATGACGCTATCATGGAGCTTGCAACATCATGTTAAAATTGTCGTACCACGATACCATCTTACAATGGGAAAGCATTAGGCAATGGAAAATGCACTAGAAAACTTTCATAAATAAGCTCAGGTCCCACAATTTTAAAGATAGAAATCACCTTGAATTCACCAAACCGCGTTGCATAAGTGGATGGAGGAAGCTTTGAAAATTAAGTCACACGTTTGAAGCACCATACCTCAATCTATTGATGGTGGAAAAGAATGTAAATAGTGATCTTGATATGCATATGTAGCACTCACTCTCTCTCACTTGCAATGTGTAGCATCGACACTATAGTGCACCAATGTGTAAAACTCATAATATGGTGACTACACCTAGTCTCTCCTGATGCATATAGAGTTGGGATGCTATGTTCTAGATGATTTATAAGAAGGACATGGGCCTATTTATAGGTTGGAGATGTCTCATTAAGCTCATTGATAATCCTATTTACAAACAAACAAAGAAAAATGAGGAATTTTTTATATCAAAATATGGCGGGTCTCCCATCTCTGTTTGAGTTATGGACATGGACTGAACAAAAGGGAATTATTGATGGTAGATGAAGATGAAGTTATAGACACAAAGAGAGTGTAAAAAAGAGAGGTTTATTTTCAATGTATACATATATTGAGGCTAGGTGCCTTTTATGATTAAACCAATGGTTATTTGTGCTAGGAGGTTAGTGTAATCAATAATCACTAATAGAGTGTTAATGGTATGTACAAATGGGTTAAAAAGAGTGAAGAAGGAGGGTAAATTAAGGTGAGAAATCTATTTTGAAGTTGAATTTTTAATCAAGAAGCTTGGACTCACCCTTGTGTAGATCTTTAAAAATGACTACCAGTCTTTGACTTCTTCGCCATTGTCAAGGTTTATTTGTCTTATTTGTATGCGGATTTTTGTGGAGAAAAAACTCAAATTTGCAAAGATTAAGCATGGGTCACCTCATGCTAATGTTTTAGGCATTTAGAAATAGATAAGAAGAACTAATAACTTGGGAAGAAATAGAATAAAAAATAGAGAGGGTGTATGTATGTAGAGGTTCAAATGAAAGCTATGGAGATGAGAGTGGTAGGTAATGGTGAAGAGGATGAGAGGCACCATAAAGTGTGCAAGTTTGAGTGAGGGATGGAAAAGGATGAGAGATTGTGTGTGTGGAATGTGTGAAGGGGGTGAGAGGAGATTAGGGGTGCCTTGTGAGAAAAAGTGGACAGGTTGAGATTCACAAAAAACTAATATCTCATGACGCTTAGCTTTAAAGATTCTCAAAAAATTTAAGTGTGTTCTTGATGTCATGAGAACTTTTCTATTTTGATGACCTATTCAGGTTTGGATTGGTATGGGACAAGAAAAATTCATCAAAAGCATGTATTTTTTGCCCCTTCCAAAGTCTTTCGTGTGGGTCCTTTTTTATGGGTTTTCCTTGTCGCTTCAAGAGTGGGCTCCCCACACACCATAGCATGATCTAAGAGACTCAAGTATATGTGAAAACTTGCATGGAGGAGGTTTTCGTATTTATAATATATACACGTGATGAAAAACAAAGCTAGTATTAGGGCTATTCATGGTATCTAGACAATGGCATATGGTTATCATGATTGGAAAAATAAAATATATTAAAATTTCATAAAAAATAAAAATATAAAATTTAGGATAATCAAAGGAGAGGGATCATCATTTGTTTTCTTATTAGGGTAGAAGAGAGAAAAAAAGATAAATTTATTTAGGAAAATTGACTAGGATAGTAGAAGGTTTTTTTAGAAGGGTGCAGGTATAAATGTGAGGATATAGATTCTTTTTATTGATTATGAGATTGGAGTATATACCAGGTGGAAACGAAAAAAATATGGATGAAAAAAGAAAGTGGATCTTTGTTGCTCATCATGATCTTTGTTTTGTAGCCCACTATCATCAAGTTACTTGAGTTGCACACATCACTTAAACAACAAAATTTACATGATGATGTAGCTCTTTGACCATACTTTCTTAGACTAGATGGTACAACATGACTCAAGTAGGGCTTTAGATAATATCCATTCACCTTTTTAGAGTAATGATCCTTGCCCTCTAAATCCATGAGCTGATAGTAACTTGAATTGAAGGTTTTTTTGACCATGTACTGACCTTGCCCAAAGAGTCCACCTTTCAAAAATTGTTGAGGAGACAGAGGAAGAGAAGAACAAAGAGACGATACACAGAGATCACGACCCCAAAGTGTGTAGAATATGTACATATGATGGTATATATAGAGGGGATCTATAGCTATATTTAGAGTAGCTTCACATATAAGCTCAACAACCCCACTCAAACTAACTGTGGATGAAAAAACCCTTGGGGTCTCAATGAAGAAACCCACATCCCTATATATACCCACCATTATATTAATATATTGTTAATATTTAAATATGGTTCATAAGGAGCTACATCCCTCTCGTTACATACAACAATAGCCTCAAAGTTACAATGAAATGATCTATCATAAAATCTAATATCTAGTCAACCCAAATAATTTTCTCATATTAAACAAATCAATTAATGTGGGAGAATAAATGAGAAAAAGGGTTAGAATATAGACATGCGCTTATGGATCTATCTCAACACGGGGCCAAAGGGGTCCAAATGAGAGACATTCTATCAAAGATCAAGGATAACTAATGGAGCTTAAAGACCCTATCACTAGCTTCATTAAAGACCTCCAAAGGTTAGTGTTAAAATTCCTTTGACCTTAGTCAAGCTAGGGTTGTTCTTGAGGTGGGAACCCGGGCCAAGCTTGAGGTGCTTGCTGACTAAGGTGCTTGTCGTGTTTTCTGACTAAGGTGCTTGAGGTGTATGCCGTGCTTGCCGACTAAGGTGCTTGAGTCGTGCTGACTAAGTTGCTTAAGGTGCCCAAGGTGCTTGAGGTGCTTAATGATTAAAATGAATGAGATGCTTGATAGCTAAGGTGCATGCTTGAACCTAGAAATGTGCTTGAAGTCAAACCTAATCCCTACAAGGAGGGGGCAAGCCCTTGAAGCTAGGGGCATGAGAGAGAGAGAGAGAGAGAGACCATACCCTTACTAAGCATATGCCTTATGACTAGGTGCTTAAGCAAGTAGGGGTCCAAGTTTCTTGGGCTTGAAAGTTAACATGCAAGCCTACAAATGAGGGGACGAGGCATACAAGTAGGGGAGGTGTTTGAATGGCCTCTCCTTATTCCAAAGGGCACCCCTTTCCCAAAGAGGCAAATAGGACACATGTCAAGCCCCTAGCTAGGTTTCCTCCATAATGTTTCTAAAGCATATTAGTTGACCCTTAGAGAGGTCCAATGATAATGTAGTGTGCTCACTACAAGACACTTGAGAGAGAGACTGGACCAAACTAAGCTTGCCCTCAACGAGTGAGGCAGCTCCTTATATTGAGCCCTGGAAAGGCTACATGCCAAGAACAACAGAAGTGTCCTCCCACACTAGGTGGTCGGACACACGACCACACACCACACCTCCCCCCTTAGGGAGAAAAAGATGAACATCTTTTACAAATTTGGACGGAGAAGGGACTCGACACAAAGGGATCAACTCCAACGCCTCATCCGGGGGGAGTGATCATACAATGGCTTAGGGGCTAGGGACTGAACTTGGGGGCTAGACTCGACATCGTGCCGATCATCATCAAGGCACGGAACTCGTACATCTCGCTTATGCAAACATTAGGTCGCTGTCCCAATGAAATGGACAAAGCGAGGAAGGACTGACTGAGGATTGGGTGATGCATCCCTTCCCGAAGGAGCTTGGTGTGATGGTAACGATTATTCAACAAAAACTAGATTGCAAAAGGAACCAAAGATGAAAAGACTACCACTAAACACAATGAAAAGTTGAGCTTCCCGATTGACACTCTGCTTCATGACAGCAAGACTAGAAGATCAGGTACCTCTGCAACAATCAATGTTCAGCAACTCCCGTCTTTTCGAGCATGCTCAAAACAAGAACATTTGAAAACCATCTGCAAACTGCAAAATATCCCAAGAGAATCGGTTGTGTAGAGCACATTCAGTGTAGTTTGTTGCAAGAAACACTCACCAAAATCCAAATGCATTAACAAGCTAGCCACTGCTTTGATAGGACTGTCTTGCAGGCGTGTTCCCGAAAGCTCCATGAGAGAGGGTTCTTGCAATAAGAGGGGCTGAACAAGAGCGGGGTGTGTTGAAGGGCAATATAAAGTTATGTAGCTATTTCGGGCCTGCATATTTGGGGTGAAAGGTTGAGCGACCTTCTCTGCGCACATGGCATCCTCAACATCACCAGGCCGGCCCACCCGTAGACCAGATCGAAAACCTGCAAAAGAGCTGGGGTGGGAAAGGCGAGGCTCATAGGAAGGTGCAGACGCACAAAAGTCATAGAGGGTAAGCGCACTTCGCATATGATCAGAGACGTGCCAACTACTGATATTGGGAGCAAGCACAATTGCTCTTACTACTATGATAACAACATCTAGCTGCTCCGCGTCTGCTGTTGTAGCCTTTATGCATAGCATAACGTGACTTACATAAAACCCGACTGCCGTCGTAGCGAGGGCTCGTGCTGTCGTAGCTGGGGTTGCAACTGAGGCTAAGTGCGCGACACGTTGGGATTGGGATTCTGCGTCCTTGAAAGCGTCCATGGTAGAACAAGCCTTGCAAAGGGGGCAGTTGTGGGTTGGTAGGCTGAAGAGCGGAGATTGATTTTGAACGTGATTGAACAATCTTGGCAAGAAGCGCAGATAGGCTCTACAAGAAATGCAAAATTATCCACCCTGCAGCAATGTACGGGACTGTTGACTACTCTTGTAAAATATCTGGACATCGCCTGCCAGTGGTGATGTCGGTAGAGTGCATCAATGGAAGTGAACAACAAGAAAAGCATAGCGCAATCGGCATTGCATGAGGGCAAAGTGCAACTAGCCTACATCAAAGGGAAACGCCATGGGTATAGAAAGGGAAACCAAGAAAACTTAGAGTAACTACCCACTCGACAAGAGACTGCCCGTCAACTCCACCAATGTAGTGTGCTCACTACAAGACACTTGAGAGAGAGACTGGACCAAACTAAGCTTGCCCTCAACGAGTGAGGCAGCTCCTTATATTGAGCCCTGGAAAGGCTACATGCCAAGAACAACAGAAGTGTCCTCCCACACTAGGTGGTCGGACACACGACCACACACCACAATAATTTATCTAAATAAATTAACTTTTTGAGCATTTATCAAGTCTTCTCTCTCAAAGGGGAAAGGAGGACACTTGTCCATACACTACCCCTACTACTTGAATGGGCCTAGGCTTATGATTCGATAGGCTTGAGAGATCCAATGAGCTTCTGAAAGGGTGGTGGTAATGCGTGTGCTAGTCTCCACCCAACCGTGCTATCTTATAGCCTCCCCCTAGCGTACACACGTCCTTACATTACCCCCTCCTTGGAGAATCGTTTTCGTCCTAAAAAACGAACGTAGGAAAACGTTTCTTAAGTGCAGAGACATTCTCCCATGTAGAACCTTCTTCAGGTCTATCTAGAAATTTTACCAGCATCTGTCGTCTGACATGATGTCTGGTGCGAAGCTCATGAGAATCCAAAATCTTTTCGGGCTCATGAGGAATGCTTGGTGGTTCGATAAGGTCAACTAACATACCTATGTCAATGGCATTATCATTTTGTCCTAGCTGTTTTCGTAAATGACTAACATGAAAAACAGGATGAACTCGTGAGTGCTCTGGGAGAGCTAACTTATAGGACACTTGACCTATATGTTTGAGAATGGTAAATGGTCCACACTAGCGTGGTGAAAGTTTAGAAACTTTTCTCGTCTTCAGACTTTCTGAATGCTCCGGAACTTTGAGGAAAACCTTGTCTCCTTCTTCGAAAGTAGCAAAGTGATGATGCCCATCTGCGTACTTCTTATAATATCAATCTTGAGCTTGCTTAACATTCTGTTGAGCAACTTGAAGCATGTCAAAATGGTCTTACAGAAAATCCTTCGCTTGTTGTATCTTCTCCTTAACCAACCCCACCGTAACGGGTGATCTAGGTTGAAATCCATATAAAAGCATAAATGGACAAAAACCTGTAGTCACATGCTTTGAACTATTTAAAGCAAATTCCAATATAGGTAAGTAGTCTTCCCAATTGGTTTGCGTCTTGCTAACGTATGCTCGTAGCATATCCTCTAGCACTTGATTAACTCTTTCTGTTTGACCATCCATTTTTGGATGATCAGCCGTACTTAATTTAAGTTTAGTTTCCAACTTTTGGAACATAGCTCTCCAGAAGTGATTATCGAACTTTCAATCTCTGTCACTAATGATACTAGCTAGAAGACCATAGAGTTTATATATATTCTCTACAAATAGACGTGCTAATTCCGGTGTCTTAACCATAGTCTTAGTGGGAATGAATAGACCCATCTTTGTGAGATGGTCTACAATTACCCAAATGGCTTCATGGCCACGATTTGAGTAGGTAGTCCTACTACAAAATCCATAGAGATACTCTCCCACTTACCTTGTGGAATCTCTAAAGGATGTAAAAGGCCACCTACCTTGAGGCGCTCTGACTTATTAATTCGGCACTATTGGAAGTTTAGTACGTACTCTTGAACATCATGATGTAAGCCCACCAATAAAATTGCCATTGAACTAAGGCATACATCTTACGAATACCTGGATGACGAGCGCTTGGACTATCCTGACACTCAAATAAGATTTGGTGCCTAGTGTCTGAGTCCTTTGGCACACATACTCTACCTTTGTGGAGTAAGTAGCCATCATCAATGGAAAAATTCTTCCATCGCTTAAGCTTTTCCTGAGTAGGAGTGGAGCTCTATGTGTTGGAGTTTCTATTTGCACGTGCAGAGACATGTTGATCTGGCTGTTCAGAGACATGTGAGTGTGAGGGATCCATTTTTAAAATTGCACTCCATACTTTAGCATATGATTGATCTTGTGCACACTTGCCACATAATGACTCCAAAAATCCACTCTTTAGTTCCGTGAAAGTAAGTGAATTAATCTGAGGCATCCGCTACTACATTATATCGCCTCTTGCGACATCGTAGCTTACAATCATAATCTTGAAAGAATTTTGGCCATCTAGCTTTACGGCCCTTCAAGTCTGTTTGAGTAGTAAACCATTTGATACTCTCATGGTCAAGAACTACTTCAAACTTGACACCATATAAATAGTGTCGCCACTTTTGTAAAGTGTGAATTATGGCATAGAGCTCTCTCTCATAAACATAATAACTCTATTGAGCTCTATCTAACTTTTTACTTTCAAAGGCTATAGGTCTTCCCTCTTGGAGAAGTACTGCACCAATGGCTTTATCACTAGCATCAGTCTCTACCACAAACAGCTTAAGTGGGTCAACGATTGCTAGGATGGGAGCAGTGGCTATAGCTACCTTAAGCTGTACGAAACTGCATCATTTGGGCTTTCTCCCAAGAAAAGGTCTTACCTTTTGATTTAAGTTGATCCGTCATAGGAACATTGATTTTGGCATAGTCAAGAACATACTGTCAATAAAATCCATCCATGCCTAAAAATATTTGAAGCTCCTCACCATGTGGGGATGTGGTCATCGAATAATGGCAGCGACCTTGTCAGTGTCCATCTTGATGTCAAAATAAGAGATCACATGACTGAGGTAATGTATCTCTATTTTAAAGAAATCGCACTTCCTTTGCTTAGCATACAGTGCGTGAGCTCATAGCTGTTTGAACACTAATCGTAAGTGTTCTATGTATTCATCTTCAGTCTTACTGTAAATGAGAATGTCATCAAGGAAAACCACAACAAATTTTCCAAGATAAGGACGTAAGACACTATCCACGAGTTTCATAAATGTAGCTGGAGTATTGGTTAGACCAAAAGGCATAACCAAAAATTCAAAACGCTCGAACCGTGTTCTAAAGGTAGTTTTAGAGATGTCTTGTAAAAGGATACGCACTTGGTGGTATCCTGAACAAAGATCTATCTTTGTATAGTATCTTTCCCCATGGATTTGATCGAACAACTTATCTACTCTTGGTAGAGGATACTTGTTCTTGATGGTTATGGCATTGAATCCGCGACAATCTATGCACATGCACATAGTACCACCTTTATTTTTACCAATAGAATTGGTGATTCCCAAGGCAAAGCGCTAGGTCTAATGAAACCACGGGCGAGGTAATCAACCAACTGACTCTCAACTTCCTTGTCTTCTTTAGCTCATACGATAAGGTGGTTTACTCACCAGTTTAGTGTCTGGCAAGACATCTATGCCATGCTGCACATCACGTGTAGGGGGTAAAGCCGGTGGTAAATCACTTGAGAACACATCACTATACTCTGGGAGTAAGTGAGTGTCGTGCAAAAGGAGAAAGTAAACTAGAGTTATGTTGGGATGGAGAATCTTGTAATTCCTGTAATGTTTGTTTTACAACAGTTGCACGTTGCCGTATAGAATTAAAATTGAGAGAACTTTGCTTGTTAGATTTGTTAACACTTTGTTTATCAGTAGAATTTATTGCACTTTGCATACCATTACAATTCATTGCACTTTGCATACCATTACTAGAATTCACTGCACTTTGCTCTTGAGAATTCACAAGACTTGGAGACAAGCAGTAACACAAAAAGACTTCATCTATTAAATCTGCTTTCTGCAAAATAGAAATCTTGGTTGTAAATATAAGAGGTGCAAATGGTATATTTTTATCACCAAGCAAAAGCACATGTTCACCATTGGCCATAAAGGATAAGGAGTTGTGTTCATAACTAGTGTGCAATGTGTTTCCTAAACCATGGAGCCACTCACGTCCTAAAACTACATCAACACAATCCATGTTCATAAATTGGAAGTCAAGGGTCATCGTATGATCTTGAACAATAAGCTCAACCCCTTGAACTACCGTGTCCCATACTTCTTTATCATTCCCAGACATCTACTCCACCACATACTTGTGAGAGCAGGGAGTTTGTGTAAGCTTCAATTCCTCTCTTGATCATCATCATATCTTTGGGCATGATTGATGGATTCTTCCAAAGTTTTTGGATGTTGGGTCTTGACATGAAGACGATAGTCTTCATGTCAAGACTCCTATTAAAACCCCGTATCTTTGGAATTCAACTAGACCTTCTAGTTTTGATATGATTTCCTGATACTTTGAAAGGTATTGTGTGAGAGAGAGGCCAGACATGCGGCATGCATTCCATGCTAACCAATTCTTATCTTCTTTATTGGAGTCCAAAAACTTTTTGGAGAAAGAAGCTTGAAACTCAGCCCAAGACGGAGGACGAGCATCTATTGGAAATTTCATCCACCACTTATAGGCCTTGCCTTTAAGAGATAGACTTGTTTCCACAGCCATCTTTATATCCGAGGTGTGTCTCAATCGATGAATATCACTCCATTTGTGTAAGAACGTATTGATCACATCCTTGTTGCAATCACGCTCTTCCCCGTGAAATTCAAGAATGGTGATATTCTTAAGTAATGCATTGCTACCTTCTGCATCTTAAGCATTTGTCTCTTGGACCCCTTGAGTCGTGCGAGCTTGGTTCCCTTAAACCAAGCTCCTCGAGTCATAAGTGAATTCATAAATTTCACAAGTAACTCCATAAGATTGGTAACATTTGCATTAAGTGCAGAGAGGTTGCATTCAAGTACGCTTTGGCGATTTTCCAAAGTCTTGAAAGCAGCCATACCTACAAGGCCATGATCTCCTAGATCATCATCATCATGCATATTAGTGTCAGTCGCATCCATGGTGCCCTGATTTTGGTCTACGTGCTAAAAATCAAACGTGTGTAGGTGGGATATCCTCACTGGCCATGGTCAACACACAATAATGCAAAGAGAGAAAAAAGAAACACACCTTGTACCTTGTGAAATTGAAGTCTTTGTGTTTTGTATGCTCCACAATTTGCGTTGCATGTGAACCTTGACTTGCGGGAATTTGAGCATGAGCGCATACAGTATCAATTCAGCTACATTTTGCGGGAAAGTAAACAACGCTCTTCTATTAGCATGTAAAAGCACACTTCACTTGTCGTTCGCTGTAAGAACACCTTTGTTGATTCTTCACAAAAACCCGTCATTTTTGTGAAGGCTTTTGTTCACTTTGAAGCTACCTCCTTGAGGAAAAAAGAATTTTTGGAGGAAAACTTTCCTTCCTCCAAGAAGTGAAAAGAAAGGGTGAAGCTACTTCCTTGAATTTTTAAGCTTTCCCTTTCCTTCTAGTTTTCCTTTCAACACAAGTAGGCTATCTTTCCTTGTTATACACAACAAGGGTCAATAGCTTGATGGTAAAGTGTTGGCCTCTTACCCTCATGGGGTGGGTTCAACCCTCCTTCATGCAAAGGTTAAGCGGGCCTTCCTACGCGCGTAGACAACGGTGCCAACGAAAGCCTTCGGAGCCTCAGTGTCATAGAGTTGCCGGTCGAGTTTGTCTTGGTCGCCCACTATGGAGGGAAGCCGTGGTCGGTTGTCATTGTCTGTACACGTGATGCACACAAAAACCGTGCCTGTCTTCTTTTGCTGCACAACGGAGACATCGTTGTCTGTGGAACGTGAGAGAAAAGCAGAACGTCGCACACACATGCAACCCTCTTTTTGCCTCCTCTCAAAAATAGCTCGGATAGCAGTGAAAGGGTGGTGGTAATGCGTGTTCTAGTCTCCACCCAACCGTGTTATCTTATAGCCTCCCCCTAGGATACACACTATCTGGTCGTGCCGGTGGCCTTTCCCATAGGAACCATGTCCTTACAGCTTCAAGCATGAGCTAGAAGAGGGGGTCAACCCAAGCTATGAGGAGGACTTTCTTGCAATTTATACTCTCTCCCACACCCACACACACACACACTCATTGTGTGAAGTGCAAAGTGCAAGAGCTCCATCTCCTTCTCCTGCTTGTGGAGCTTGCAAGTTATACTCTCTCCCACACCCACACACACACACACACACTCATTGTGTGAAGTGCAAAGTGCAAGTGCTCCATCTCCTTCTCCAAGATTGTGGAGAAGTGAAGAGCTTACACCAACACTCTTGGATATGGAATGCAAATCCAACCAAGAGCCATGCTTCAATTCTTAAGCTTGCCATATTCTCCATATTCATTACTTTTCTATTATGCTATGCTAAGCAAGAAGAGTGATGATAAGTGAGGAACTATCTCTTTCTCGTATGTTACTTCTTCTTCCTCTTCCCTACCCTCCTTCCCCGTTAGCTCTCTCCACCTTTGAAGGTGTTTGAGGCCTTGGGATTGAGGTCGAGGATGGTTAATGCTTTTACAAAGTTTATGTTATGCTCGTGATGTATGAAGCTTTCTATCTTCACCTAGATCACAAGGAATACAAAGATTATATTGTACCAAGCCTCTCTTGATGGAAGAATCTATAATACAAAAGCCTATTGGAGGGGAGACCGGCTCCACATAAATCCGGTCCTCAACTGTTGTCATGTTCTCTAATTCTCTCTCTTGCAAAAGTATTGTTCATGCCAAGTTAATTAAGTATAATGATTATGTTGCTACCACTAATTAAGTTTACCCTCTATGTTCTCAAAGTAGTCTCATAAAAATGCTCACTCTAATTCTCTTAATTCCGCTATTCTCAAAGTTCTTAGGCCATTTCCACTTCATTGGTATCAGAGCTATTGGTTTGTCTTTTCTTACTTAAGAAGAGAGGTCCTTAAGTTGTCCATGAAATTTTGGACCTGTTCATTGCCATAGGGTAAGTGGGATGGGGATCTATTATCTTGGTTAGGACTTAGTTTGAGGTACACCTTTGGGAACTATAGTCTTAATAATGGAGGCTCTCGGGGCTTGTCATTGGCTTAACCATTATTGAGCTATGAGCAAGCTCAACACGAACCATAATCAACCGAGAAATGTTAGAAACACTCCAATAGTCTTTGCAATCAATAGACTCTAAACCACAGGTGTGGTTGCTTGAGAACTAATTTTCAAAGGTAAAGAAGAGTAGCAGCAAAGGTTTTTGAGGGTTCCAAAGTACAAAGTAATCTATACATAAGTTTGGCTAGCGTGGTTGACAATAACCAAGAGAGTAGAATGAACATTGATAACTTTGAATTTTCACATGAAGGTGCTAATGATGATGCCCCCATGTTTATTAATTTTCTTGTTACTAGTGATAGCCGTTTTTCGGCTCTCCATAATGGCCATAGTAAGTTACTCCACCCTACCAAATTCACCCAAACGCTATGGCTATCCCTGCCATTTCACTGTACATAGGCGTGTGTGAGTTAGGGGGCTTTTCCCATATCTTCTTAAAATCCTCAGCTAGCTAGTCACTGGGCTAGTTGAGTCAAAAAAATAAATAAAATATATTATGGCCCATTTGTGTGTAAATATTGCATTATATATATGGCCTAAATATAGAGATTTTTATAATTATTCTGGTATTTTATTTAAATATTTATACTTAGGTGTGTGTTTTATTAAACTTGTGTATGCCTTCTTTCATCCTCTTACACCATAAGTATATTTTTTGCCAATATGTACATACTCTAACCTTATATTTTTCCTTTATACAAATCACTCCCACATTTTCACCCTCACCCTCGTGAAAACAAAAAATTGATTTCTACTCATTGGTCACGTTTATTATATTATTTACTTGCATACCTTTTCCTCTTTCACCCAAAATAATTCAAAGAGGGACCATATCATATGATTCCAATATCTTTCCATATCCATAACTCCTCCATATTTTTATTATTATTTTTACTCATTATTCTAACACCATGTGCTCATTGAGCTAAAGTCCATGAATAGTCCATACACTAGTCCCACCATGTATATATTTCTTTATTCACCAATAATCCTCCTCCATGCATGTGTCAAGGGAAACTTGGATGATTTGTATTATGATATGACAAAGGAGGCACTCACTCTTGGATGCATTGTACAAATTCAACAAAGGAGGGGGCCACTGAAGACTTTTTGTGAAGAAAAAACAAGTCTTTTGGTGGGATTTTTAGTATCCATCTCCACTCCGAATTTGGAGCGGTGGTCAAAAGAGAAAATGTAGCCCACGCTTTGAATAATCACCTCAAATTTTTTCATGATTTTTAGAGCTACCAGCGGTGAGATATGATTTTTTGAGTGGACCCCAGTCTGCCCACTTTTCTCACAAGTAGCCCATAGTCTTCTCCCACCCTCTTCACCATTACCCTTCTCTCTCATCCCTATAGTTCTTTTATGAACTTCTACATACATACACCCTCTCCATGTCTCTCTCTATTGCTTCTATGTTACAATTTCATTCACCTCTCCTAAAAAATATCTAAAATTCAGCATCTTAACCATGATAACTTCTGCAAATTGAGGATTTTTCATCAACAAATCCTCTTTTCATCGTGGTGGTCAACCGTGGCAGCGGCGTAAAGAAGCGAAGAAGAAGAAGAAGACCAGCGGTCATTTTTCTCCACAATCTACACAAGGGTGAGTTCAAGCTTCTTCAAAGCTTCACCATCTCAATGATTCTCTTTTAATTCACCCCTCTTACTTCAACCATCCACCCCATTCTACCCATTGTAAATATATCATTAACTTTCTAGTGATTACTAACACTAACCACTAACATACTAACACAAAATAGTATTGACCTAACCATAAAAGACACCTCACCTCAAGACATGTACAAAGTAACTCTCTCTCTCTCTCTCTCTCTCTCTCTCTCTCTCTCCCCCCTTACTTAAAACTCTACTTTCACATTATTCACCATCAATAATGCTCTCTTTTGAGCCCACATCCATAACTCAAGCAGACAAAGAAGGCCCGCAATGTTTTGATATTCAAAAAAATCATAATCCTGATTTGTCAGCTTGTAAATTAGGATTTCTAATAATCTTAATGAGGGGTCTCCAACCTATAAATAGGCCCCTCTCCTTCTTGTAAAACGACCTCCAACATCTCACATAGCACCCCAACACTCTATGCGTGAGGAGAGACTTAGGTGTAGCAACCACTTGTGAGCTTCACTCTTGGTGTGAGAGAAGCCTTCAAGCTACACATTGCAAGTGAGAGAGCGTGAGTTCCACAAATCTCAAAACCACTATTGTACATGCTCCTTCATCATCAATAAATTGAGGTTTGGTGCATCAAAGGCGTGATTCGACGTTCAAATCTTCGTCCTTCCATTTGTGCAATACGGTTTGGTGAATTCAAGGTGACTTGTGTATTTTGAGTTTTTATCAGTTGATCTTGATTTTATAAAGTGTTTTAGTGTGTTTTTCATTGCTAGTTTTGTGTCCATTGTAAGAGGGTATTGTGGTGAGAGGTCTCCCACACCCTAAGACAGTGTGTTTGTGTTTTGGCAATGATTAGCAATCACTAAGCATTGAGTGAGTTTTGTACAAATTCTACAATAGCATCATAACGAACCATCTCCATTTGCAAGTCACAAATAAGGTATTACGCAAGATCCTTTCCTCTCTCTCTTCCCTTTGCTCTAGCTCTTTCTGGTCCATTTCCTGTGTGTCTTGGTGTGAGGTTGCTTGTGTGTGTTGTGTGGTGCATCTTCTTGGTTGTGCCAAAATCTCTCTTGCGTCCTAGTTCGCATACCATAACTAGGTGGTGCCCCTATCTTGTTTGGGTTTGGCTGTGGGTTTGTTGTTGTGTTGTGCTTGTGGTTGCCCTAGCCCCAATTGAGCAGCACGGGAGCCTTGAGGGGTGTTTAGAGGTCGCCTCTCTTGTTGCCCGCCCCGGACCGCCTCAATTTTGGTGCCCCCACTGAGGAACGATTGTGTGCTTATTGTTGTTGTATTACATGAATGCTTGAATTTTAGCATAATCAAGTAGATTATATGAATCATGAAAACATGTATGACCGAGTTTAATTTCAAGGAAACAAAAATTGATCTAGAATATGGTTCGGATTATGCATAACATAAGAAAGGAAAAAAACATTTTCACATAAGAATCTAGAATTCATACTGAAAGACCTTTCAAAACTTTGTGTAGTTAGTTGATGATTGTTTGGAACTAATCTTTGTGTGGTTCTAGCATTGAGAGACTATGACACGCTATACCTTTGATGATATCCCAATCTTCTTCGGAAATCTAGACGAAGATGTTGATGATTTTCTTGCTGATTTTAGAATGGTTTGTCATATCCTTGGTAAAAGGGATGACATTGAAAAGGGGGATTTTCTATTGCTATGCCTTAGAGGCAACGCTGAGCAATGGTTTTGGAGTATGTCTTCTCAGATTGAAGATGGATATACCCAAATTTCCAAAGCTTTGAAGGCCAGATTCTCTAAAGTTCAAACAACGGAGAAAGCATGGGCTTCACTAGGGAGATTTCAACAACATGGTGAAGACTACTATGCTTATGAGGATATTTTTTCTCGTCAATGGGAAGGATGTGGATTTATTTCTACATTTCTAGATTATGTAAAAATGGATCAATTTATTTCGGGTTTGTCTCCTTTCCTAAAGACTAAGGTTACTTGTAGTGGACCCTCTTCCTTTGAAGAAGCGGTCACTATTGCCCGAAGGAAGTTTCACAAGTACTTCTACATCAAAAATGGTTTCCATCATGCTGGAAGAACAAACCATCATGAAAGTGTTTCTATCAAGGAGTCATCTCCTTTGCCATACTTGTTTCCTTCTACTCTGACAAATGTTGAAGAAGTTACTTACATGCCAACTGATTATTCAAGTGCTAAAGTGTGTGGCCAAGATTCAAATGTGGAATCTGTTTCTTCTACCTTTATCACAAGCATGCAAAAATCGACACAAGATATCTCAAATGGCATTGATGATTCAATAATGGATACATCCAACCTTTTGGCAGAGGATCAATTTCTAGTCCAAGCAGACGAAGCTTTTGTGCAACATGACTCTATGGAGAATGAAGAACTTGAAGGTAACCTTGATATTAGGAATGTTCTGAGAGTGTATCTTGCCTAAAAGAAGAGAGTGAAGAAGAAGATGAAATCATAGGTGGAGAGATCATAGACCACATTGATCATAAAGAGATGATTGTGTACATGGAATGCCAACTCCAAAACAAAGTAGAAGAGTGTGAGTTGAATCCATGTGAGGATAATCTTGAAGAAGTGTTTGAGGATGTTGAAAAGCATTGGTATGACCCATGTATGTTAAGCATGGAGGAACCTATCATGCAAGAAGCCAAATGTTTCACAAAATCAAACAGTAATCCATCAACCTTTGAAGTGGTACGATGTGAGGAGTTACAACCTTGCCAAGGGGGGGGCTTAGAAGGGGATGAAGAACATAGGAGAGTAGTAAGAGATAAAATCATAAAAGGAAACTATCAGAAGGGTATCATTCTCTCCAATGGTGTTTTAGTGGGTGGCTCTTCATTCATGGGACAATCTCTTAGCAAGGAAATTCAAGCTTTTGAAGCCCCAATCATCTTCATATTGGGTTTCACCTCTTCAAGGTCAACTTATCCTCTCTTCACATATACCTTTCATCGGGGACACCATACCTTCTTAAGTGGAAGAGGACATGAATACTTGGTGATGAACGGATGTTTCCAAATCTTCTTCATTTGGTTCTTTGGTGTATGGAGGTCGCACATTGTGATGCTTCTAGTCTTCATCATAGATGAAAAACTTGTTGATTGCTACATGTGGATATTTCATCAATCAGTACCAAAATCTATTCTCTTGCAATGTGTTGGAAGCAATAGAAACCTTCGTCTATTATCTACTTATGTGGTAAACTATTTGCAATACCTTCCAATAGCAGTTGGAAGCATGGATCAAGCTTTCCTAAATCATAAAGGTCATAGAATTTTTTAATTGATGAGCCTACCCAGGTTGAATGAAATTTATGAGCTACAGTTCAGGAATTTGCTGATACAAGATCTTGAAGATCGTAGCAGATACATCAACTTTACACAGGAGGAAGAGCAACCAATCTTTTATATCACATTCATAGTGATAGATGCAATGATGGACAACAGTAAAATCTACAAGTTTCTTCCATCAAAATCAGTAAGTGATTCCATACCATACATCTCGCTTTGGGAAAGATATTTCAAGATCTTTGATCCTGGGGGGTGCTTATGGAAACTTTCTCGATGGAGGAGGTTTACTCCGTTACTTCATTTCATTATGCTATTGGCTCGAGAACCTTTCATATCACACAAGGTTTGTTAATCATACAACAAAGGTTCTTCAAAGATGAGAGCAGACAAAGACAGACGTTACACAATCTACATGTTGTATGATCGGATAAATGCTACATGAATGTACCATTATCTAAGGGGGGGGCTAATGATAGCCGTTTTTCGGCTCTCCATAATGGCCATAGTAAGTTACTCCACCCTACCAAATTCACCCAAACGCTATGGCTATCCCTGCCATTTCACTGTACATAGGCGTGTGTGAGTTAGGGGGCTTTTCCCATATCTTCTTAAAATCCTCAGCTAGCTAGTCACTGGGCTAGTTGAGTCAAAAAAATAAATAAAATATATTATGGCCCATTTGTGTGTAAATATTGCATTATATATATGGCCTAAATATAGAGATTTTTATAATTATTCTGGTATTTTATTTAAATATTTATACTTAGGTGTGTGTTTTATTAAACCTGTGTATGCCTTCTTTCATCCTCTTACACCATAAGTATATTTTTTGCCAGTATGTACATACTCTAACCTTATATTTTTCCTTTATACAAATCACTCCCACATTTTCACCCTCACCCTCGTGAAAAAAAAAATTGATTTCTACTCATTGGTCACGTTTATTATATTATTTACTAGCATACCTTTTCCTCTTTCACCCAAAATAATTCAAAGAGAGACCATATCATATGATTGCAATATCTTTCCATATCCATAACTCCTCCATATTTTTATTATTATTTTTACTCATTATTCAACACCATGTGCTAATTGAGCTAAAGTCCATGAATAGTCCATACACTAATCCCACCATGTATATATTTCTTTATTCACCAATAATCCTCCTCCATGCATGTGTCAAGGGAAACTTAGATGCTTTGTATTATGATATGACAAAGGAGGGGCTCACTCTTGGATGCATTGTACAAATTCAACAAAGGAGGGGGCCACTGAAGACTTTTTGTGAAGAAAAAACAAGTCTTTTGGTGGGATTTTTAATATCCATCTCTTCTCCGAATTTGGAGCGGTGGTCAAAAGAGAAAATGTAGCCCACGCTTTGAATAATCACCTCAAATTTTTTCATGATTTTTAGAGCTACCAGCGGTGAGATATGATTTTTTGAGTGGACCCCAGTCTGCCCACTTTTCTCACAAGTAGCCCATAGTCTTCTCCCACCCTCTTCACCATTACCCTTCTCTCTCATCCCTATAGTTCTTTTATGAACCTCTACATACATACACCCTCTCCATGTCTCTCTCTATTGCTTCTATGTTACAATTTCATTCACCTCTCCTAAACAATATCTAAAATTCAGCATCTTAACCATGATAACTTCTGAAAATGGAGGATTTTTCATCAACAAATCCTCTTTTCATCGTGGTGGTCAACCGTGGCGGCGGCGTAAAGAAGCGAAGAAGAAGAAGAAGACCAGTGGTCATTTTTTCCACAATCTACACAAGGGTGAGTTCAAGCTTCTTCAAAGCTTCACCATCTCAATGATTCTCTTTTAATTCACCCCTCTTACTTCAACCATCCACCCCATTCTACCCATTGTAAATATATCATTAACTTTCTAGTGATTACTAACACTAACCACTAACATACTAACACAAAATAGTATTGACCTAACCATAAAAGACACCTCACCTCAAGACATGTACAAAGTAACTCTCTCTCTCTCTCTCTCTCTCTCTCTCTCTCTCTCTCTCTCTCTCTCTCTCTCTCTCTCCCCCCTTACTTAAAACTCTACTTTCACATTATTCACCATCAATAATGCTCTCTTTTGAGCCCACATCCATAACTCAAGCAGACAAAGAAGGCCCGCAATGTTTTGATATTCAAAAAAATCATAATCCTGATTTGTCAGCTTGTAAATTAGGATTTCTAATAATCTTAATGAGGGGTCTCCAACCTATAAATAGGCCCCTCTCTTTCTTGTAAAACGACCTCCAACATCTCACATAGCACCCCAACACTCTATGCGTGAGGAGAGACTTAGGTGTAGCAACCACTTGTGAGCTTCACTCTTGGTGTGAGAGAAGCCTTCAAGCTACACATTGCAAGTGAGAGAGCGTGAGTTCCACAAATCTCAAAACCACTATTGTACATGCTCCTTCATCATCAATAAATTGAGGTTTGGTGCATCAAAGGCGTGATTCGACGTTCAAATCTTCGTCCTTCCATTTGTGCAATACGGTTTGGTGAATTCAAGGTGACTTGTGTATTTTGAGTTTTTATCAGTTGATCTTGATTTTAGAAAGTGGTTTAGTGTGTTTTTCATTGCCAGTTTTGTGTCCATTGTAAGAGGGTATTGTGGTGAGAGGTCTCCCACACCCTAAGACAGTGTGTGTGTGTGTTTTGGCAATGATTAGCAATCACTAAGCATTGAGTGAGTTTTGTACAAATTCTACGATAGCATCATAACGAACCATCTCCATTTGCAAGTCACAAATAAGGTATTACGAAAGATCCTTTCCTCTCTCTCTTCCCTTTGCTCTAGCTCTCTCTGGTCCATTTCGTGTGTGTCTTGGTGTGAGGTTGCTTGTGTGTGTTGTGTGGTGCATCTTCTTGGTTGTGCCAAAATCTCTCTTGCGTCCTAGTTCGCATACCATAACTAGGTGGTGCCCCTATCTTGTGTGGGTTTGGCTGTGGGTTTGTTGTTGTGTTGTGCTTGTGGTTGCCCCAGCCCCAATTGAGCAGCACGGGAGCCTTGAGGGGTGTTTAGAGGTCGCCTCTCTTGTTGCCTGCCCTGGACCGCCTCACTAGGTTGCAACAAGCTATGGGCAACCCTACTTTGCAAGCCAAATTTATTCAACAACTTCGCGCTTATGGGATTTCCCTTCCTCTCCAAGAGGAGAGAGAGCTTATGAGCCTCTTGATGAGACTCCCAGAAGAAGACTCTCTCCCATAAGAGAGGAGAAATCAAAAGAACAAGAAAGAAGCGAATCCCTAAGTTCCTATGGAGATGTGGCTCCATGAAGACGGTGGCCTAGACGGTCACCCAACTTGAAATGGTCAACCTATAGTCCTTGTCATCGTCACTCTGAAAGGAAAGAGAGGAAACTAAGGAATAAGAAAGAAAGAGGTCACTCTCTTCTCCTTCTTCTTCATCTTTCTCATGTTCTTACGAAAGCAACTATTCTCCTAGAGAATACAAGAGGAGACGACATCACAAATCCTACCCTTTGTGGAGAAGGTCCCAAAAGCTCAAGAAATTCAAAGAGGGGGAAAGAGTATCTCTTGTCTTACCTATGATTGAACCTTTGGTGCCACCGACAAAGTATTGGCCTTCATCTAGCAATTTGATGCGACCTTTGGAGATGAGGGCTTCATAGAATCCTCCAAGCTACATCATGTAGCTATGCACTTCCAAAAATCTGCTCGTCAATGGTGGGCTAGACTTTGTGGAAATGGTGAATCCCCAAGGACATGCAAATTTTTACATGTTTCCATTATGAAGAAATTCCTTGCAAATGATGCAAAGGAAAAAGTGCTTACCAAATGGTGGAGTTTGAAGCTGCTCTCTGACAAGTCTATCAACAAAAATTTTCTCGTCAATGGTGAATCCCAAGAACATGCAAATCTATACATGTTTCCATTATGAAGAAATTCATTGTCCTTTGCAAGCCATGCAAAGGACAAATTGCTTACCGAATGTCCGAGTTTGAAGCTGATCTCCGATGAGTCTATCCACAAATATTTGGACAAATTATGGGATTTAAATCTCAAGGCTACTACCTTTCAAAAGATAAACTTTGCCGAGAAAAAGCAACAATTCTATGTGGGAGTCTCTGAAGAAATGGTCGAGTATGTCAACTCTCAACGGCCTATTTCTATCACCAAAATAATCCACAACACTATGGTTTTTTTGTGCAAAAATTCCAACAAGGGTCTAGAAGGAATTGATGCGAAGGGATAAAACAATGCCCAAAATTCTTTCCAAGGCAATTCCAACAACAGCAACAAAAACAATAATAATCAGTCCAAGGAGAAGGGAGTTTACAAAGGTAAAAATAAACTCTCTCCTGAAGGGCTAGAAGCTTTTTGTAAGGACCACAAATGCTTCAGGTGTGGGGAGAAAGGACATGGCTACCATTCTTGCCCCAAAAGAAATACCCACAATGAGACTCCTAGAGATTCCACGATCAAAGATTCAAAAGAGGATGCTCATTGCAAAGGATCACCTCTCTCCTATGCTTGGGGAAAGGTAAGGGAGCATGATGCCTTCATCTTGTTTGACCCTGTCTCTACTCAAAACTTCAGACCAACGGAGTTGGCCACTAAGTTGGACATTCAAGCTTTTGAGATGGAAGATATTGTAGCTGTTGATGGAGCTTTCAAGGATAGCAAGCCAACTTTACTCCCTTGATTGGGAAGTTGAGGCTTCATGTCCAAAGCTACATTGACAAAGAATACCTTTTCATCTCTCCTATCCAACATAAAGATGTTATCCAAGGGGCACCATGGTTCAAATACATGGCTTCCAACATGAAGTTCCTTGAAAGAAGAATCTACTTCACCTACAAGTAAATGTTACCATATACATGTGGTAGTGATGTGTGTGAACACACTAGGACCGCAGGGGCATTTTTTCCCTCTTTAGGAGGTTTTTTCCCCCGTGCATTGTATATACGCCCATCACTCTAGGGCTATCTATCTTTCCATTGCACACTAAGTAACACACTCTCTATTGTGTGCCTTGAGCTTCCTTTGTCTTCTCCAAGCTGTGTGTGTTTCTCTGCAACCCTAATTCCAACAATTGGTATCAGAGCAGGTCACGTCCTTCCGGGCTTAGTCGCCAGTTGCTCCAGCACACGCCTACTCACCTTCTCCGATTTCAGTGAGCTTTGGCGAGCGTTCACAGGTTGACAAAAATTTTGGGTTCATTTCGGCCTCCGTTTCCATTATAGGCAGTACTGCACAGGCTATTTCGTCATTTTGTGCAAAATTTCTGTCAGTGCCGTTTTCTGCATAACAGGTGCCTTACAGTCTTCTACGGTTTGTGTTATATAGCACAGGTTGTTCCCGCTCCGTTTCTCCTATTAAGGATGCGCAGGCTCATGCATTGATTGCGTTGTCTGTGAAGCGCACCATTGTTTCTCACATCCGTTTAGCAAAATCTGCAAAACAGGCTTGGGATATTCTAGCAGGTCTTTATGCAAGCCGCAATGAGGCTAAAATTTCTTTGCTGCGTAAAGAGCTGGAGTCGAAGATTATGCATGAGGAAGATGATATGGACACTTTCCTTGCTAGTGTCAAGGATATCAATGAGCAGCTTATTTCTACAGGTGAAGTCATTTCAGACAATTCCCTTGTGCAGACGGTTCTTGATGCCTTACCAGATTCCTACCAAACATTTGCTAGTACTTGGAGACTGATGACCCAAGGAAATCCTGAAGTTGTCAAGTTTGATGCATTATGCACATTGCTGTTGCAAGAGTCACTTTCTAGAAAAAACGGGACTAGGCAGCGTGCAATTGAACAGGCCTTTATTGCTTCTCAAAGAAAGGGTGGTAACAATAATGCAGCCACTTCTGATGGTTCTGTTGCGAGTGGCAAAAATTATGTTCCTAATGCTTCTGTTGGCAGTACTTCGTCTGACAATTCTGGTGATAAGGGCAAAAAGAAGATGTGTTGCCATTATTGTAAAGCCAATGATCACTTGATCAAGTCGTGTCCTAAGTTGAAGGCCAAAGAGGCTAAGAAGAAAGAGGGTGGTTCCACTGCAAATGCTGGTTCCACTACAAATGCAACCATTGTTGAGTCTTCTGTGAAAGGAGACTGTGTTGCTGATGTTGATGCAGAATGGGCTTTTAGCGCAGAGTGCACTTACAATCCTGCTATCCATGATGCATGCTTGTCAGTTGCTGCAGATTCACATGTGTGGTATTTCGACAGTGGTGCTACAAAGAACATTACCTCACATCGTGAATTGTTTACCTCTCTCGAGTCTGTCCCTCATGGGAATTCAGTCACTTGTGCCAACAACGCCTCTTATCCAGTTCAGGGAGTTGGAAAGATTGTGCTTACTACTGCTAATGGCAGTTCTTTCACACTTGCTGATGCACTTTATGTACCTGGGATCAAGAAGAATTTCTTGTCTGTATCCGCACTTGCTAGACTTGGACTTTTAGTCAAATTTGTGGATGACAGATGTACAGTTCATGATCTCAGCTTTGGTGATGAAATTGTTTCATCTGGGCTTTTGTGTCGTGGGCTGTATAAGCTCACTTTGTATGACAAGTGTGGACAAAATTTTGCAAATGCTGTTGCAGATTCAAGGGCTATTTTAGATGCAAAACTTTGGCATGCACGTTTTGGTCATCTGAATTTTGCCAGTTTGCTGCGTTTGCAGAAATGTGACATGGTTGCTTCTTTACCACCTCTTGAAGCACCTGTCAAACATGTTTGTGAAGGCTGTATTTTGGGTAAGATGCAGCGTTCTAAGTTTCCAAAGGATGGTTCAGTTCGGGCCACATGCAGGTTGCAGCTTGTGCATAGTGATGTTTGTGGGCCCATGCAAACTCCGTCCTTGGGCAATTACCTATACTTCGTGACTTTCATTGATGATTACTCCAGGCATGCATGGGTATTTCCGCTTAAAGCAAAGTCCAAAGTTTTTATGCGCTTCAAACAATTTCTGGCTATGGCTGAAAATGTCTCAAAATGTACTATGGGCACCCTCCGTTCAGATCGAGGGGGGGAGTATATGTCTCATGAATTTAATGCATTTCTGGCTAGTCGTGGGATAAAACACCAATGTACAGTGCCTTATACACCTCAACAAAGTGGTGTTGCTGAGAAGAAAAACAGGTCACTAACGGAAATGGCACGATGTATGGTCAAAAGTCAAGCTTTACCACATTCTTTTTGGCTTGAGGCCATCATGTGTGCCACTTATGTACTTAACAGGTGTCCTACGAAATCTTTGCAGTCTATTACTCCATATGAAGCATGGCATGATAGAAAACCTTCTATTGAGCACATGCATGTTTTTGGTTGTTTGGCATATGCTTTGGTGCCACAAGTGCAGCGCAGAAAAATAGATGATAAGGCTGTCAAATGCATTTTTGTTGGTTATAGTGCTGAAAGCAAAGGTTACAGGTTGTATCATCCGCAAACAAAATGTATTCTGGTTTCTCGGGATGTAGTGTTTGTGGAAGATTCTATTCAACCCTTGCTCTCATGTACTAGAGACAGTAATGTATGCTCACAGGACATTTATGACACTTTGTTGCCTCTTTTCAGTGGTGGAAATACGAATGTAAGTTCCAATGAGGAAAATGTACAGCCTATGGGGGTTTCTGAAAATGTTTTAGATCAGCCTATTACTGATGCCGATGTACATGATGTACGTGATGAGGAAAGGAATGAAAATGAGCAGGCTAGAGGTATGCCAAATTGGCTGGTACACATTTTGCGTGACAGTAAATTGGATGCACCTTTGTCTAGTCGTACTCGTTCAGGCTCTCGCCATGCATCTTATGCATCAGATTGTTATCCTTTGGCTGTGTCTAGTTTACATGATGTTGAGGAGCCTCTGTCTTTTGATGAAGCACAGAATTCAGAAAATTGGATGGCTGCCATGCAATCTGAATATGATGCACTTATAGAAAATGACACATGGACTTTATGTGATTTGCCTCCTAGCAAAAAGTCCATTGGTACAAAGTGGGTTTACAAGTTGAAACGCAAACCGGATGGTGAGATTGATCGCCATAAGGCTCGACTTGTTGCAAAGGGTTATGCACAACAAAAAGGCATAGATTATGAAGAGACTTTTGCTCCCACTTTTCGTATGACTACTGTGCGTTTTCTATGTGCATTGGCAGCTCATTTTGGTTAGGATGTACATCAATCAGACATTGTTATTGCTTTCTTGAATGGTGACATATTTGAGGAAGTTTATGTAACGTAGCCTCGCGGTTTTGTCGTAAAAGGACAAGAGGACAAAGTGTGAAAATGTAACAAGGCTTTGTATGGGTTGAAGCAATCTCCTCGTGCTTGATATGAGAAAGCTGACACTCATTTGGTCAAACAAGGCTTTCGTAACAGTCCAACAGAAAGCACATTGTATGTAAAGTGTGAGGGTGATGTATTTCTCATCGTGGTTCTTTATGTTGATGATTTGCTGATCACTGGACAAAATGAGAGACATATTGCTGAATTTAAGGCTGATTTGAATGCTACTTTCAAGATGAAAGATTTGGGGCTGTTGCATCATTACTTGGGTATACAATTTAAGCAGTGTGATGGTGGTATTGCCTTGTGTCAGAAAGTTACATAGAGACATTGCTATGTAAGTTTGGACTTGAGGATTGCAAACCTATTGCCACTCCCATGGAAACAGGTTTAAAGTTGAGTCTACATGATGCTGGCGATCCTGCTGATGTCACTCTTTACCAAACTGCTGTTGGCTGCCTCATTTATGTATGCAACACGAGGCCGGATATTCAGTTTGCAGTCTCACAGGTCAGCAGATTTATGCATAGCCCAGGGTCTAAGCATTGGCAGGCTGTCAAGAGGATTTTCCGCTACCTTAGTGCCACTTTACATCTTGGCTTGTTTTATCCCAAGGGGGGATCATTGCCGCCAGACTTACATTCTTTTTCGGACTCAGATTGGGCTGGTTGTTTTGACACGCGAGTGTCCACAAGTGGTTTTTGTTTCATGCATGGTAGTTCATGTATATCATGGTTGAGCAAGAAGCAACCTACTGTGGCCACTTCGAGTTGTGAGGCTGAGTACAGGGCAGTCTTCACAGCTACGGTTGACAGCTACGGTTGAGTGTGTATGGCTCAGACGCCTTATGGCTGATTTGGGTGTTGGACATGACACTGCCAACACTATCTACACTGACAGTCAGAGTGCATTGGCAGTTGCGAGGAACCCAGTTTTTCATGCTCGCACAAAGCACATGGAGGTGCATTACCACTATGTCAGGGAGAGGCTCTCAGCAGGAGAGATCAGCTTGGCTTATGTGCCAACACAGGACAACCTTGCAAATCTTTTCACAAAGGCATTGTCTCGTGAGAAGCTTGAAGCTTTCCGCAAAGCTTTGGGCTTACTCCCCTTTGTGGACTGATCTTGTCCTTAGGGCATGGCACTTCCCTTTACTCATGTACCAGCTCTCGTTCACCGCATCACTCCAGGGGGGATTTGTTACCATATACATGTGGTAGTGATGTGTGTGAACACACTAGGACCGCCGGGGCATTTTTTCCCTCTTTAGGAGGTTTTTTCCCCCGTGCATTGTATATACGCCCATCACTCTAGGGCTATCTATCTTTCCATTGCACACTAAGTAACACACTCTCTATTGTGTGCCTTGAGCTTCCTTTGTCTTCTCCAAGCTGTGTGTGTTTCTCTGCAACCCTAATTCCAACAGTAAAAGAGCATGTATACATATGCTAGTGAGTCGAGTTGTACTATACCACTTGTAAATTTGTTTACTTTTGATAATTCAATGAAAAGCTCAGTTTCTACGTACATGATTTTTTTCAAAGAGTCTCTAAATGATGCTAATGTTTTATCAAATGAAAATGGTAGGAATCAAGAAGAGTTAGACTTGTCTACTTTTCTTGATGGATTTCAAGATGTTTTTATTGATAATATCCCTATGGACTTTCCTCCAAAACGAGGTGATGATGACCATTGAATTGAGCTCCTACAAGGAAGCTCACTGCCTAACAAGACTTCTTATTGAGTTTCCCAAGATCAACAAGAGGAGATCATGAGGCAAGTACAAGAATTGGTAGACAAAGGGATGGTGAGTCCTAGATCCTCTCCCTTTTGTTCTGTAATCCTTTTAGTGCAAAATAAAGATGGTACATAAGGCATGTGTGTGGACTATAGAGCACTAAACCATATCACGATCAAAAACATCTTTCTCCTGCAGTGGGTCAAAGGTCTGCTTGATAAGATATAAGGTTCGACCTACTTTAGTAGGATTGACCTTAAAAGTGGCTATCATAAAATAAGGATAGTAAATGAAGATATCCTAAAGACCCGTTATGTACAACGTTTATATCTTGTCATGCCTTTTGGTTTGACAAATGCTCCAGCCACGTTCAATCATTTAATGGAGAAAATATTTAGACCCTACCGCAAATTCACTGGAGTGTTATTTGATGATATCATCATCTACTCCAAGTCCTTGGAGGAGCACAACCTATCATAGAAACTAATATCCAATATTCCCAAATGATTTTATCATGTTAAACTGATCATTTAATAAAGGTAAGTACCAGAGGAGTAAAAGCTAGAATATTGGTAAGGTTGCCAAACCAGTCTCTGTCAGGGATCCAAAGGGGGACAGTCTGCAAAATATCAATGTGCTTCAATGGGGCTTAAAAGGCCTAAGCTTCAATCCCATTAAGACTTCCATATGCTAAAGTGCCTAATTTTAAATGTATTGTCCAAAGGTCAAAGTAGGGATGGTCATGGGAAGACTAAAAAGTCTTCCCACATCCCTATGAAGGAGGGGGTGAGCCCTTATTATAGTGGATGAGAGAGAAACACACACACACACACACTCCAAAGCTCCCCCTTTACACAAAGGGAATACTGGACACATGTTAGGCTCCTAGCCCAGTTGTTCCCAATCTCTCCTCAAATCCTATTGTATGGCCATAGAGGTGGACCAATGAGAATTAGGCTAGAGTAAATTTAGCCTAATCAATTTAAAAATGCTTGATAAAACAACCAATAGAAATTAAGTTCCCTAGAAGACTATTAGACAATCTACCAAGGGGTCCAATGAGCATCCACTAGCCCAATGGCTTGCTTGATTCCTATTGGCTAGAAGACAAAAAGGTCCAATGAGAGTTTAGATGAATTATTTAATTACCTAAAGCTCTCACAAAAGGGGAAAGGGAGACACATGTCACAAGGCTATCAATTATTATTCTAATTTGTGTTTGGCTAAGCTTTGTAGGAGCCAATGAAAGGTCAGCATGAGAAAAAAGTAAGAGGGGTTGACCAAGAGAGAGAAACCTTGGCATTTTGAGTCTTACACACTTTTCTACACACACACACACAAGTTATGTGTTGAGCCAGAACTCCATCTCCTTCTTTAAGCATTGAGAAGTAGAGGCCTACAACAACAACTCTTGGCTATGGAATTGTCATAATAACTAATATCTAATTATGCTAAATAATTTTCTCATGTTAAACCAATCATTTAATATGGGGAAGTACCAAGGGAGAAAAAGCTAGAATATTGGTTAGGCTGACAGACCGATCACAACAGGGACCCAAAGGAGGGAAAATAGGGATACAAAGTGGGTCCATATGAAAAAGAGCAATGTGCATGAATGGTGCTTCAAATACCTTAGGGTTTAGCCCATTAAGACTTCCAAAATGCTAAGGTTCCAAAATTAAATGAAAAGGTCAAACCTTAGGGAAAATTTGATGCTTGTGGGAAGACTCAAAAGTCTTCCCACATCCCTTTCCAGGAGGGGGTGAGACATTTTTGTAGGGGATGAGGGAGAAACACACACACACTCTTCCAAGCTCCCTTTACACAAAGGGCATAGTGGACACATGTCATCTTCCTAGCCCAGCTGCCCCCAAGGTGAAATTCAAATCCTATTGGATGGCCATAGAGGTGGACCAATAAGAATTAGGCTAGAGTACATTTAGTTTAATTCATTTAAAAACAATTGATAGAAGAACTAATAGACATGAAGCTCTCTAGAAGACTATTGGACAGCCTCCCAAGGGGTCCAATGAGCATTCAACAGCCCAATGGCTTGCGTGATTCCTATTGGCCAGAAGACCAAGAGGTCCAATGAGAGATTAATTGAATTATTTAAATACCTAAGCTCTCACAAAAGGGGAAAGGGGGACACATGTCACAAGGCTAGCAGTTATGCTTCTAATTTCCTATTGGCTAAGCCTGGCATGAGCCAACGAACGGCCAGCAAGAGAAATTAGCAAGAGGGGTCGACCGAGAGAGAGAGAGAGAGAGAGAGAGAGAGAGAGAGAGAGAGAGAGAGAGAGAGAGAGAGAGAGGGGGGGGGGGGGGGGGGGGGGGGGGGGGGGGTGATTTTTGCAAGTCACTATCACACACACACTCACACAAGCCCATGTGTGAAGTAAAGAAGACTATCTCCTTCTCAAGCTTTAATGGAAAGCTCAACATCTACTCCAAGCTTGTGACAAGGGAGGCCTACACCAACAACTCTTGGCTTTGTGATGCAAATCCAACCAAGCACTCTTGCTGTGCTCATTAGGAATATGTTCTTAATGAAATTCTCACTATGTCTTTGTTATTTTCCGCTACACACAAGTTACTAGACCATTAAATGTTATAGGAATGCAAATCCAACCAAGAGCCAAGCTTCAATTGCATGCTCATCTCCTCTACCATGCTAATTACTAAGCTAATCTATGCTATTAGAGTGATTATGTGCGGAGAATACTTATTTCTTGTAAGGTACACCTTCTTCCTCTCAATATTACCTCATTCCCTGCTAGCTCTCACCATTTTTGAAGGTGTGTGAGGTTTTGCGACTGAGGCTAGGGACACTAGGTGAGTTTTTCAAGCATAATTTGGTACATGAAGATTCTATCTTCATTGCACCAACGAGTTTTGTCAAAGAACACAAGAATTGTATTGTACTGAATTCTCCTTTGATGGGAGAAGCTATAATACAAAGCTGTTATGGAGGGGGGACCGGCTCCATGTAAATATTCTGGCCCTCAACTGTTGTCAATTGTTCTATTTCTCTCTCTTTTCAAGTATGTCAATGCCAAATTAGCTAGGTTTAAATTGCTATGTTGCTTTCTCAAACTAAGTACTCTTTCTATGCTCATTAGAATCTTGTTCTTAATGAAATGCTCACTATGTTATCAATTTCGCTATGCACAAGTTACTAGTGCATTAGATGTTACACAATCAGCATCTCTAGGTAATTTTTCAAGCTTTGAGGGAGAACAAGCTTTTTATCAATCAAAAGGAGAGCTAATTTTTCCTTCAAGAGATTACTTAGGTCATATTATCTCTCAACATGGTATCTGTATGGATCCATCAAAGCTGGAGGTAATAAAAGCATGGCCTAATCCAAGGAATCTACATGATCTATGAAGCTTTATTAGTATGTGTGCATACTATAGACGCTTCATAGCAAAATTCTCTCAAATAGTAGGCCATTACATGAATTAACAAAGAGGAACGTTAAGTACTTATGGACTACTAAAGAGAGAAATCATTTTGACAAGCTCAAAGAGAATCTTATCTCTCATCTTTTGGATCTCTCAAAGCCATTTGAGGTCCAATGTGATGCTTGTGGTGATTGACTTGGAGTAGTTTTGCTTTAAGAAGGGCATGCCATAGCATATGAAAGAGAAAGGCTCAATGTCAATAAACAAGTCTTGGGCATATACAAAAAAGAGCTTTTAGCTGTTATACACGCCCTACACACATGGAAGCACTATCTATTGAGGACTCCATTTATTTTATGAACGGACCACCAAAGTATCAAGTAATTCATGACACAAGCCAAGATTTTCAACAAACAAATGATGTGGGAAAACTTTATTTTGCAATTCTACTTTCATATTGCTCATGTTGCTGGTAAGCACAATCATGTGGTCGATGCACTTTCACGATGACCAAGAGTCAATGCGGTGTCTATAGTATAGCAACTCACAATGATCTATCTTCTATGATAGATGAGTATGCTATTGACCCTGACTTTAGAGACGTAATGTCAGCCCTTGCTTTGGGGAAGAAAGAAGAACCATTCACCCTGAATGATGGTTATCTTCTCCATGGCAACAGGCTATGTGTTACTCACACCCTTTGTGAGAGAATGTTATGGATGAATCCCATGCTCCTCCCTATGTGGGACATAGAGGCATTCAACCTACTCTTTGAGGAGTAGAGACATACTTCTATTGACCTACCATGAAAATTTACATACAAGAATATGTTTCAAAATGTGTGGTATGCAAAAAAACCAAGTATGATAGAAGGAAGCAACCTGGATTACACGAGCCACTTCCAATCCCTAATTCACCATGGAAGAGTATATCCATGGAATATATCTTTGGATTACCCAAGTCTATTCATCGGAATACGGGAATATGAACAATAGTCAACAGGTTTATCAAGCAAGCACACTTTATTCTTGTCAAAAAGACTACTATGGCACACCAAATGGCAACCCTCTTCATATCTCAGATTTTCAAACACCGTGGATTTCCAATATCCATCGTGTCAGATAGAGATCCTAGAATGACGAGTTATTTTTGGAAGGTCTCTTTGAAAATCTAGGTTTCAGATTAAATTTCTCTTTGGCCTATCACCCACAAATGGATGGCCAAAGTGAAATACCCAACCTTACAATACTCATTCTACTAAAGACCTATGTTACAATAGTAGATCAACGGTCACAATGGGAAAAGTACTTACTCCTTGTAGAGTATGCATACAATAATACTGTCCACACTACTACAAAAAAGACACCTTTTGAGATCATAGAGGGAAGACTTAAAAGTCCGTTGCTACTTTAAGTATATGGGAATATCTTTGTTGTTGTTGTTCTCAAAGTAGCCTCATGAAAATGCTTACTACAATTCTCTTAATTCCGCTATTCTCAAAATTCTTGGGCCATTACATGATCTAATTAACTCTTCAAATGATTCAAAGAATTTTTTGGATCATCTTCAACCATCTCTAAGATATTTCACTTTGTCTTTGATTTGTGTAATCTATCAATATATGTCACAAAATCAAAGAGCACAAGGTATAAATCATATCAATTGTAGAGAAATACACGGACATAATTTCTTTAGAGAGGATTTGTAACATATCGATACACAAAATATATTAAATCAAGATTCAACCCATGTATATATTATACAATGTTCCTAACATGAATTTTTTTATCATGGGGATATCTTATTTGTATGAACTCTATTCAATGTATTATAAAATAACAAATAATAATAATCATAAAACACATGAATAATCATGGAACAACACAATGGAATAATAGTCATGTTAGTCATGATAAATGATAACAAATCATCGTGGAATTTAATGATGTCATGATATTATTTCATTATCTTGTATCATAATATTTTTTTATGTTTATTTCTTCATAGAATTTCACCATGATGCCATTCCATGGTGATTCATTGATGATCAAGAAAAATTTATTTCATGGTGTTGCTCCATGATGCTATGGTGTTATTCATGATGATTCGTTATTTATCATGATAGCATGGATTTTATTCTATCCAACTACTTTGTGATGCCATGATATTTTTCAATGATCATTTGTTATGATTGAAAGAGTTATTGCTCTGTGAAGTTTCTTTATTATGTCATGATACTATTCACAATGATATATTTGTTTGTTGCATGATATAATGGCATTGTTTCATGGTATATTGTGCTGAAGATATTTATTATTTTCTGGGTGTGTTCCATGATGTTGTAATTATGACGATCGATTTCACCATCCGGCTTGCGTTTCAACTTGTAAACCCACTTCATACCAATGGCCTTTTTGCCGGGAGTCAAATCACATAAAGTTCATGTGTCCTTTTCTATAAGTGCATCATATTCTGATTTTATGGCAGCCATCCAATTTTCTGAATCCTGTGCTTCATCAAAAGACAGAGGCTCCTCAACATCATGTAAGCTAGACACAGCCAAAGCATAACAATCTGATGCATAAGATGCATGGCAAGAGCCTGAACGAGTATGACTAGACAAAGGTGCATCCAATTTACTGTCATGCAAAGTGTGCACCAGCCATTTTGGCATACCTCTAGCCTGCTCATTTTCAGCCCTTTCCTCATCAAGTACATCATGTACATCTGCATCAGTAATAGGCTGATCTAAAACATTTTCAGAAACCCCCATAGGCTGTACATTTGCCTCACTGGAACTTACATTCGTATTTCCACCACCGAAAAGAGGCAACAAAGTGTCATAAATGTCCTCTGAGCTTACATTACTGTCTCTAGTACATGACAGCAAAGGTTGAACAGAATCTTCCACAAACACTACATCCCGTGAAACCAGAATACGGTTTGTTTGCAGATAATACAACCTGTAACCTTTGCTTTCAGCACTATAACCAACAAAAGTACATTGAAATCCTTATCATCCAATTTTCTGCGTTGTGTTTGTGGCACCAAAGCATATGCCAAAACAGCCAAAAACACGCATGTGCTCAATAGAAGGCTTTCTATCATGCCGTGCTTCATATGGAGTAATAGACTTCAAATCTTTCGTAGGACACATGTTTTAGTACATAAGTGGCACACGTGATGGCCTCAAGCCAAAAAGCATGCGGCAAAGCTTAACTTTTGACCATACATTGTGCTATTTCCGTAAGTGACCTGTTTTTTCTCTCAGCAACACCATTTTGCTGAGGTGTATAAGGCACTGTACATTGGTGTTTTATCCCACAACTAGCCAGAAATGCATTGAATTCATGAGATATATACTCCCCCCCTCGATTGGAACGGAGGGTGCCCATAGTACATTTCGATACATTTTCAACCATAGCCAGAAATTGTTTGAAGCACATAAAAACTTTGGACTTCGCTTTAAGCGGAAATACCCATACATGCCTGGAGTAATCATCAATGAAAGTCACGAAGTAAAGGTAATTGCCCAAGGACGGAGTTTGCATGGGCCAAACATCACTATGCACAAGCTTTTGGGCAAACATCACTATGCACAAGCTGCAATCTGCATGTGGCCCGAACTGAACCATATATCCTTTGGAAACTTAGAACGTTGCATCTTACCCAAAATAGCCTTCACAAACATATTTGACAGGTGCTTCAAGAGGCGGCAAAGAAGCAACCATATTAGATTTCTGCAAACGCAGCAAACTGGAACAATTCAGATGACCAAAACGTGCATGCCAAAGTTTTGCATCTGAAATAGCTCTTGAATTTGCAACAGCATTTGCAAAATTTTATCCACACTTGTCATACAAAGTGAGCTTATACAGCCCACGGCACAAAAGCCCAGATGCAACAATTTCATCACCAAAACTGAGATCATGAACTGCACATCTGTCATCCACAAATTTGACTACAAGTCCAAGTCTAGCAAGTGCGGATACAGACAAGAGATTCTTCTTGATCCCAGGTACATAAAGTGCATCAACAAGTGTGAAAGAACTGCCATTTGCAGTAATAAGCACAATCTTTCCAACTCCGTGAATCAGATAAGAGGCATTGTTGGCACCAGTGACTGAATTCCCATGAGGAACAGACTAGAGAGAGGTGAACAATTCACGATGTGAGGTAATGTGCTTTGTAGAACCACTGTCAAAATACCACACATGTGAATCTGCAGCAACTGACAAGCATGCATCATGGATAGCAGGATTGTAAGTTCACTCTGCGCTAAAATACCATTTTGCATCGACATCGGCATTACAGTCTCCTTTCGCAGAAGACTCAACAATGGCTGCATTTGTAGTGGAACCGGTATTTGCAGTGGAACCACCCTCTTTCTTCTTAGCCTCTTTGGCCTTCAACTTAGGACACTGCTTGATCAAGTGATCATTAGCTTTACAATAATGGCACGCATCTCTTTTTGCCCTTATCACTAAAATTGCCAGACGAAGTGCTGCCAGCAGAAGCATTAGGAATAGAAGTTTTGCCACACAGCAGAACCATAAGAAGTGGCTACATTGCTGTTACCACCCTTTCTTTGAGAAGCAATAAAAGCCTGTTCAACTGCACGCTGTTTAGTTCTGTTTTCTTTAGAAAGTGACTCTTGTAACAATAATGTGCATAATGCATCAAACTTAACAACTTCTGGATTTCCTTGGGTCATAAGTCTCCAAGTACTAGCAAAAGTCTAGTAAGAATCTGGTAAGGCATCAAGAACCGTCTGCACAAGGAAATTGTCTTAAATGACTTCACCTGCAGAAATAAGCTGCTCATTGATATCCTTGACACTAGCAAGGAAAGTGTCCATATCATCTTCCTCATGCATAATCTTCGACTCCAGCTCTTTACGCAGCAAAGCAATTTTAGCCTCATTGCGGCTTGCATAAAGACATGCTAGAATATCCCAAGCCTATTTTGCAGATTTTGATGAGCAGATGTGAGGAACAATGGTGCGCTTTACAGACAACGCAATCAATGCATGAGCTTGCGCATCCTTTACATCCCAACGAGCTTGTTCTGCCGTAGGCAAAACAACTCTAACAGCTGTAATCCTTGCAGCAAGACCTGCAACATCCTCAACATCGCCTACATCCTCAAAACCAGGACGTACATCAATGCCCTGCACAATATTCCAAACGCCCTTTGACACAAGAACGTGTTGCATCATATAAGCCCACATAGGGTAATTGTCCCCATCCAACCTATCCTTAGTAGCAAACATCTTAAAGACATCTGTGTTGTTGTCAGCCATGGTAAATGTTGCACTTAATGTGAAATCTGTCCGAAAATAGGAGAAACGAAGCGGGAACAACACGTGCTATATAGCACAAACCACGGCACTGGCAGGAAATTCTGCACAAAATGACAAATTGCTTGGGCAGACCTGCCTGTAATGGAAACGGAGGCCGAAATGAGCCTGAATCAGAAATGATCCCGAAATATTTGTCGACCTGCGAACGCTCGCTAAACCTCACTATAATGGGAGAAAGTGAGCAGGCGTGTGCTGGAGCAGCTGGCGACTCAGCCCAGGAGGACGTAACCTACTCTGATACCAATTGTTGGAATTAGGGTGGTAGAGAAACACACACAGCTTGGAGAAGACGAAGGAAGCTCAAGGCACACAATAGAGAGTGTGTTACTTAGTGTGCAATGGAAAGATAGATAGCCCTAGAGTGATGGACATATATACAATGCTCGGGAGGAAAAACCTCCTAAAGAGGGAAAAAATGCTCCGACAGTCCTAGTGTGTTCACACACATCACTACCACATGTATATGGTAACATTTTTTACGCAACTAAAGTTTTTGTTTTAAAAATGCAAAAAAAAAGATAAAAATAAAGAAAAACATAGCTACCATTGCGATAGCGTGCGATTGGACAACATTCTCTCTTTAGCATTAAAAAAATTTAAATCTGATTCTAAACTTTTTTTAATGGCTTTGTGCACCTCCATGTGGCAGAAGCCCCCCTCACCCACCTTTCTTGTCCTCCTTGCCTTACGCCCTGGCTAGCCTATTTTTCAACATGATTTTCACACGCTTATTCGTATTGGTAGGAAAACCCAAATATCTTTAATCACTCTCTCTCACGTATTGGTAGGAAAACCCAAATATCTTTAATCACTCTCTCTCACGTATGTGCTCCCCCTAGATTCCACTTAATACCTATTTTGGCTCTTCTTGAAAGAAAATTATTACTTCAAATATTCCCTCCCCTCTCCTTTTGTTTCCTCCACGCATACCTATTACCCAAAGCACTCCTACAATGGCCCTTGACTTGGCATCTGCTCGCACTTTCTCACCCTTATTTCCAACCTGCAGGTGTCCCCCCCCCCCCCCCCCCAAAACCCCTCAAAACCACCACCACCAGAAAATCAAACGCCCACATGGGCTTTGTTGATTCCATAGCCATCCATTTCAAAAATATATGAAGTAAACGGACGCAAGCAAAAGTACACTCAGACATGAAAAAAGTAAACTCGGACCCAACGAATAGCTATAGCTCGCCGTGGAAAATGTGCCTTGTTTTTGCATTGTCGATCCCATCACTGGGGTTCAACTTAAGAGTCGGAGTCCCAGTGCTCGAATAAAACCTAGGTTTAGTGTAACCCCACCTACAAATTTTCAAATTTAGCTCTAAATTTTATAGTTGAAGGTGAGAAAACCTACAAAATAGTGTAAATTGGTGTAAAAACCTTCAGATTTAGCCAATTTACCTCTATTGTTTCTCACATGTAGGTTTGACAAGTTTTTGGAAAAAAGGTTTATCGAGCACTGCTTAAAACCCCATGTTCTTAGGTTGCCCCCGGCACTATTTGACACCTAGTTCATATCGAGTTCACACCACCGTACACATAGCCTGTAGAGTTCACATCTAGTTCAGAATGAGTTCACATTCGTCCGAGCTTTGTGCATGCCTTTTGTTAAGCAAGGAAAATGGTAGCATTACATTACATAGTTTTGGCCAGCCGCAACTCTAGTTCACACCGTGTTCACATCCAGCTTACAATGAGTTCACATCTAGCTCACAAGCAAGTTCACAATGAGTTCACATTCGTCTGAGTTTACACTTACTTTACATCAACAAATTCGGCATCAACGGTTGTGATCTTCATCGACAAGCGACACCAATTTTCAAGCATACATTTATGTGCCCTATAGGCGGCAAACATAGATCTTGCTCGTGATCTAATGCAAGATTATCTAGCTTCTCCATGCAGATCCGCCCATTGTGTACCCCTCAACACTACGTAACACGAGCATTGAGGGGGTGGGATCTACGGTGGGATGAAGGAGAGTCGTAGATCTTGGCAGCATCTGCCAAAGTAATCTCAAGTACTCGAGATTACTAAAAATTACAAAAGTAATCTCAGGTAACGGGGTTAACTTTTTGTAATCTCGGGTACCCACTTCTTCATGCACACCCAAGGTTCGAACCACTGACCTCATCTGTGAGACTCCCATGTCCTATCCACGGGCACCCGCGTGTTTTTCATGGCCTCCCCGCCGCTCACCATGGGGTTGCCAGCTTTCCGGGGAAAGGACACTGAGTGACCTTTCCCTACACCTTCAAGATGTAAGCATAGCCTTCAAGACAAAACTATAGGTGACTGAATTTGGAGAAAGACACTCGCTTTGCATCCGCTGAAAACAGCCCAAAGCTTCCTGGCCCTGCCCTTGTTCAGCATATCCTGTAATCAGTGCGTTCCAAGAGTCCACATTTCGGACAGGAAGCTCCTCAAGCACTCGTTGTGCTTTCTGAAGTGCACCACATTTAGCAAACATGTCAACCAAGGCATTGCCAAGCAAGACATCTTTTTTCAACAGCCCCTGACTAACAATATCAGCCTGAACTTTTATGCCCATATCAACATCTCGCTTAGAGCCAGATGCCCTCAAGATGCACGCGTAGGTTATTGCATCTGGAGAAAGGCCCTCACTTTGCATCCGCTGAAAAGAGCCTAGAGCTTCCTGGCACTGCCCCTGTTGCGCGTATCCCGCGATCAATGCATTCCAAGAGTCCACATTCCGGACATGAAGCTCCTCAAACACTTTTAGTGCTTTCTGAAGTGCACCACATTTGGCATACATATCAACCAAGGCATTGCCAAGCACAACATTTTTTTGCAACAGCCCCTGACTAACAATATCATCGTGAATTTTTATGCCCATATCAGCATCTTGTGTAGAGCCACATGCCTTCAAGATGCACGCATAGGTGATTGCATCTGGAGAGATGCCCTCGCTCTGCATCTGCTGAAAACAGCCTAGAGCTTTCTGGCCCTGCTCTTGTTGTGTGTATCCCGCAATCAATGCACTCCAAGAGACGACGTCCCGGACACAAAGATCATCAAGCACTCTTTGTGCTCTCTGAAGTAAACCACATTTTACATACATGTCGACCAAGGCATTGCCAAGCACAACATCTTTCCCAAACATCCCCTGACCAACAATATCGTCGTGAATTTTTGTGCCCATATCAGCATCTTGAGTAGAGCCACATGCCTTCAAGATACACGCATAGGTGACTGCATCTGGAGAGAGGCCCTCCCTTCGAATCTGCTGAAAACAGCCTAGAGCTTTCTGACCCTCCTCCTGTTGCACGTATCCCACAATCAGTGCATTCCAAGAGACGACATCCCGGACAGGAAGCTCCTCAAGCACTCTTTGTGCTTTTTGAAGTAAACCACATTTGGCATACATATCAACCAAGGCAGTACCAAGTACGACATTTTTTTGCAACAGCCCTTGACTAACAATATCATCGTGAGTTTTTGTGCCCATGTCAGCATCTTGCAGAGAGCCACATGCCTTCAAGATGCACACGTAGGTGATTGCATCCGGGGAGAGACCCTCACTTTGCATCCGCTGAAAACAGCCTAGAGCTTCCTGGGACTGCCCCTGTTGCGAGTATCCCACAATCAATGCATTCCAACAGACGGCGTTCCGGACAGGAAGCTCCTCAAGCACGTTTTGCGCTTTTTGAAGTGCACCACATTTGGCATACATGTCGACCAAGGCAGTGCCAAGCACGATATCTTTTTTCAACAGCCCCTGTCTAACAATATCATCGTGAATTTTTGTGCCCATATCAGCATCTCGTGTAAAGCCACATGCCTTCAAGATGTAGACGTAGGTGATTGCATCTGGGGAGAGGCCCTCGCTTCGCATCTGCTGAAAACAGTCTAGAGCTTTCTGGCCCTGCTCCTGTTGCACATGTCCCGCGATCAATGCACTCCAAGAGACGACATCCCGGACAGGAAGCTCCTCAAGCACCTTTTGCGCTTTCTGAAGTGCACCACATTTGGCATACATATCGACCAAGGCATTGCCAAGCACAACATTTTTTTGCAACATCCCTTGACTAACAATATCAGCGTGAAGTTTCATGCCCATATCACCATCTTGCGTAGAGCCACATACCTTCAAGATGCACGCGTAGGTGATTGCATCTGGAGAGAGGCCCTCACTTTGCATCCGCTCAAAACAGCCTAGAGCTTTCTGGCCCTGCTCCTGTTGCACGTGTCCTGCAATCAGTGCATTCCAAGAGACAACATTCCGGACAGGAAGCTCCTCAAGCACTTTTTGTGCTTTCTGAAGTGCACCACATTTGGCATACATATTAACCAAGGCAGTGCCAAGCACGACATCTTTTTTCAACAGCCTCTGACTAACAATATCACCGTGAATTTTTATGCCCATATCAGCATCCTGTGTAGAGCCGCATGCCTTCAAGATGCACGCATAGGTGATTGCATCTGGGGAGAGGCCCTCGCTTCGCATCTGCTGAAAACAGCCCAGAGCTTCCTTGCCCTGCCCCTGTTGGACATATCCTGTAATCAGTGCATTCCAAGAGACAACATCCCGCACGGGAAGCTCGTCAAAGACTTGTTGCGCCCTATCAGGTGCACCGCACTTGACATACATAGTCACCAACATGTTCCCTAAGTATGCGTTCTTTTCAAGTAACCCACTATCGCAAATATCACCATGTATCCTACTGCCTCGATACAAATCCTTCTTCTTAGCGCAGTCTTTAAGTGAGCTCACAAAAGAAAGACTCATTCTCTTTTGCTTGTGTAGCCCTTATTGCTGCTCTTCTGGCGGTGCTCTGTGAACACAAAACCAGTGGTGCTGAGAGAAAACGAATGTGTGTGTGTGTGTGTGTGTGTGTGTGTACAAAAACAGAGGTTCTTACACACCGTTCCACAAAGGTGGCCCTTGGGGCTCCCATCTGCGACGCTACACGCCTCATTTGTATTTTTTTGGCTGCAGAGGAGCTCCTCTTTTTGCCGCAGGGCTCCTCTTTTCATAGCAGAGCTTCCATTTGTTTATCCTGCCACGCTATAAGCTCTTGCATGTTCTCCACCTTCTTTGTCTGTGGTGTGTGCGCTTCGTTGTGTCCGAGCTATGGTGTGTTATAGTTATTGGCTCACACTCTGTTTATTCCTTCGTCCCAAGATTCCTCAGAATCCAACCTTACCTTACCAACTTCCAGGGTCACAACTATCCAATGTTTGATTTAAGATAGAACCTTTCAATGTTTCTTTACATCTTATGACAAACTGTAGAAATGTATTGACAGACAGCCAGACATCCCTAACCTCAAAAGGTAGACCCGTTAGGAGGGAGCCACCGTGAAGTTAAGCGGAAAATGACAGGGTTTGCAGAGCCACGAAACCTGTCAACCAACCCTATTAACTACAAACGTTAGGTACCATTAAGGTACCACCCTCTAATATCCTTTTAGATTAATTCAGTGAATTCAAGCCATTTTTCACCTAAGGTTTCCAAACCTAGCCAATTATACCAAGAATATAGCAAGGCAATGCATCCACCCCACTTAACCCAATTAACACCAAGGTTTAGATACCATTAGGTACCACTTACTAGAATAAAAATTACCTAGTGAATTCAAGTTGGTTATACACCAAGGGCACCCCTGACCAATAGTCCCAGCAAAATATACCAAGAAAATAGCAACATGCCAGAACTAGCCATGTGTGTGTGTGTGTGTGTGTGTGTGTGTACAAAAACAAAGGTTCTTACACACCGTTCCACAAAGGTGTCTAAGGGTGGGCTCCCAGCTGCAACGCTACACGTCTCATTTGTATTTTTTTGGTTGCAGAGGAGCTCCTCTTTTTGCCGCAGGGCTCCTCTTTTCATAGCAGAGCTTCCATTTGTTTATCCTGCCATGCTATAAGCTCTTGCATGTTCTCCACCTTCTTTGTCTGTGGTGTGTGTGCTTCGTTGTGTCCGAGCTATGGTGTGTTATTGGCTCACACTCTATTTATTCATTCGTCCCAAGATTCCTCAGAATCCAACCTTACCTTAGCAACTCATACCCCTCAATACAGGATCGCCCTCTAAAATGGGGTGGGAGAGTCGAACACCGGGGTGTTGTAGACCGCAACAACAACCATCGCAAATAGAAGGTTCTGCCATTCGACATTTGCAGCAAGATTTTGACCACCATTGCAAAGCGAAGCTTCACCCTTTACGCATTTGCAAAGTCTACATCCCTCTAGCACCAACAAGGACAAGGTATCTACAAAAACCCTTTTTACTTCATATTTCTCATTGCTAGATTATGTTAATGCTAATGGTGCTAGTTAATTAGGCAATAAACATGCATTATGTACTATTTATATTAAAGAAACATATATTTACATGACTATATTCTTTGAAATGAATATCAATGCTGTGTAAAGAATATGGGCTTACCTTCCACACCTTTGTCAACTTACTGTGTATGCAGTTTCGGTCACCAATGATTCTTGTTTTTGTGCACGTTGATCTCCTCCTGCTACAAAGTACTTTGTGTTGGAAAATAAGTCATATTGCTGAATTTTTTGGGTGTTTATACGCTCCACTTCTCAGAAGATACTTACTAAGGACTAGGCCATATTTGTGAAATCATGTGTGCTTATGAGCTCCATCTACTATGAGAAACTTTTTACTCTTGAATAGGCCATATTTATAAATATTTGAATTAAAGATATACTACTAAGTAGGCATTTAAAAATAAAATTTCTTGATAATATTTTTGCCAAAAGGCAAAAACTTTCATGCTCAATTCCACAATAGCTTAACCTCACATTTAGCGCATCTGTATGTGCAAAACCTTTCTTGTCTTAGTCTTCATCTACTTAAACAACCATACTTTCCCCCATGATTGAAATTCATTTGGGATAATCTCATAAGTATTTGTCCATAAATTCCAAGTCCTTCAATTCAGTGTTCTTGTGTAAACTAAGATGGAATCAAATCTCAATTCGGTTGTATATCCCTAGTTCTTTAATGAAAATTTTCCTATGCAAAGCAAGACTTCGACGAATCTCTACAAACTTTTGGGGCATCTTAATCTATAAAGTGGGGTGCTTATTTTTGTAAAACTGTTTTTTATCATATTTTAGGGACCACACCTTACCAAGATGGGTACATTACTCAACAGCAAATACTTGCTACATCACTCAATCACATGAACCCTCTTGTAAATGTGCTCAAGTTTTCTTAATAGATGGATCTATGAGAAGTTATATTTGGACATGTGGACAAATCTTATACAACAAAAATAAGATCATTTGACCATAGCTTAGGGGATACACCTTAACAACATGGGCCCATGACATGTAAGATTTGGCCATGTTGTCATATGTGATGATAAATTAGCTGTACCACTCAATCACACAAACACTTGTGCATGTGCTCGAGTTTTCTTAATACATGGATCTTTGAGAAGTTACATTTGATCATATGGCCAAATCTTATATAACATGTGGTGGATACCTGTGAAGTAATATTTGACCATATTTCCATATCTTTACATAGGTACATCACTTAATAGATGGATCCATGAGAAGATACATTTGGTTGTAAGACCAAATCTTGTATAACACATGATGGATCCCTAGCAAGTGAGCTTTGTCCGTATGGCCATATATTGTACTTAGGTACATTACTCAATCACAATAAGATATGTATCTATGATCAAGATTCAACAACGAATGGATCCATGGGAGGCTACATTGGTCTCCTAGCCAATTTTAAAAAACACTAGATTACTCACATAAAAGAAATGAGATTTCACGATACAACCGCGCATTGTAGAAAAGTAGACGCGTGTCACAAATAGAAAGACATTTCTATATATCCTAATTTTTTAAAAGAAACTATATCCTTGAGTTTCTTCCATATGAATACATGGTCCTAGAAACACCAAATCCTTCGGGATTATAGATATATGGATCCAAGAGAAGTAAGATTTAGAATTTTTTAACATGGAAATAAGTGGTGAAACATGAAATATATTTGCTAAGCACACAAAGAGTTGTGCATGATAGCCTCCGCTTTTGACACCAAAAAGGCTATAAGATGCAAGTTCTCAACCATAATTTCAGATTTTTACTAAGGTTTATTGGCATCTAGACCTATACATACACTTGTTTCCATATTTTTTGTACCCAAATTTGTATCCATTATTGTAAATGATTGGCTTATTTAGCGGGTCTACAATCATAAAGCCAAAGCATATAAACTCTCTCATGTTTTAAAAGTCAAGGCCATAGTATATGCATACACATTTGAAACCTAATCCTAAAGTTCAAAAATTCTATGTAAACTTTTCAATTTTAATAAAAGAGAAGAGAAGGGAGGTCGTGTGATCTTGGGGAGGTGTGGGAGGCTGCAACCAACTTTTCCCTATGTCTCTCCTTGCATGACTCTTTTCAAACTCTCCTGGTTGGCACAACTCTCTTTCTTGCTTTCTTGCTTCTCTCTGTGTGAATACTTTCCTATCTATGGAGGGAGAGAGTCAAGATGAAGAGGAGGATGGCATTCTTGTGTATCTGTTGTGTGCCCTAAATGTAGGTGTAGCAGGGACTAAGGATTGAAGGCCTGGTAGAATGGAGGGCAACAAAAGGGACAAAGAGTGTGAAAGAACAAGGGGAAGGAGAAGAAGGGTTTTATGAGCAGAAAATCATGAAGGAGTGAATGCATGGAGTGCTACAAACAAAAGGCACGGTGGCCGTGCAAAATACCAAAACTAGATACTATAGTCGATGAAGCACACAAATCTGCATACTTGGCAACCATCCTTGCACATAATCAAGCTGCACACGAGCAGAGAGAGACAGAGAGCGAGATAGAGCGAGAGAGCACGTGCGGATGCACCTCCTAGAGTGGAGTGCTACACCGACACGGCGAGAGAGAAGAGAGGAGAGGAGAGAAGAATAGACACGAGCATTGGGTGACATCTCCCCATCTTGAGTGGATTGGACATGAATTGTGAGAAAGACTTGAAGATTTGGAAAAGCTAGATGATAATGCAACAGATTTATGGGTTTTTGGATGGTTACACTTCATTGACAAGATTTTTTTGAGTTTTCCCTTGGATCCTGGAGGTTTATGCCTACCTGAAGTCAAATTCTTGAGAGGTTATTGAAACCATGCTTACAGTGGACAGTGGTTAGATTTTATGCTTGTAGATTTTTTGAGGATGGTTGGCACATGCCGGAGGATGTGCAGGTTCAGAGGGGGTTGATGTAGTGACGCCCCGCGCTCATTGGGAGAAAAACACAAAACAAAAGGTATTTTATAATACATTGGCTACTGATTTTGTGTAGTGATCGTTACAAGGCTAACATTTAATATATATTCCTAGGCTGAATTAGGAAAGAGTGTCAATGAGGATTTCTTTCACACCTAGTTCGTGAGGCCCTCTTTTCATAGCTAAAGGGAGTTAGTGACATGCAATCGAGCTGGCATGAACTCATCATGATCATTCCCTTTTGGTTGTTAAGATCATGCGAGCAAGTTTGAGAATGTTATATAAGGGAAAGTGTTTAGGAAGAGCCGATCAAAAGAATGTGTAACAATTTTAGTTGGAATAGTTAATAGTAGCAATAAATCGGAAGCTCATTCATACTTTTAATTATGACAAGTGGAGAATGCTATCTCTTGATGTTCTTAAACATTATGAACGCATCTTCATAACTTAGAATTTACGGCACGTACAAATTTGTGGAGATCTACTCGCTTTTTTTTTTCAAATAATTGCTCATTGTTATAAATCTTTTAGCTTTAAATTACCTCAAGACACGTGGTTAAGCTCGTTACATTTGTTATATTTGTTCAAATTTTAGAGCAATATAATTGACAAAAACTGTTACCATATACATGTGGTAGTGATGTGTGTGAACACACTAGGACCGCCGGGGCATTTTTTCCCTCTTTAGGAGGTTTTTTCCCCCGTGCATTGTATATACGCCCATCACTCTAGGGCTATCTATCTTTCCATTGAACACTAAGTAACACACTCTCTATAGTGTGCCTTGAGCTTCCTTCGTCTTCTCCAAGCTGTGTGTGTTTCTCTGCAACCCTAATTCCAACAATTGGTATCAGAGCAGGTCACGTCCTCCCGGGCTTAGTCGCCAGCTGCTCCAGTACACGCCTGCTCACTTTCTCCGATTTCAGTGAGCTTTGGCGAGCGTTCGCAGGTCAACAAAAATTTTGGGACGGCTCGTGGAGGTCGGTCTGCTCAGAATTTTGATTTGGGCTCATTTCGGCCTCTATCTCCACTACAGGCAATACTGCACATGCTATTTCGTCATTTTGTGCAGAATTTCTATCAGTGCCGTTTTTTGCATAACAGGTGCCTTATAGTCTTCTACGGTTTGTGCTATATAGCACAGGTTGTTCCCGCTCCATTTCTCCTATTTTCGGACAGTTTTCACATCAGGTCAGCATTTACCATGGCTGACAACAACAACACAGATGTGTTCAAGATGTTTGCTGCTGAGGACAGGTTGGATGGGGATAACTACCCTATGTGGGCTTATAGGATGCAACATGTTCTTGTGTCAACGGGTGTCTGGAACATTGTGCAGGGCATTGATGTACGTCCTGGTTCTGACGATGTAGGCGATGTTGAGGATGTTGCAGGTCTTGCTGCAAGGATTGCAGCTGTTCGAGTTGTTTTGCCTACGGCAGAACAAGCTCGTTGGGATGTTAAGGATGCGCAGGCTCATGCATTGATTGCGTTGTCTGTGAAGCGCACCATTGTTCCTCACATCCGTTCAGCAAAATATGCAAAACAGGCTTGGGATATTTTAGCAGGTCTTTATGCAAGCCGCAATGGGGCTAAAATTGATTTGCTGCATAAAGAGCTGGAGTCGAAGATTATGCATGAGGAAGATGATATGGACACTTTCCTTGCTAGTGTCAAGGATATCAATGAGCAGCTTATTTCTGCATGTGAAGTCATTTCAGACAGTTCCCTTGTGCAGACTGTTCTTGATGCCTTACCAGATTCCTACCAGACTTTTGCTAGTACTTGGAGACTGATGACCCAAGGAAATCCAGAAGTTGTCAAGTTTGATGCATTATGCACATTGCTGTTGCAAGAGTCATTGTCCAGAAAAAACAGGACTAGACAGCGTGCAGTTGAACAGGCTTTTATTGCTTCTCAAACAAAGGGTGGTAACAGCAATGCAGCCACTTCTTATGGTTCTGCTGCGAGTGACAAAAATTTTGTTCCTAATGCTTCTGCTGGTAGTACTTCGTCTGGCAATTCTGGTGATAAGGGCAAAAAGAAGATGCGTTGCCATTATTGTAAAGCCAATGATCACTTGATCAAGTCGTGTCCTAAGTTGAAGGCCAAAGAGGCTAAGAAGAAAGAGGGTGGTTCCACTGCAAATGCTGGTTCCACTACAAATGCAGCCATTGTTGAGTCTTCTGTGAAAGGAGAGTGTGTTGCTGATGTTGATGCAGAGTGGGCTTTTAGCGCAGAGTGCACTTACAATCTTGTTGTCCATGATGCATGCTTGTCAGTTGCTGCAGATTCACATGTGTGGTATTTCGACAGTGGTGCTACAAAGCACATTACCTCACATCGTGAATTGTTTACCTCTCTCGAGTCTGTCCCTCATGGAAATTCAGTCACTTGTGCCAACAACGCCTCTTATCCAGTTCAGGGAGTTGGAAAGATTGTGCTTACTACTGCTAATGGCAGTTCTTTCACACTTGTTGATGCACTTTATGTACCTGGGATCAAGAAGAATTTCTTGTATGTATCCGCACTTGCTAGACTTGGACTTTTAGTCAAATTTGTGGATGACAGATGTACAGTTCATGATCTCAGCTTTGGTGATGAAATTGTTTCATCTGGGCTTTTGTGCCGTGGGCTGTATAAGCTCACTTTGTATGACAAGTGTGGACAAAATTTTGCAAATGCTGTTGCAGATTCAAGGGCTATTTTAGCTGCAAAACTTTGGCATGCACGTTTTGGTCATCTAAATTTTGCCAGTTTGCTGCGTTTGCAGAAATGTGACATGGTTGCTTCTTTGCCACCTCTTGAAGCACCTGTCAAACATGTTTGTGAAGGCTGTATTTTGGGTAAGATGCAGCGTTCTAAGTTTCCAAAGGATGGTTCAGTTCGGGCCACATGCAGGTTGCAGCTTGTGCATAGTGATGTTTGTGGGCCCATGCAAACTCCGTCCTTGGGCAATTACCTATACTTCGTGACTTTCATTGATGATTACTCCAGGCATGCATGGGTATTTCCGCTTAAAGCGAAGTCCGAAGTTTTTATGTGCTTCAAACAATTTCTGGCTATGGCTGAAAATGTCTCCAAATGTACTATGGGCACCCTCCATTCCGATCGAGGGGGGGAGTATATGTCTCATGAATTTAATGCATTTCTGGCTAGTCGTGGGATAAAACACCAATGTACAGTGCCTTATACACCTCAGCAAAATGGTGTTGCTGAGAAGAAAAACAGGTCACTAACAAAAATGGCACGATGTATGGTCAAAAGTCAAGCTTTACCGCATTCTTTTTGGCTTGAGGCCATCATGTGTGCCACTTATGTACTTAACAGGTGTCCTACGAAATCTTTGCAGTCTATTACTCCATATGAAGCATGGCATGATAGAAAACCTTCTATTGAGCACATGCATGTTTTTGGATGTTTGGCATATGCTTTGGTGCCACAAGTGCAGCGCAGAAAATTGGATGATAAGGCTATCAAATGTATTTTTGTTGGTTATAGTGCTGAAAGCAAAGGTTACAGGTTGTATCATCCGAAAACAAAACGTATTCTGGTTTCTCGGGATGTAGTGTTCGTGGAAGATTCTGTTCAACCCTTGCTGTCATGTACTAGAGACAGTAATGTAAGCTCACAGGACATTTATGACACTTTGTTGCCTCTTTTCAGTGGTGGAAATACGAATGTAAGTTCCAATGAGGCAAATGTACAGCCTATGGGGGTTTATGAAAATGTTTTAGATCAGCCTATTACTGATGCCGATGTACATGATGTACTTGATGAGGAAAGGGCTCAAAATGAGTAGGCTAGAGGTATGCCAAAATGGCTAGTGCACACTTTGCGGGACAGTAAATTGGATGCACCTTTGTCTAGTCGTACTCGTTCAGGCTCTCGCCATGCATCTTATGCATCAGATTGTTATCCTTTGGCTGTGTCTAGTTTACATGATGTTGAGGAGCCTCTGTCTTTTGATGAAGCACAGAATTCAGAAAATTGGATGGCTGCCATGTAATCTGAATATGATGCACTTATAGAAAATGACACATGGACTTTATGTGATTTGCCTCCTGGCAAAAAGGCCATTGGTACAAAGTGGGTTTACAAGTTGAAACGCAAACCGGATGGTGAGATCGATCACCATAAGGCTCGACTTGTTGCAAAGGGTTATGCACAGCAACAAGGCATAGATTATGAAGAGACTTTTGCTCCCACTTTTCGTATGACTACTGTGCGTTTTCTATGTGCATTGGCAGCTCATTTTGGTTGGGATGTACATCAATCAGACATTGTTACTGCTTTCTTGAATGGTGACATATTTGAGGAAGTTTATGTAACACAGCCTCACGGTTTTGTCGTAAAAGGACAAGAGGACAAAGTGTGCAAATGTAACAAGGCTTTGTATGGGTTGAAGCAATCTCCTCGTGCTTGGTATGAGAAAGCTGACACTCATTTGGTCAAACAAGGCTTTCGTAACAATCCAACAGAAAGCACATTGTATGTAAAGCGTGAGGGTGATGTATTTCTCATCGTGGTTCTGTATGTTGATGATTTGCTGATCACTGGACCAAATGAGAGACATATTGCTAAATTTAAGGCTGATTTGAATGCTACTTTCAAGATGAAAGATTTGGGGCTGTTGCATCATTACTTGGGTATACAGTTTAAGCAGTGTGATGGTGGTATTGCCTTGTGTCAGAAAAGTTACATAGAGACATTGCTATGTAAGTTTGGACTTGAGGATTGCAAACCTATTGCCACTCCCATGGAAATAGGTTTAAAGTTGAGTCTACATGATGCTGGCGATCTTGCTGATGTCACTCTTTACCAAACTGTTGTTGGCTGCCTCATTTATGTATGCAACACGAGGCCAGATATTCAGTTTGCAGTCTCACAGGTCAGCAGATTTATGCATAGCCCAGGGTCTAAGCATTGGCAAGCTGTCAAGAGGATTTTCCGCTACCGTAGTGGCACTTTACATCTTGGCTTGTTTTATCCCAAGGGGGGATCATTGCCGCCAGACTTACATGCTTTTTCGGACTCAGATTGGGCTGGTTGTTTTGACACGCGAGTGTCCACAAGTGGTTTTTGTTTCATGCTTGGAAGTTCATGTATATCATGGTTGAGCAAGAAGCAACCTACTGTGGCCACTTCGAGTTGTGAGTCTGAGTACAGGGCAGTCTTCACAGCTACGGTTGAGTGTGTATGGCTCAGACGCCTTATGGCTGATTTGGGTGTTGGACATGACACTGCCAACACTATCTACACTGATAGTCAGAGCGCATTGGCAGTTGCGAGGAACCCAGTTTTTCATGCTCGCACAAAGCACATGGAGGTGCATTACCACTATGTCAGGGAGAGGCTCTCAGCAGGAGAGATCAGCTTGGCTTATGTGCCAACACAGGACAACCTTGCAGATCTTTTCACAAAGGCATTGTCTCGTGAGAAGCTTGAAGCTTTCCGCAAAGCTTTGGGCTTACTCCCCTTTGTGGACTGATCCTGTCCTCAGGTCATGGCACTTCTCTTTACTCATGTGCCAGCTCTCGTTCACCGCATCACTCCAGGGGGGATTTGTTACCATATACATGTGGTAGTGATGTGTGTGAACACACTAGGACCGCCGGGGCATTTTTTCCCTCTTTAGGAGGTTTTTTCCCCCGTGCATTGTATATACGCCCATCACTCTAGGGCTATCTATCTTTCCATTGCACACTAAGTAACACACTCTCTATAGTGTGCCTTGAGCTTCCTTCGTCTTCTCCAAACTGTGTGTGTTTCTCTGCAACCCTAATTCCAACAAAGACTACCCAAATAATTTTAATGATGATCTTCATCTCTCTTCTAATTTGTTCAAGGTCTAATGATTTGCAGAGAGCGGTCGGATAAGTTCTCTCCTCATTTTTATTTGTTTGGTTTTCAAAAATCTTTTAGAAAACACAGGTGATGATACATTAATAGCATTCTATCAAATTCTATGATAGCCAAACTCCTAATCGTGTCTATTAATCCAATTCCAAAGAGAACAACACGGTTACATCAATTGAATGCACATGGCTTACTTATCAGCTTAATTACTGATTATTTTTAAAGGGAAGACATGACTCTAATTGCTATCTTTGTATAACATGAAATTGCTATTGAGATTGTTTCATATTGAGTTATGCAGCTGCTCACATGAGCTGAGGTGCCTTGAGTTAATGAACCACAGTTTGTAAGTACTTCTCTACTCAACCTTACTCCAATGCGGTGTCAAATTAAAGATTTTTTTCTTTTTTTATGCCTTGTCTAGTCCATTGGTCACAAACACACAGATTTTCCACTTTAGGCAGTGTGTAGATACTCATCTTGGTGCAGATCCGTCGATTTAGGCAGCACATTCATAAACTACAGATTCATGATTTTTAAACAATATCCAATGCAGATTCATCGATTTAGGCAGCACGTCTTATTGGTGTAGATTCAGTGATTTAGGCAACATCAATCACAAAATCACGCTGTAGTGAGACTGGCCACCACTGTAACTCGTATGACTTTGTTACCCGGGTATACAAAATGAAGGCTATTTGGATTTGCATTTGCATTTATGTTGACGGATATTTGGATTTGGATTTGGAAAGGGTATATGATGATTTTTTGTCGCGACAGTATTTATGGAATTGGACTTGAGACTGATGAGAATTGATTATTGAACGATGAGTGTGACCAATGATATCCTGATTCATCAAGGTATGACATATACTGCTTATTCTAGTGGTATGGGACACTAGAATAGGTAGTATGTGGATACGGCAGGCATAAGCAATGTTGTCTAATTTTATGGATTTCTCTTTTACTATTTGATACAAATTCCTAATCATTGTTTTTGACAAGTATTGTTTGAAGATTTTTATATTCTCAACTGAGGAGAGTTGCTTTCCAACGAATACGTATGTTATAGAATTGATATTTTATTATTTATTGTAGCTGACAGGTGGAAAAGATTGGACCGAGCTAGGCCTATGCGAATGGAAATATATATATTGTACATTTTATATTCAAGTGCTCTTTTATGAGCTTTGACCATTTATGGCCGGCCGGCCAGTTTGTACTCAATTTGCCTATTAGAAATCTATAAATGAAATACGTGCAAGAGGAAAATGGTCACTCTTCCACGGGGGGATTGTCTTCCATAATCTATAAGCAGCACATACTCCACCAAAATCATATGGCTTATGGGTCAACTGCCAATCACATTGTCCCCCTGGATCAAATGGCTTAAGATGATCTTGCTTAAGTATTGGAGCTTCATAAACACCATATGATCATACACTATCAGTGTCTACTGACATCAAATAACCTTGGTCTAAGCTTGCTACTCCTCAATCAAGTAGTAACCAACGACATTGTGCACCCAGAAGAATCCAACCATATCCAACCTGCTTCTTAAGGACCTCAAAATCTCTTTGGTTGAATACCATAGCAAGCACATAGAATCTATGAGCCTTGCAATAAAGCAAAACTTCCCTTAAATCATTATGCAACACCCAGCTCTCGTAAACATTTGATAGCTTTTGCTCGACAAGCATATAGGAGCATTGCATACCTTTTACCGATAACCATGATAGCACTGACATAAGCATTAGTACGTAGAAAAAGTATATGGACCCAACCATAGCCAATACCTCGTCAAAGAAACTGAAGTGCATCCTTTGCTTTATCCATAGTGATTTACCCCTCTGACTTTGTAGTTATCACGAACCTTTGAAAATCTTGCATCAGTGTCAGAGACATCACTACTTGGAACTCCAGCCTGACCATGAAAAAGAGTTGTAACTTGTGAATTTGCATCCACTTTTGGATCAGTAGAGCAGTGAATACTCTCATCATCTGTCAAAGAATTGTAGGTTGCTTCCTCTTGTATCTTATGAGAAATAACAGAAGAAGAAACTTTGTGTCCAATATCCTGTACTTCAGTCATGTCAAAAATGTTAGGCACACAAAGAACATCATCCAAGAAATCTTCATAAATCTCTTCATCCTGTTTTGCTTCACACATTTCTACGGTAGCCAAAGATTCATTCATACTCTATGAAGACTCTTCATGAACCTCTTCTGAATAGGTACTAGCAATAGAGAAAACCCTGACAAGGAAGCATCACTATTTGCATCATCATCTTGCTCTAAGATATCAACACCTGTAAACATATCATTAGCAATAACTATACACTCATGTATACCCTCATGCACATTCTCTATTGACTCCATGATTTCTTGCACTTCATTTGTTACATTACAAATGATTTTATCTATGCAATTGTCTTCAAGAAACCTGTTATTTTGCTTGGCCTCACATGCTTCCATTGTGCTGAGACGACCATCAACACCTTGTTAAGGATCATCTTGAACTTCTTAAAAACAATCCATGGCCATGCAAAGATTACTAGTATGTGGAACACTAACAACACATTTTTCTCCTTCGTCTAATTCTTCACAAGAATCAATGATAGAGGCGGCTACCATGCAAGCAAGCTTTAAAAAAATCTCATTAATGTCTTTCGTCAGAAATTCATTATTTACTTGTGCTAGATTGCTTGAAGCATGATCCTCTGGGACAAAATCTGGTACTTGCAAAGTTGCATCTGCTCTAGCTTTACTTCTTGCATGAGTCTCCTCCCAAAATTCATCACAGTTGATTGTTTGCAATTGATCTCCATCACCTTTACTAAAAGTTGATTCATCTGCTCTATTTCCAGCACTACAAGAGGCTATTCATATTAGCGACACTCACACAGCGACGCGCAAAAAAAAAATTCCCGGCGTCGCTATGAGCGTCGCAAATTTACAAAGAAATTTGCGACGCTCATAGCGACGCCGGCTGGGCTAAAAAAATAACCGAGCGCGCCCAAAAACTCAGATCTCAGATCTGAGTTTTTCGGCGCCCTCAAGCAAGGAGCAGGTAACGCTCTCCCTCAGTCTCTCTCTCTCTCTCTCTCTCTCTCTCTCTCTCTCTGTCTCTTTTTCTTCTCCACACACACACACACACACACACGAGGAGAGGAAGGAGAGCCAGGTATGCTCCTTCCCTCTCCTCATTCTCATGTTCCCTTCCCCTCTTTCTCTCTCCCTCTCTCTCTCTCACACACACACACATACACACACACATAGTGTTTTTGAGAGAGAGAGAGAGAGAGAGAGAGAGAGAGAGAGAGAGAGAGAGAGAGAGAGAGAGAGAGTACAAACAAAAACAAAAACGCACACACACATACATAAACAAAGAATGCACACACACATTGAGAGAGAAAAAGAGAGAGAGAGCATGCATAAACAAAAAACGCACGCATTGAGAGAGGAAAAGAGAGAGAGAACATGCATAAACAAAAAACGCACACATTGAGAGAGGAAAAGAGAGAGAAAACATGCATACGATCCAAAAAAACGCACACACATTGAGAGAGAAAGAGAGAGAAACTAATTTAACGTCGTAGGAAACTAATTAAAATTAAAAGACCTAAAGATCTAGCCGACGAGGAGTTGAACTCAAGACCTATTATTCAAGAGGAAAATGGCATAATCAATCTATCATACTTGGCATGGGTGATAGAAAGGTTATACCATTTATCTCTTTTTATTGGCACACACATCCACACACGCGCACACACACAAGAAGAAGAGAGTTATAACGTCGTAGGAAACTATCTTAAAAGACGTTAAAGATTAGGTTATATGTAGACTTACATTAAATTAGATTTAGGTTTATTTTTAACTAGATTTACGTTTATTTACGCTAGATTTAGATTTACGTTATATTAGATTAGATTTAGGTCTCCATAGACTGCGATGCCTGCATGAAGCGGGTGAAGAAAGCCCTCAATGGAATATAGGGTATTGCTGCCTTCACTCATGGTGGGCTCCGTCGATCCAAAAGTACTGGTGAAATGTCTTCAGAAGATAGGGAAGAAGCTGGATCTTCAGGGCGGCAAGAGTCACTACATCCCCGACACAATGACAATCTAGACAACCTCTAGTCATTCAATAGCAACTTCAAAGTTAGTAACAAGAGCAAGAACGGTCTAAAGGGCCAATTGCTGTCGTCAGATGTGGATGGAGATGAGGCAGCGTCACCGCCGGAAGTTAACTCTCACATCTTTAGTGATGAGAATGCCAACTCTTGCCGAGTTATGTGAAAAATTATGTGTTAAATCAGTTTTAAGGTTCTTATAATCCGTGTTAGTTTAGTTCTTTGTTTTTAATATAACATAATTTACGTTAGATTTAGATTTATGTTATATTAGATTAGACTTAGGTTTATTTAGGTTTACCCACACACACACACACACACACACAAGAAGAAGAGAGTTTTAACGTCGTAGGAAACTATCCCAAAAGACGTTAAAGATTAGGTTAGATGTAGACTTACGTTAAATTAGATTTAGGTTTATTTTTAGTTAGATTTACGCTTATTTACGTTAGATCGAGTCCACGCAAGAATTAATTATGGTTTAGGGTTTAGAGTTAGACGAACAGTGAAAAGATCTACTGTGAAAAGATGTTAAGATGTTGTGAAGTGCTACAGCTAGAGAAGAGGCAAAGGGGTTTTGTCCACTACATGCAGTATCATGTAGACGTGGGTGTGTAGATTTCTTGTACCCACAAATATAGGTATTGACCGATAAAGACGAGATTATAACCCGGTGGTTCTGATCTCCGTGCACCTCTAGACCGAGGTGTGCGGGGATTGGACATGACTAGAGAATGTGAGGTAAAGAGAGAGAGAGAGAGAGAGAGAGAGAGAGAGAGAGAGAGAGAGAGAGAGAGAGAGAGAGAGAGAGAGAGAGACAGAGATAAGATGAAGAATGCCAATAGAATATTAAATTTGTTGTCCAGGTTATAAGTTTTTTATCCTCATTATGAGTAGCGACGAGGATGTGGGACCGTCCAACCGAAACACCTATCTCTCAACGAGGGTCTTATGTCCTTGTAATCAATGCAAGCATGCTGTGCGACGGACAAGACGTGTTTCTTTGCAGCACGTTCGCAAATTTGGCGAGTTCGATCCATCTATTATAGATCGAGTTGTTGCCAATTATAACTCGTCGGACTCTGACGCTGGCCAACAAGCAGCAATCTTGCAACCCAATAGACGTGTTCGCAGGCGCTTTGGTCAAGCAGCATATGTGAGGCCACAAGATGTAGCCTCTGACAGCTCGGGGGATGATCATGCAGAGCACATTCCCAACGAGGCAATGTTTGAGCCCGAGATTGATGAAATGATCGAGACGATCATGGATTCAGAAAGGCTTATCTATGATGATATGAAAAACGAAGCCGATACGCCATTGTATAATGGAGCACGTATGTCTAGATTGAAAGCACTCCTGGTTCTTCTCAACATGCAGGCAAAGTTTGGATGGAGTGACACTAGCGTCACAGCACTTTTCAGGTGATCTATTACAATTAGTTTACTTTAATAAAACTCTAAATGTATAATGATCTGATAGATTTTTACACGACTGTATCATATTTTTATGTTGTGTAGATTGCTGAAAGAGCACATACTACCAGCTGACAATGTGATGCCAGATTCCCGAGATGAAGCAAGAAAGATTTTGCGAAACTTGGGGATGGATTACAATTCTATCCACGCTTGTCCTAATGACTGCATTCTTTTCAGAGGGGAATACATAGACATGGAGAAGTGTCCGAAATGTGATTCCGAAAGATATCAAGTAGATCTCCACGGGACAAAAATTCCACAAAAGGTTTTGCGACATTTCCCTCTGCTTCCTCGCATCAAGCATTTCTTCGAATGTAAGTCCATGGCCGCCCTAGCATCATGGCATGAGGAGAATAAATCTTCGGATGGTGTGCTACGAATTCCTGCAGATTGCGTAGCGTGGAAACATATAGATGGAACATGGTCGGATTTTGCCAGGGAAGCTCGAAATTTGCACTTAGGCCTGGCTATGGATGGCATAAATCCATTTGGTCAAAGATCAACATCTTACAGTGTATGGCCCGTTGTCATCGCGCGTTCCTACTCCATCCGCATCTCCCTCTCTTTCGGAGCATTCGGCGCGCTCCGAAGCTTCGGCGTCGACGAGACGAGCTTCACACTCGTCTAGACACCGGCGCTCTAGTGGTGGTGGTGGCGGTTGTTGTGGGGATTCCGCCACCGATGCCTCCACACCGCCTCGTGTTCGACGAGGCTCTTTACCCTCCCCTTCTTTGCCCGCCCCCACACCAGCCACAGCATCGCCATCTACGCTAGGTTTTGCACGACTGACTGTTCCTAGAAGCTACACACCTCTACCTACTCCGCCAGGAGCCACCCCACTCAACACTCCTCGCTTCGGGGCCCAGACGCTGGTGGAGACACCTGACGTCCGTACCCCCATCGACATGCCGCTAGAGACCCCTGCCGGGACACCCAGGTTCACGCGTCACCGGCCAGAGGGCTTGCCTTACTCCGTCGACATCAGCGGCGGCATCATCATGGATGATGAAGGCAAGAAGGTGATCTCGCGCATGCGTGGTCTTTGCTCTCAGCTGTTTAGACACTACATACTAAACAAATGGAGTGAAGTACCAAGTGATTTAAAAAACAGAGTCATCAGCATACTTCATGATGAGTTTCCCGTTCCAACACGGGATCAGCGCTTCAATGAAGACCTGATGAAGATTCGAATGCGCGAATACTGCAAACACAAGCATTCCGAAGTGCAAAAAGCAATCAAGAATGGGTGGAACAGGCCAGATTGGTTGGCCAAAGAAGATTGGAAGAATGCGAAGAAAGCAGCGCGCGAGAATCCCGACAAGTGGAAGCAACAAAAGGATGCAGCCAGAGCGCGAGTAGAGGCAGGGAGCTCGCACCACTTGGGGAGCGGTGGATGGGCATCATTTGAGGCCGATTTTGTAAGTGTTTTCACATTGCTCTTTATGTTCGATAGTTTAGGGTTTATGAGTTTTTTAATTCTAACATAATGAAATCTTTGTATGTTTTGGCAGTGGTCGATGACAGGACGTGATCCCACACCGTACGAGCGCGAGTACGCAGGTAGGAAGGGATTAAACGCCCTGATGGACATTCTCAGTTCTCGCGGCGGCATGGTTAGTATTAGGGTTTACTCTTTTTTATTTTTTGTATTTTTTTATAAATGTCGTTATATGTTTATACTTACTGAAAGCTGTCTTATTGTCTTTTTTTGCAGAATCCGACAGATACGCCGCTTGGACGCGATGAGACGTCTGACTAGACGACGTCAGTTTAGCCGTAGCTAGATAGCATTAGTTTAGGGTTTCTCATAGCTTATGTATCATGAGACGGATTTTATACGTCTTTTTGAACCATGTATATTATTACATTTGTCACCGCAGTTCCTTTTGCCAATCAATTCTTTATGCCTATGATGTTGTACAATTGTCATTATTACATTTGCCAATCAATTCATTTTGCCTATGATGTGTACAATTGTCAATTTTGCAAACAATGCGTCTTGTGGGTGACTATTTTGGGTCTATTATCTACCCTTGCACTTTTTTTAAAAAGTGAATCAAGTACAATATGGTTGATGGGTGGCAGGGCATTCAATGCCCTGCCACCAAAAAAAAATTCTCTCGGGCGTCGCTATAAGCGTCGCTATTTATGGCTCTGTAGCGTCGCTATAGTCTTCTGTGTAAACGTCGCTATAACCGTCGCTATGAGCGTCGCTATGAGCGTCTCTATATAGCGACGCATATCGTGACGCTCTCATAGCGACGCTCGTAGCGACGGTTTTAGCGACGCCGGGGGTTATAAAAACCCAGTGTATTTCCGTCGCTAACAGCGTCACAAGAGCACACAACCTCTTGTAGTGCAGGGCTATGTTCTTGTCACCCACTTGTACAACCGCTTCTTCAAATCTAGCCCATTTATATGCATACATATCGATAAGCTTCTCTATTTGATCACGTAATTCTGGAGCTACTAACCGGTCAAACTCCTTGATCATATGCTTAGTTGGAATACCCATAAGCTCCATCTCTTACGTGTAGGATACAAGATATCTAATCACTATCATAGCCATGGGATGTACCTCTTTTAGCATAAACCTTATCCAATGCTTCTTCCACTTTCACTTGCTTCATCTCGCCTTCATCTGATCGAGCAAATCCTTGCAATAAATCTTCTTGGTCTGAACCAAATTGCTCATAAGTAACCTGATGTTGCTGCTACTGTTGCAAGAAAGCATCAAATAGTTGCATCATCTGCTGCATCATCTCCACTTGAGATGTCATCTTTGGCATCCTCTTTGCCAAAATTTCCCACCCCTACTCACTTTGCGTCGGATTAACCAAAGATGTCAGGGGAATTTTATGTTCACAAGTTGAGCCGGCTGCTCGCTATGGGAAACAGTGAGAGAAAGATGCACAACTCAAGAGAATATAGCACAAAAGAACACCTTGTGCAGCTTGAATTGAATTACTTAAATAAAAAAAAATCTAAATACAAAAAATAAATTGTTCACAATAGGCAACAAGTGCTCTTGAACTCTTCAAGACTATGAGTAGAAGTGTGAATGCCAAAACTGTATGGACTCAATGCTCATCCCTTGCTCTTCCTGACCACCTTCACATGCACTCACTTTGTTGTCACTTGCTGCGGTCTTCTTTGAACTCAAACAAACCTCTGAAAACTGCTAAAATTTTGCATCTCCAATGTCATAACTTTGCCAAGGTATTCCCTTCTTCTTTTAGTTTTGAAAGATATCTTGTAGAAATTTTAACACTGCTGAATCTCGTAGAATCTTGTAGAAGACCTTATGATGCTCCTTGCACTGTTTACTTGTTGGTGGCCTTAAAACAGTTCGCCAACATCGTCTACTTTAACTCTTTATCAACTTTACAACACTACACATTTTCAACTCAATAAGCGTCATCTCCTCCTCATGGTACTGCTCTTTTCAACTCTCTGAAGCTACCCATCACCTTTCCCTCAAAGCAATTTCTCTCTCTTTTGATCGTGGCTCCATCCCCTAAAACAATACATTGCTTGTTGCTTTATTTTTGTAAACTGCCCTGCAACTAGGCCGACTTCATGTCCCTTCACTATTGGCTTTGTCAGCTCCTGCCAACTTGCCAGCTACTCTCCTCTGATTGTTGGCCACGAACTCCCACCAAGATTGCTCCCAGCCTGTCTCCTGCTCGTTGCGTGCTCCTCCGGCCCCAAAAGCTTGGTCCACGGCCTGGTCCACTACCTCGTCAAGCTTCACAAGGAACTTTGGACGCATTTCTAGATAGCAAGTTAGAGTACATGCTCAATAATTCCTAGTTACAAGTAGGAGTTTTCACATTTAATCTAGCAACGAAGCTAGCAATTTTCTAATTCATCTAGCAAATCACAAACTCCTATATAGCAACTTGCTCTTGGACATGTTGATCTAGTAAGTTCATATAGTAAGTCATAAACTCCTATATAGAAACCTATTCTTGGACGTCCTTATCTAGTAAGTTCATCTAGTAAGTTATGAACTCCTATATAGTAGCCAGCTCTTTGGCATCCTCATCTGGTAGTTTATAAACTCCTATATAGAAAAGGGTGTTTCATCTAGTTATTTATCACTTACAATGGATCAAGTAATTGTAGTAAGTTTGTCTGTCCCTAATTTCATTTTAGTAAAAATTCATTAAGCATAGTTAAACAACTAATTATTGAGAAATATCATGGTTACTCGTTCGATATCAATAAGTTTCTTAATTGATATATTTGTTACTAATACAAATAAGAAAACAAAATAAAGTCTCATAGTTGTAGACGAAGCTATAAAAGGAAAGGGATCAAAACATTTTACATCTCACACACTCTATCATTGATATGCAAGTACCACAACTACACACATTGTCCTTAGAGAGGAAAAGATATTACAGAATGATGGAGATTATTGTAAATTTTTTGAATAATTTATGTTATATTCATCCAAATAATATTAATGATACAATTCTTAACACAAACTAGATCACAATCTATACGAAAAAAACATCCAATTCAAATGTAAGTTGGATACCCTACAAGTACAGTCCACGTTGTGTTGATTATTCAAAAGTCTCATTAACTTCTTCACAAGCTTGGGCCACTAGCATCAAGTTATAAATTTATTAAATCAAAATATTTACATCTTCCAGATTATGCTAGAATACAAGGTCAAAATATCAATGTGGAGGTATATTTAAAACCTAGATTTCTTCAAAGTTTTCAACAAGCTTAGTTGATAACACCAATTTAGGAATTTTGGGACTTATTCAAGTCCCATTTTTAAAAATGAGAGTTGACCTGTAACATTTAATGGCCTAATAACTTATGTGTAGCGGAAATTAGCATGAACATAGTGGGCATTTCATTAGAATAGATTCCTAATGAGAATTACAAGAGTGCTTGGGTGGAGAGAGCAACAAAAAGCATAACACCTAGTTAGATAGCATCGACAATACTTTCAAACGAGAGAGAAATTAAGCTATTGACAACAGTTGAGGACCGGATTTTCATGGAGCCGGTCCCCCCTCCAAAAGGCTTTGTATTATGGTTTCTCCCATCAAGAGAGACATTGTACAATACAATTCTTTGTGTTCCTTCAAGACTAGCTAGTGCAATGAAGATGGAAACTTCATGCACTAAGCAAAACACTTAACAAACACAACTTGAATTATCCCCGTTTCAGACCCAAGACCTCACACACCTTCAAAGATGGTGAGAGCTAGCAGGGTATGAGAGTAGATTGAGAGGAAGAAGAAGTATCTTACGAGAAAGATGTACGTCTCCTCACATAATCACTCATATGTAGCATAGCTTAGCTTAGTAATTAGCTTGGTAGAGGAGATGAGCATGCATTGAAGCTTGGCTCTTGGTTGGATTTGCATCCACATGCCAAGAGAGTGTTGATGTAGGCTTCTATCTCACAAGCTTGGAGTAGGTGATGAGTTCTCCATTAAAGCTTGGGAAGAGATAGTATTCTCTTTCTTCACACATGAGCTTGTGTGAGTGTGTGTGTGATAATGCCTTGCAAAAATCAGCCCCCTCTCTCTCTCTTGGGCGAGCCCTCTTGCTAATTGCTCTTGCTGAAGCCTCATTGTCCCTCCCCAAGTCAAGCCAATTACAATTAAGCAGCATAAGTGATAGCCTTCTGACATGTGTCCCCCTTTCCCCTTTTGTGAGAGCTTTAGGTAATTAAATAATTAAACTAAACTCTCATTGGACCCCTTTGCCTCCTGGCCAATAGGAATCAGGCAAGCCATGGGGCTCCTGAATGCTCATTGGACCCCTTGGGAGACTGCCCAATAGTCTTCTAGGAGACTTAATTCTCATTGGTTTCTTTTATTAAATGTTTTTAAATTAATTAAACTAGATTTACTCTAGCTTAATTCTCATTGGTCCACTTCAAGGGTCATCCAATAGAAATTGGGCACACCTTGTGGGCATCTGGCCTAGGGAGATGACATGTGTCCCTCATTCCCTTTGTGTAAAGGGAGCCTGTGTGTGTGTGTGGCTTTCTCTCTCATCCCCTACCTTTAGGGCTCGCCCCCTCCCATGTAGGGATGTGCAAAGACTTTTAGGGCACACACAAAGCATCCAATTTTCCCTAGGGTTGACCTTTGGACACAACCTTTGAATTTTGGAACCTTAGCATTTTGGAAGTCTTAATGGGCTGAACCTTAGGGTCTTTTCAGTCCATTGTTGCACATGGCTCTTTTGCAGATGGCCCCCCCTTTGGATCCCTATTTTCCCTCCTTTGGATCCCTACTGTGGCCGGTCTGCTAGCTTAACCAATATTCTAGCTTTTTCTCCCCTGGCCTTCCCCACATTAAATGATCAGTTTAATATGAGAAAATCATTTAGGAGAATTAGATATTGATTATTATGACATGAGCTTTGAGATTTTATTGGCTTACTTTGAATACTCATACCCTTTGAATAACACCAAATTGTTACTAGAACACCGATTTAGGTTTCATTTTCAAAAGGGTCCCTGCAAGGTAACTCTTATTTGACACGTTAAACTATCTAAACACACAAAAAAACCACCATTAATCATAAAGAAAACATCAAGATAATTTGCACCTTTTCAAGTACATATCTTAAATAATTCATGCAAAAAAACAGTGGATTATTTTAATGCTATGACTCTAGAAGATCTTATCAAGTGCTGATTTTTTCTATTACAAAAACATGAACTGTCATGTTTTCTATTCGAATGTCATTGCTAGTTATTTGAACCCTTTGTTAGGGATTCACAAAAGCATTTTATTCATTTACTAAATGCAAGACACCAGACATCCTTACTAATATTTGGAGTTACACTTTGCAAACTTTATCCCTTCTTTTATCACAAGAAGTACATAGGCTTCAACACATTAGTATGGTAAGCGTAACAAGCTCTGTTCTATATCAAACTGAGGGTGAAAGAGAGAGTACATAAACGATCACAAGGACGCTGATGAATTTAACTAAATATTTTCTACAATGAGAAAGAGGTTTCTCCATATGGGTATGATTTGTTCCATCTTGCTAGCTTGTGATGATACTCTCTATTGACCAAATAGACACTTCGATAGCATGTGGTCAACTTCACCTTTTTATTGGGTCTAGCAACCTTAGTGTTGTGTTTGTGGCTCCTTAATAAGCTGTTTGTGATGTTATTGTGGCTCATGAGGTTTCTCTTGTTCATTGAAAAATCCTTTCACTTTTCGACATGATATTCCACACATCCACATTATATTTTAGAGGTTCTTTCCATCAATGTGATGCACAAGTAGATCTACCTCAAGTCTCCATTGTACATGCAAACTTCAAGCTACTCATCTAGACCTCGTCTACAAATGTGGGGACTAAACCATTAGTTCATTTTTGTGTCACGCTCAAATTAAGATCTAGAGCATTATTCAAAAGATTCATTACTTTGTTAGCGTACAAGGTAAAATCACAGCACTGCGCTCTCATTAACCCACGTGGCTACTCTTTAAAAATGTGGGGACTAAACCATTAGTTCTTTTTTGTGTCACGCTCAAATTAAGATCTAAGCATTATTCAAAAGCTTCATTACTTTGTTAGCTCGGAGCTTTGTTTGCAGGTTTGTCTCTGGCCACTATTTGAGAGAGAGAGAGAGAGAGAGAGAGAGAGAGAGAGAGAGAGAAGGCTATAAAGCGAGTAACATCTTTTTGACGCTCCTCCTTTCAACCAAAGCCATCATCACAGCACGTTATAATTTCCACACACATATTCACAGGAGTAATTGCTACAAGAGGCTGTGACTTTTTTCTAGCTAGTACTAGCTAAAGGAAATAACAAGCATTGCTGGATGTGGGTCTACAGATTACCCTTCTCTTTCTATGCTTTTCTTCTGTGCTCCAAAATAGTGTGCATTTACCCTACGCTTAAGCAACTTATTAGGAGATTAATTAGCTGCTATGGCCTGGAAGTCAAAATCCAGATGCAAAGTGAGGGCCTCTCTCCAGCTGCAATCACCTACGCACAGGCATCTAGAAGGCATGTGGCTCTGTCGCGCTTTTCTAATCGTTGCAGTCAAAATTTAGATGCAAGGTGAGGGCCTCTCTCATGTTTCAATCACCTATGCATGCATAGATGCAATCACCTACACAAGCATCACATGTTGCAAGATTTTTTAATCACACATCGATCACAGGCGTTGACGACTTTCAAATCTATCATGCTCCCTATCAGGTGTTCTGTTCACAATGTCAGCAGATGAGAAGCGAGGGCCTATGTTTCGATGCAATCACCTACGCATGCATCTTGAAGGCATGTGGCTCTTTGCAAGATAAAAGATGTCGAGCCTTGCACCGTCTTGGTCGACATGTATGCTTAATGTGGTGCGCTTGAGAAAGCACAAAAAGTGCTTGGAGTGTCACCTCTTGGAATGCATTAATTGCTGCATGTGCCCAACTAGCTATTGTACTGGCACCTTATACCTGTTCACATGAAAGCAAAGAGCCATGAAGAAAAGACTACCTCGTTGACATGGTGAGCGCATTCTTCAGTAGCATAGAGTCTCTAGGCCAAAGCTCCTCCCTATTCATTCTAGAAATAGAAGGTCGACAATGTCACTGTTTGCCTCATCGGCATATTGGCATCGACTTTCTTTTGCAGTGAAGCCTCTGTGCCTTCCCCGTGTAGCAATCATAGCAGCTTTGTGTGCAACAAGACCCAGTGGCTAGATGAATAGTATGTCCAACTTCAACTACCTTACTCAGCTTGTTTCTGCAAGTGCAACTAGTTATGACCAGCATTATGCCGCTCCAAGTATAGCACATGGAGATTCAACAACCCTGTGCCCTCGACCATCCTTCAATGTTCATGGAAATGATATACAACAGGTCCCATGCCTAATTCTCAAGATTCACACCATTTTCATTCCGCGTAGTATGCCCGCGTAGCAGCAAGCCGGACAGACCCAGAAAGGAGTATCAAAGATCTTTCAAACCGTGGTAATATTTCATAGATCATCAAGCTGGACAGTACTTCAGATGCTTGCCGACATGATAGCACTCCCAAAGCTCAAATATTTCACTCAGATATCTCATCAACCTCCTCCATGGTCAATAGTATGATCGGGCGTCGTGCATGTCGAGCCATAGTGATCTTGATTCTTTGATGCGGCCTCCCTCGATGCTGTGTAGTCCTCTGCCAGTCGTGGGCGTCTGGATCTTAATCCTAGCTCTGTCGCTTGGTTGATCAATGTGCCTCTGGTGTGAGGAGAATGTGGGATCTGTTGTGGTAGTAGCTGCTCCGATGGTTTAGTGACCGCTCTAAAGAAGTCTGTGATCCGCCTTGACACTCACTAGCTTCTCCTCTTGTCAGGCTCTTTCTGTGCGTGCGCAGCTCGAGCAAAAAAAAATCCCAGGCATCGATTATTATCTCTGGTCCTCATTCCCCATGACTCTAGAGAGTGGTCCAAATCCCTCTCTGAACAAGCAATGGAAGCGGCCTCATATCTTATAGTTAACGGGACGTGTCCTGGCCTCTGTTGGTACTCCGTTGTATCGAAGGTGGTGTCTTGTCACAACGTCGTCCTTCGCAAGCTGGAGAAGACGCGCTATATAGAAAGCCATCTTCGGGCATTGATGATGATGATTTTAGTCTCACTTTATGTCAGTTTTTTTTATACCAAGGCATTGGATTAGATCCATCAATATTAAAAAAAGGACCTTTTGAAGAGGCCAGCTGTATTAACATTTTATTTCATTTCATTCATTCTCTCTCTCTCTCTCTCTCTCTCTCTCTCTCTCTCTCTCTCTCTCTCTCTCTCTCTCTCTCTCTCTCTCTCTCTCTCTCTCTCTCTCTCTCTCTCTCTCTCTCTCTCTCTCTCTCTCTCTCTCTCTCTCTCTCTCTCGCTATCGCCATGCCAGCACATCTTTCTGCACGCGGGAAACCTCAGTACCGCTTTGCTAATTGTAGCAACTTGCGAAGCTAGCTGCATCCATGGTGCCCTGCATTTAGCAATCGAGCTGCACCGCGCCAATCGACAGCTAGCCGTGCGAGCTGCTGCTCAAGCTCCATACTCATTCGCTGCCCTCCCAGCCGACGTCCACGAGCTGCAAATTCGCAAGTTCTTCGCAAATACACCATCTTCGCAAGTTCTGACACATAGTGTATGTTGTTAAGCAATAACTACTTCCATTGTCCATGGAAACGTCACATGGCTGTGTTTCTGTAATTGCCTCGTTGCAGTCTCCAAGTGCATATCTAGAACGTCAGCAGGGCTGATCACTTGAACACCACACCTAGAAGCTTTCTGCTGCCAGGACCTATATATGGTCAGACCACTTCGAGTTTGCAAAACTAGACTTGTCTGAGTTCTCAGGACGTGACCAAGTAAAACAGGCTAATGTTGTTTGCTTTGTGCAGCAATAATGAGTACATCCACTGGAAGATGATTACGCCAACATAGGTTCACCACATAAAAGAATCCCAAAAGCGACGTTCTGCAAGCCCACGTCGTCCCCACTCGATCTGCAACAAATTTCCAGCAGTAAGTTTTTTGACGCATAGTCACTCTCACTCACTCCGAGAGAGAGAGAGAGAGAGAGAGAGAGAGAGAGAGAGAGAGAGAGAGAGAGAGAGAGAGAGAGAGAGAGAGAGAGAGAGAGAGAGAGAGAGAGAGAGAGAGAGAGAGAGAGAGAGAGAGAGAGAGAGAGAGTATTTTCTACAGAGTCTGTTTTTCAAGTCATTTTTTTCTTGCATTCATGCATGTCAATAGGTTCTACATTACTCTGAGCAAATGCTGCATCAGATCAGTATCCTTCTAATTGAAAAGCTTGTGTGCTTGTTGCAAAGCTACAATATGACACAATTGGCTAGAACATAAATCCAAAAACGTTAGCTTATCCATCCTAATAGAAAGCACGTGTTCTCCATGTGTCATGGACTCTGGCTCGGACAGGTTTAGACCACCGTCCACAAATAAAATGGTCCACACTATGGAATTGTGCGCAACTTGCCAAATATTTTTGTGTCAAAGTGTGGAGGGCAACAAAGAGAGAAAAATGCAAAAGAAGAGAAGTGGCTACTAAAATAGGACGGAGTCATGAGAGAGACACTATGTGAAGGCAGACATATTTGTTCAGCTTTATACAAGCTGCTCAACCTGTTGCTACCCCATCCTGGCCAGCTAGCATTGTCTGACCGACACAGCCTTGACTGCCCCTGCCCTGCCTTCCCTTTGTTGCTCGTAGCACCTGCCGTCTGTTGTGTTGGCTGTCACTCCTTTCTTGTAAGCCTTCACATCACCCTCGCTTGTGTCAAGTAAACAATGACACCCTGTTGGCTCCAAATGTTGGCACCTCTTGTGGTATTTCTTTACTCTTACTGCACTTGAGAAAACCTGTAAACAATGACACCATATTGGCCCCAAAGGTTGGCACCCCTTGCCGCTCTTGGAAGCCCACGTGCACTCTCCACACCATCTCCGAGGACCCCCATTTCGCAGCTCCTCCTACTGCCTTTGCTAAGATCGCGTGCTGCTTCTCGCTCAATCAAACCGCTAGCTAGCGCTACAGTGCAGCCCGACTTGCGTGCCCACTACATGTTGTATTAATAAGCTGCCTTTTAATATTCACTTCCTAGCTATTTATCTATATTGAACTGCAATATATTATCTCCTCTCTACAAGGTTATTCCCGCAACGTCAAATCAAAGAAGGCCGTAATCGGCAGGTGGTCCGTGCGAAGCTGCAAAGAGGATAGTGGTTCGCTTCTTTGAAACATCTGCTAAGAGCGCCCTCTGCCAGCAGCAGCTGAGCGTCCAAAAGCCAGCTGCGCGCCGCTGCACAGGGCCCGACTCATGATCATATGAGCTGCATAATATAAAGCTGCGTGCCCACCTGCTGTAAGCTCTTGCTAGCTAATTAGCTGGATACTGCATTCGACTGCAATATAAATCGTCTGTAGGAGGTTATTCCTGCGACATCAAATCAAAGAAGGCCGTACAGCTCGTCAGCTTGTCCGCACGAAGTTGCAAAGAGTTATACGGTGGTTTGCCGCCCTAAAACATCAGCTATGACCGCCTTTTGCAGCAGCTAGCTGAACAAATTCCTCTTGCAAGCCTTCGGACGTGCGCGTCTTCGGTTAGTTGTGCGGCGCAATTGGTGGCGGACCGAATTGGAAGCTAAGCATCGTCTCTGGATCAGTGCCGCCTTAACAAGTTTCCATTACCAGCCAGGTATTTATTTCCAATTTTTTACCAGTGCTCGAAAAAAACATTTTTTCAAAAACTTGCCAAACCTACATATGTGAAACAACACAATTTGAAGGTTTTTATACCAAATTACAGTAAATTTTTCCAAATTTTGTAGGTTTTCTCACTTTCAAATATAAAATTTAGAGGTAAATCTCAAAATTGGTAGGTGGGATTACACTAAACCTAGGTTTTTTTCGAGCTTTGTAAATTTCCACCAAAGAAATACATTTCTTAGCCAAACAGAGGAATGGCACAAATTGGTAATTTCAAGCATCAAATCATGTCGGTTTTTATGTCAAAAAAATGAAGCCTTTATCACAATATTCTACAAAGTGTGCACCTTTTATTTGCATTTACGATTGTATTGAGGGAATGTAAATGCTGCTGGTATTGAAATTAGAATTGGAATGTAAATGCTATTGGTATTGAAAGTTCATTTGGAAATGGTGGTTGGTGCCATAGTTGGGAATGGTATAAATTTATCAATTCAATTTAGCATTGCACTCTAGAGTCTTTGTTTGTACTCTTGTTTGTAGCGCGAGACCCTAAAGGGTCTTCCCTAACGGCCCTAAAGAGTTGTATTTGCTACAAAATATATTCATTTTACATTGTACTTCTTTGATTATTTTAAGCCTCTGCTTTGTAGGTTTGTAGTAGTATTCATGTCTAGCTGTATTTAGCTTACATTAGGTCTTGAGAATATAGCTTGATGTGAATTATTCAATGTGAATTGTAAATTGAGAGGGGTAAGATTAAGCTTTCAAGTTGAAAGGGGTGTCACTCTGACTAGCCAGTGTTGCTTGTGGTATCCACTACAGATGGCTGGTCAAAGTGAGCAAACACTATGTGATGACATTGACAGTGAAAGTATAAGTGAAGTGCGAGAATATCCTATAGAGAAACGCAGAGAATTTGTAGACTTGCAGTCACAAATCTTATTTCATGAGTTTGGGCAAGATAGTGCTTGGCCAGAAGACCAATATCTATTGTTTGGAAGGTCTGGGAGAAAATGGAATGTTTTAACCATTTTCATTGACGATGTAATGGCATGGGATGTAAATGTAAAGCTTTTGACTCTCAAGAGGAAGCTACGACTTGTTGACCGCTACAAGGTAGTATACCGCTCAAACGAGGAGACCATGTTTATGGTCACCTTGATGGACAGAGCGAAAGTGATAGGACATATTATTCCTAGAAGAAAAATTATTTTGTATCGACTGCCTCCACCATATCCCACTGCACAACCACCTTATTAAGTTTACTATGTACTCTCCTTGCAAAATGGATGACTATTTCAGCATCTCTTAATAATATTTGATCTCTAATGTACTCATTTAAAGGTGTTTATGTTGTACGTTCTTTGATTTGTACAAAAGTTCACACGTATATTTATATTTGGTCTGCAGTCATGGGCACAATAACTTCTTGGAAGTGCGCGTGTAATTATAAGTGTTCACACTCTATTAACGGTTGGGAGTTGGTGTCAAAACGGACCTTTTATTTTCATCAAAATCAAGACTCATTAGGAAAGCTACATCCTTCTGTGACCAAGCGTAGAAGGGTACAAAGTGACATTGATTTGGATGTCACACATAACATCACAGAACGAACAGAAGATCGACATGTAGAAAGAACTGAAGAGTCCAATAGTGATGGAAGGAAGGCTTTCTGCAACTGTTCTTTCTATTGCTATGGCGGGCGGTTTGTGCATACTTCAACCCTTTATCGACACCAAATTCTTTCAAAGAGATTTGGGAGCTTGAAGCTCCATTTTGGTTTAGATGTGCCACATGTAGCACCTTCCTGGAGTGAAGGTCTCAACGTGGAGGAAGAGAAAATGGAAGATTCAAATGGCGGTGACCATCATGCAGATGGTGACGACCATTTACAGGCTGATGCTAGCGTGCAAGATAGCAGGGAGGAAAATGAGGAAGGGACATCTAATGTTCTCTTTGAACTAATAGAGAGAATAGTAGAACTTCAAAGTTTATGGGATGAACATAAAATGCCGATAGGTGTTCAAGATCAAATGCTACGTCTTCTGTTTGGTGACCTTGGTGGAGCGAGGGTAAAGAACTACTCTTCGAAAAGAAGCCTAGCTAAATTGTTGGTTCAGTTGCCAAAGACATGGGAAGGTGAGCTTGGAGGGGTACAAGTACCCGCGTGCTGGGATCAATTACAAACAATGTTGAAAGGTTTGGGGATGGTGACTGCCTCTCGTTATCGTATTTGTACAGGAAGTAATGGAGCAAAGCACGCACCAGAACTTCTATACCCAAGTATAGAGGACAACTTTGTAGGAGAGGTTCTAAGGTGTGCCTGTTCAGGTGCTTCAAACTCCAAAAAGCTTAAACGTGACTGTATTACTTGCTGTGAAAAGTGCAGAGTATGCACAAAGCCAAGAAAGTCAATGCTTGCTTTTGATTATATTCCAATAGGACCTCAACTGAAGCTTCTTACAAGGAGTAGAACCTTTTGTCATGAGCTATTGAGTTTGTGGCGCCATAAAAATCAATGGTGTAAGGGAGATGCATTTTCTACGGGAAGGCATATAAAGGAATTTTGGGATGGAACAAAATTCCAAGGAGTGAAGAACTTTTGGGACCCATTGTCAACATATGAGCTACCAGTTGTTTGCTCTACACCTGGATGTAAGAAGTCTTACACGACTTTTCCCTTTGACAAACGCTCTCAAAAACTTGAAGATGCATGGGATGCTGATCGAGCAGTGTACACTTTTATCTGCTCCGAATGCAAGGAAGAAATCGAATGTGAGAAAAGGTTGTGCAAGGTAATGATGTCTATCTTCCTCTTTTTCTTAGCAAAATATACACTGAATGTCCTTACTTACTCTGATTGTTGGTGTGCATAATCAGGGTGACCCTAGAAATATAGCTCTCTTGTTGCATTGGGACGGGTTTCAAACTTCAAGAACCACACAAAAAAGTTGTGGGGTTGTGGAGATTATGGTGCTCAATGCTGGAAAACAAAACTCTATGGATATCATGCCAGTCTTGTTTATTCCACAAAGCTGCAAAAAGATAATTAAGTCTTCCGGCGATGTCTTCGGATCATTTCTGAAACCATTAGTGGATGAGTTGGAATCACTGTATATTGATGGAGTGGATGTATTATATGAGTATCCACTAGAAAACATCTTTGATGATACGAGGGTGGAATCTAAATTCTGTAAGATACGAATTATGGTTATGATGGTTACCGGAGACCATCCAGCCCAATGCAAGATTGGCTTGTTCAAAAATGGGGGACAAGAGTTCTGCAGGAGAGATAAGCCACATGCATCACTTGCAAGAGATAGGCCTGGACTAGAAGGGAGGTATATTTACAATGAAAATCGCTTACAAGTCAGATACCCACTAGTTGCAAGAACAACAAACGAGATGGTTCATGCCATAGCTGAGGCAAAGAGGTGTTGTACTTTTGCTGAGAAGGATGAGATTTGGAAGAAAGCTGGTTTATCAGGGGAGTCAATACTTTGGAGACTCTTTGACTTATATGGATTTGACCCCTCTCTTGACTTGGTTTTTGATGTAATGCACACCATGTCTCTAAATGTTTTCAAGAAGTATATTGCACACTTATTCCAGAATGCAGATTCTTCAGTGAAGAAAAATATTGATGAAGCCACTTTGACTGTTACAAAATTGGCACCAGCATCTATTCGCTATGGTCGGTGGCCAAACTCACCAAGTGTCTATTATGAATCCTTCAAGGCGGAAGAGAATCAAAAGTTTATGCAGTGGTGTCTACCATATATTCTAAGAGTCGTAGATGGTATTCCACATGAGATGCAAACTTTAGGAATCTTGTTGGTGGACATAGCACATAGCTTTTATGGCTACAGTCGAGAACATGGAATGTCGGCTACTGACATTGAGGTTATCAAATCCTTGATGCAATCTTGGAGAATCCGAAAGGAGGAATACTCAGGATCAAACTCATCACCCTTGGAGCATGTAGCTGGAAGTGGGGAACTACTTGAGGATATTTTGGGGCATGGACTACATGACATATATTGGTGCTATATGTTCGAACGTTTAGTGAAAGCGTACAGTGCTATCAAAACAAATAGCATAAATGATGAAGCATCTTTTGTACAATTCTATATGAGAATGTTTTTCACAAAAGTATTCCAAGCAATCCAACATGATAAAGATGCCCTGCTACCTTGTGATAGAGTCCTACAACAATTGCATAGTGTATTGGGTCAAACTACTGCAACTGATTGTGCAATCGGGGCCTCCATTGAGTGCTGCACTTCACATCTTGATGGACTATTCAACGTTACTTCTATTGGAAAGGCAAGATCGTTGTGGAACGACATCTTAAAGTATGGCAAGAGAGCATCTTGTACTGATAACATTCTTATGAAGGGTATTGCAATATCAAAGAGGAGGGGTAATTATAGGGTTCCAACATCTGAGGAGGTTACCTACTTAAGGAGCTTTTGGAACATCGATGATGAAATATTTTCATTTGGTGATGTGCAAACATATGACAAAGTCTTCTATAAAGGAGAACTTTTCAAGATTGGCAATGATGTAGTTGTAAAGGTGGACGCGTTAGACACCTTGTCTGAGGAGAGAGGTCATTGGAAAGCTCGCATAACCTCTTTCTTCTCCATGCAGCTTGATGGGAAAGCAATGATGTTTTTTGGTGCAACTTACTACAAACAATGTATTACAGGAGACAATTATTCAGAGGAACTAGTCATAGATACAATGACTAGAATGAGCATTCTTCAGAAAACACCGCTTCCATTTACTTGGGATATTGTGCGGCCTATATATTCTTTGCTTCATAAATTTATCCCATTGCCATTACCGAGGAGCCAAAGATTGATTGCATATGAAGTTAAGGACCTAAAGCAGAGGGCTAAGCTACTAATGGAAGGAAATTGTGGGAATGTACCCTTGTGGTTGGAGCATGATGACATTGTCAAAGTCCGTTTAGAAAACAATGGTACAATACAATTCAAGCATGTTGTTGTAAGATGTGTACAATGTGACAGCAAAATCACAAAGCTTGCTATTTTGAAATCTGATGCAAGTGATCCTCATATATGGAAAGTTCATGAGGAGGAAAACACATGGAGAGATTGGGATTCTTGTGTTCTTTTAATCAAAGATTGGATTGTACTAAAACGTAAAAAAGTTAGAAATCTTGGAGAAAGTGATCGATGGATCCCTATTTTATGGAGATGTCCATAAGTCAAGGACATGAGAAAAAGACATTCATAAAGTACTTGATCACATAAGGCTTTTGCTATTAGAGAATTAAATAATTTTGTGGTTTGAATTTTATTATATGGTTGAGCATTGTTCTCTCTATGATTTATTTTCATCTTAACTTTTTGTATTGTTCGAGTTATATCTCAAGTGGCACAAATTGAAACTTTTTGGAGTCTATCTTATCTGCATATGTCGACTACTCTTGTAGGGCTCGCATGGATCTTCCACAGTCAATTTTTCAGCAACTAGTTTCACTTCCTCATGAGGAGACTGTGAAACTACTCGACGCTTGGAGGGAACATCACTCTTTGGGTAACAAAAGGGTTGTTGGTAACTCAACTAGTTCTCTTCCATATGATCCGATCATATATGATCAAGTCTTTAGAGCTCCTCCTCCTAAACATAGAGAGCACAATAAGTTGTATGGTAGAGAATTTTTAAAAAAAGAGGATCATGGTCAGTATAGAGTGTTGTGTGCAAATTATGGGATGGTGCGAGGGTGGTTTGCAAAGGTAGGGCCAATTGCAGATTTGAGACATAATAGCAAGGGTAAAGATATGGTTTTGAGTATCATCCGAGAGAAGATGGGTGAGCTAAAGCCAGTGAAAGTATATGGTGTGGAATATTTGTGGAAAGAGTCCGACATTTACAATTGGTGTATAAAGTCATTGGCGTCCAAAAGAAAGTGGACCAAACAAAAGGCTTGCAAAGGCGCTATAATGGTATAAGTTTTTGTATTATCTTTTTATTTTTCTTTCAAATCATATGCTATGTAGATGTTTATCTTATTCTTGAGTTATGTTACATTTTTAAGGATACTCATGATGTTCAAGAGCTTGACAATGATGGTGTAGAGAAAGAGACAGAATTATCATCAAAGGTAATAGTATAGAATGATTTTTAAGAGTTTTGATATTAAGTTTCTTATTGAGTAATTTTTATTAGGACGAGGATGCTTCCAAGCAAAGTTATGATGAGAACTTTGTAGATGTGGTAGAGGGCGATAAAGACATCTCAGAATCCACACTGGTAATTGATATATACTATTCTTTATACAAGTGTAATGCCGATCTTTTAAGATTTTTTAAAGTTTTGTGTATGTCTTATGTATTCAGAAAGAACGTGATGTATACATTCCAGAAATATCTTGGGACAATGATGAAAATCATATGGCTGCATATGAGGTATATGAAGATCATGCTACTTCTTTTGCTCTCTCTCATTTCATATCTACATGATGATTTATTTATGTGAAAATGTTGGCTTAGGAGTATCAAAATTTTATGAAAGAAAATATCTTTTCTAGTGCACTAGGAGATGTGGATTCAATGTCTTTGTCTGCTGGTGATAAGTCTCATGAAACTTCAATCGAGAAGCCGGTGAGATTTTGTTCATGTTTTTTTCCCATTGTGTAACATTTTTAGAGATGTAAAAAATATCAAGTTGTGTTTTTTGTGTTGGTAGATATCGGATAAGTTAAATAAAGTTGAAAAAATTGCATCTAAAGGGTGCGATGAAGAGCATTCTAGAACGAGTACTCAAAAACGGAAGGTATTCAAATTATACTATTAAACTAATGCTAATTGTAAACTTGTTAAATAAATATCATTAAAGTAAGCTTGGGTTATGTCTTAGGCTACAACTAAGCTTGCTGAACTCCTTCAAAAAAAAAAGAAGGGTCAAAAGCTAAGAGGATTCAAAAGTCAAAGGTAGCTGTTTTGTTTTTTGTTGATGGCTCTAAACACTTATACTATGGTAATAAATCTAAAGTAATGTGTCTTGTCTCTCTTTTTAGGATGTTGAGAAAGATGTTTTTGTTTCTAATGAGAAGGCTACGTTGGAAGTGCAGGTTTGTTTTCAATCTTACAAATATATCTTATGCTTACTCTCGAAAAGATTGCAACCATATTCTCTAATTTAACTCTTTATTGTGTAGGCACGCAAACTCACTAGAGAAGATCAAGAAACCATTCTGATGAAATGGTTTGGGGTTAGAAGAGTGCAAGAAGTGTATCCATTTGTGAAGCCTACTTACATGGCTTTAAAAAAAACGAACTCCTTTTTTTGTAGAAAAACGTGTGAAACTAGCTCTTCTACTATGTGTGAAGATTTGGTAGCTTGGCTTTTATTAGAAGGCATGATGATTGTAAGACTTAAAAAGATTGGCTCTCTTTCTTTGAAGGATGTAGAAGTAGCTAATGATAAAGACTAATGGTTGTATGATGGACTTTGTAAGAATTTTTGAGAGACATCTATATGAAAGTGATCATTTTTAGTTTTCTATTTAATCTTTATCTCTTTTAGTCAAAAAGTATGTGCTATTTTGTATATGTTATGTTAAATTGATTATTTATGTGGATTATTATAATACAACTACATAGATAGCATTGTGTGGTTACAACTATGTAGATGAAAGAAGAATTTCTTACTATATGGTTAGTTAAAACTCCCATATAGCTATAATATTATGGCTACAGCCATATAGGAGAATCCGAGTCAAACTAGTAAGAAATATTGCTATATGGTTACTTAAAACTCCCATATAGCTATAATATTATGCTTATAACCATATAGGAGTATTCTCATTATTACTAGTTTGCACTCTTACTAGATATGTGTATTCAATCTAGTAAGTTGCCTAGTAATTATATTTTTTTTGCTATATAGAAATGCGTCCAAAGTTCCTTGTGCTTGTTCAACTTAATGGAGTTTGCCTCTTGCTCGTTGATGGCTACCCTCTATCCAGCCTCTTTCTAGCTCATATCACAACTCCTCGTCCCCTGCAGACTACCGTGCCAGCTCCTCGCTAGCCTCATTCTTTGTTCTCCTTGCTTGATGAACTTTTCTCTTGCTCGTAGCACCCTCACACGCTCTTTACTCTCCTCTTGTCCCCCTCACCAAACTACCGGCTTGCCTCCCAAATGCTTCTCTTCCTTCTCTTGGTCAAGAATGTCTGCAGTCGCGTCCCTGTACTGGTCGTGATTTGCAGAAGTCACTTCTCCCTGTCACCCTGCTCTTGGTCTTGTTTTTTTGCTATTTGACGGCGTGCTATCTCTCACTCTCAACCTGCTGCAGTTGCGATCGCCCAGGCTTGGGGATACCTCGGCCTCGTTTCCTTGCTCGGATGTCGGTTCCCTCCTGCTCTCGTCTTTGCAGAAACCTCCTCGTGCTCACTCTCGCCAAAAATGATGTCTGTTATATATCCACTCTGTGCTTTATATATATATATATATATATATATATGTCTATATGTATATGTATATATATATCTATATATGTATATGTATGTATATATCTATATATGTGTGTGTGTGTGTGTGTGTATATAGATATACACACACACACACACATATATAGATATATATCTATATATGTGTGTGTGTGTGTGTATATCTATATATACACACATATACATACATATATAGATATATACATACATATACATATATAGATATATATATATACATATACATATAGATATATATATATATATATATATATATATATATATATATATGTATATATATATATGTATATATATATATGTATATATATATATATATATATATATATATAGATTTAATCTTTGATTTAATTTTAGCTCACAACTCAAGCACTGATTCACATGGTGATCCGGGAGGCCACTTAATTTGGCATACTGTCGAGCATTTCATATCGACCAAAGCATTTTCCAGCACATGTTTTTGAAGCCTCTTTACCACCTTCATGTTGGCCATCGCCGCAATCAATGTATTCGAATCAATGAAAAAAATTAAAGCCCTTCAAGAACCTTTGGTGTTTTCATACTGAGCACACCACCTTTTGCTTGTATACCGACCAAGCATCACAAAGTACAATACTCGACGCACATATCTACCAAAGCATTAGCGATCAAATATATTAATGTTGTCAAGCATCTCCCCATAAGATTTCCCACTTCAAAATCAGTAGCCAATGTATTATAAAATCCTTTTCATTTTGTGTTTTTCTCCCAATGAGCGCGGGGCGTCACGACAGCATTTCGTACAACGTTTGGTCTTTACAAATATCTAGTCATGCCTTTTGGCTTGACTAATGCACCAGCCACGTTCAATCGTTTAAAGGAGAAAATATTCAGATCCTATCACAAATTCATTGGAGTGTTCTTTGATGATATTATCATCTAATTCAAGTCTTTGGAGGAACACAAGCAACATCTCCAGGTGATTTTTTAAGCTTTGAGGGAGAACAAGATTTTTATCTATCAAAAGAAGAGTGAATTCTTCCTTCAAGAGATTCAATACTTAGGTCATATTATCTCTCGAGATGGTATCCGTATGGATCCATCAAAGTTTGAGGTAATAAAAGCATGGCCTAACCCAAGGAATCTACATGAGCTAAGAAGCTTTATTGGTATGTGTGCATACTATAGACGTGTCATAACAAAATTCTCTCAAATAGCAGGACCATTACATGACTTATCAAAGAAGAACGTAAAGTACTCATGGATTGCTAAGGAGAAAAATGCTTTGACAAGCTCAAAGAGAAGCTTACCTCCCAACCAATCCTTATGCTTCTGGAGGTCCAATATGATGCTTGTGGTGATTGCCTTGGAGCAGCCTTGCTTCAAAAAGGGCATGCCATAGAATATGAGAGCCGAAGGCTCAATGCTGGTGAATGAGTCTTGGGCATTTATGAGAAAGAGATTTTAGCTATTCAACATGCCCTAAACACATGGAAACACTATCTACTGGGAACTCCATTTATTTTGCAAGCGGACTACCAAAGTCTCAGGTATTTCATGACACAAACCAAGCTTTTCGATAGACAAATGAGGTGGGAAAATTTTCTTTGGCAATTTTATTTTCATATTGCTCACATTGCTGGTAAGCACAATCAAGTGGACGATGCACTTTCACGACGACCAAAAGTTAATGCGGGGTATATAGAAACTCACAATGATCTATCTTCTATGATAGATGAGTATGCTATTGACCTTGACTTTAGAGACATAATGGAAGCCCTTGCTTTGGGGAAGAACGAAGAACCATTCACCTTGCAAGATGGTTATCTTCTCGACGACAATAGGCTATGTGTTACCCACTCCCTTCGTGAGAAAGTCATGTATGAATCCTATGTTGCTCCCTATGCAGGACATAGAGGCATTCAACCTACTCTTTGAGGAGTAGAGACATACTTCTATTGACCATGAAAGTGGACATACAAGAGTATGTTTCAAAATGTGTGGTATGCCAAAAGACCAAGTATGATAGAGCAAAACAACCTGGATTACTCTAGCCATTGTCAATCCGTAATTCACCATGGGAAAGTATATCCATGGATTTTATCTTTGGATCACCAAAGTCTATCCATGTGAATACAAGAATATGGACAATAGTCGATAGGTTTAGCAAGCAAGCACACTTTACTCTTGCAAAAAAACTATTAAGACACACAAAATGGAAACTCTCTTCATATCTCAAATTTTCAAACACCATGGATTGCCAACATATATCATGCTAAATAGAGATGCTAGAATGACCAGTACTTTTTGGAAATTCTCCTTGAAAATCTAGGTACAAGATTGAATTTATCTTCGGCCTATCACCCACAAACGGATGGCCAAAGTGAAATATCCAATCTTACAATACTCGATATACTAAAGACTTATGTTACAGAAGTAGATCAATGCTCACACAATAAGAGAAGTACTTACCCCTTATAGAGTATGCGTACAATGATACTTTCCATACTTCTACGAGAAAATCACCTTTTAAAATCATAGAGGGAATACCTAAAAGTCCCTTGCTACTTAAAGTACACGGGAAGATCTTTGTTGTTGATAAGTATAGCCGTGACCTACAAGAATGTTTTCAAAAAATTAAGGAGGCTATATCCATCTCTCAACAAAGGCAAAAATCTACTGCTAACAAGCAGAGAAGGGCCTTAAAATTCAAAGAAAATGATTGGGTATTAATTAAGTTTCCCAAGGCTCGATTAAGGCAAACGACGGGAAAAAAATCATACAGGCCATCAAAAGTAGTATGCTAAACTAGCAAAAAGATACTATGGTCCTTTTCATGTTTTTAGCATGCAAACAATTAGGAAAACAAGAATCTCTATAGCCTTGCACACACCACACCGTCGGAAGAAAACACTATTAAGCTGCAGAAAACACCTATGTTGAACACCTGTAAAGTTGGGGCGGAAACAGCCCTGACCCAAACCATGATTAAAATTTTTGAAAAACAAGATCATAAAGACAAAGCTCATGTCATGTAGACCTCTGTAGAGTATCCATATGATTGATTCCGACAACAGATGAGAGAGTTACAAGCTTTCAAAGATGGGGTCTCTCTTAAAAGCTCCAAAAAAGCTAGTCTCTGTCAAGAAAAAGGGTGTGCAGGGAATTGCAGCTATTAAAAGGGATTTTTTTTGGCTCTTATCCCAAGGTATTTTCTCTCTCCTCTTAGCAAAGACGTGGTTCTCTCCTTGGGCACCTTTTAATTGGTCCAATTTTGGCCTTTTTTGGGTAAAAAATGAGATGCCGGTGACCATTTGACCAAGGAATGGGGTGGGGGCAAGTGTCCGGGGACCAAAAAAGTGGCCAGGCGCTTGTCCAGGTAGTGGGAACTCACAATGGGCGCCCTCTCCCCCGACACCCACGAGCTCCCTCAAGCAAGGCAAGGAGGCTCCATTAGCCCCTTTGATACAACCTTAGGGGGTACCCTCTCTCCCCCTTATACCCTCCAATTTCCACTTGCCCCCATGTGGGATTACTCCATTTCCACTTGGCACCATCCTCCCACCTCCCCAACTTCCCCAAAAGTCCTTAGCTTCTCCCAAAGCATGAGAGAACTTTTCGAACAATTTTCCCCGAGGCATACCTTGTTGCTCCGATGATCGAATGACGTACCGTAACACACGGCTCGAAGCCCATCACCTCGGCTATCTCCAGAAATATAAAACTTCAGCATTTCTAATCTTAGACCCCCAAGTTAGCCTAGTTTCCCTTCTCGCATGCACCTGCAATCACCTTCTAAGTTGAGACCGGTATGCTCATAACTCATGATATACAAGTCCAATTCACAAGCTTATATAAAGCACGGCTGAAAATACTTATTAAAAATCATATTTTGTAGTCTCAAACAACCCAAAACATTCCAAGTAATTTCAATCTTGGCAAAATCGCACCTTTGTACATGAATTTTTACAAGGCCACTTCCAAAACTTGCAGGGCTATGTACACATATATACATGAGGCTAGTGGGCAAGCTTTCTGGCATGATTTAGTGACTTCATGCTTATCCAAAAAAAGCCTGGTATAGCTTGCCAACCCTCCTTTCTTGCTTAGTCATCCATGACAAGCAGAGGTCCCTAGGGTGAATAACTGCTGCATTTCATCCCCAGAAACCTCATCCACATTTTTAGATGTCTCAACATTGTCTCCTTCTGTTGATAGCATTTTATCAGTCACAATTGTCATCAAACGTGCCAGATACTTCTTCAATCTATAACCATTAACACAATATTTATGATGGGCACCATTTAAGCTGGCCAACTGATATGTGCCATTTTCAAATTTGCTTACAACTGTAAACATACCTTCCCATTTGATTTGAAATTTCTTTTGAAAGGTATTGTCCAATTTACTATTGTATCACAACACCAAATCACCCTTTTCAATTTTCTTATCCGCTACACATTGATTGGATTTTAGCTGAGCATTTCTTGACACTTCCTCATAGTAACCCAAAGCTAAAACTCTATCCAATTGCAAGCATTGTAAATCCAATAACCTTTTCTGCCATGCATTTGTTTGCTCCTCATCTTCTAATGACAATAAATTGAAGCAGGGATTTCCACTTCAATTGGCAATAAACCTTCCTTGCCATAAATGAAGTGGTAAGGGGAAAATCCTACGCTCGTCTTGATAGCAGTTCTGTAGGCCCATAACGCACAAGGCAACTCTAAATCCCAAGTCTTCCCATGTGTCTGAGTCACCTTTGTCAAGATCTTTACCAACTCTCCATTGAATCTTTCATTAAGACCATTGCATTGTGGATAATTGGGAGAATTGTACCTATGCTTTATATTGAGATTTTTGCATAAGAAATCAAACAGTTCTCCTCTAAATCCTGGTCCTCTATCAGAAAGTAGCTCTAGTGGCACACTAAATTTGGAACATATGTACTCATAAACAATTTTTCCCATCTCTTTACTGGTAATTTGTTTGACAGCCTTGGCTTCTGCCCATTGTGACAAATAATCCACTGCTGTCAAGATGTAAGCATTTCTTTTGCTAGTCATAGGTAAGGGTCCGATAGCATCAAGCCCCCATTTTTCAAACACATCAAAAGCTAAAGTAGTCTTTCGCAATTCAGGCTTCAAAATTCTCTTTCCCATCCTCTGACAAGGCAAACACGACTTGTACCAATGATTAACATCTTGTTGAATACTTGGCCATATGTAACCTTCTTGCAAAACATTATGCAACATGATCTTCATAGCAAAATGGCCTCCACAAGATCCCTCATGATTTTCTTCAAGGATTTTGTAAATTCCTCTTTCCAAGGCACACGACGCAAAACCAAATCACCTCCTTCATGTAAAGCACATCATCAAGCATTTTGTATTTCCTCACTTTCCTTATGAATACATATTTTTTAGAAGATGGTAAACCTTTAGATAGAACACATGTTAATATAAAATCCACTTCCTTTTATAAGATTTCCCTCCCATGATATAAAGGGGCATCTGTCTTTACCACAAGCACACAAGTGATCATTTCTTGGGCAGCATTATGAGCTTCTTCATTTTGAGACCTCTCAATATGCTTCAAACTCCATGCTTCGAGCTTTTTGAGCAACGCTTTCACTTTGAAGCATAATTTTTTCAGTTTAGGGTTCTTATTCTTCCATACTCCCAACACTTGCTTCACAACCAACAAAGCATCTCCTTTAATTTTCAAGCGTCTAATTCCCAATTGTAAGAAAATATGCAAACCACCTTCAAGAGCCATGTATTCTGCTTCATTGTTACTTTTGGCATCAAGTTTGAGCCCTTGCTTTCTCATAAGCTTCCCTTGTGCAGCATAAATGATAATGCCTCCTGAAGCATCATCTTGACTTCTTCGATAAGAACCATCAAAATACAACAATAAAGCATTAGAAATGGCATGAGTCTCAACTTTCTTTTTCTGCACCACCTCTTCTTTGACCAAAATCGAAGTATCCTTATAATTGAGAATATTTGCGAGGGTAGCCCGAGTACTTTCCTCCACCAAAAAGGTGAACTAAAACTCCTGAAGTTCAATAACCCATTTCATCACTGTTTTTGATACATTTGAATTATTGAACCGCCGGGGAAGCAATGAATAACTGGTGAGAAAAGTAAATGACTTTTGCGCGCAGCAACAAGTAGTGTCTGAATTGTCTGCAAGCATAAACCATACTTGTCATCACCAATTCAATTTCAGAGAAATCTCTTTCATGAGGAGTCTTCACCCTGCTAGCATGATGAACAGGCTTCATATACTGAGATTTCTTTCCCCTTTGCAATAATATAGCCCCGATAGCATCATCTCCCACTGATGGGTTAACATAAAACTCCTTTTCCCAATCAGGAGCCTGCATAATGGGAAGCGTACTCAAAACCTATTTAACTCTGTCAAAAACCTCGTCACAGTCATGAGACCATTTCAAGGGATCATTCTTAACTGTTTGTTGCAATGGATACAATAGCTGTGATGCCAAAGGTATGAAGCAAGACAGATATTTAACTTTTTGTATGAGAGTGGCCAAATGTCTGGTATCTTTTGGGGGTGACAGTAGTAGCAAAGCCTCCACCTTTTTTGGATCTGCTTCAATTCCATTTTTTGAAATAACATGCCCAAGAAGCTTCACCCGTGGCTGTGCCAAATGAAATTTTTTAGGATTGAACTGACCCCTGCATTCATCATATCTGGAAAAAGTCATTTCAAGCTTTTGAACATGCTCTTTCCTTGAACTGTATACACAAAAATCATCTATGAATCCTTTGACAAACTTCCCAAGGAACAGGGTAAGGACCCAATCTACTTTTCTTTCAAAGGCTCCTGGCCTGTTTTTCAACGCAAAATGAAGGCAACAAAAGCAAAAACAACCCCATGGCGTGATAAAAGTAGCCTTTTTCCTGTCTTTAGGAGCAAATGATAAGCTGAAAGTATCGTGAATACCCATCACAGACACTGTATCTTTCAAAACCATCCACTGCATCTAACAATTGATCAATAAAAGGCAAAGGGTAAGTATCTTTCTTGGTCACCACATTTAGTGGCTTGTAATCAACACAAACTCTCCAACACCCATCTTTCTTCCGAGTGACCACTATAGGGCTCACCCATTCAGCATTATCAACTGGCACAATGAACCCTGCATCCAATAGCTTATCCAGTTCTTCCTTTAAGGCATTCATCTACTCCTTGCCCATCCTCCTTCACTTCTGTCTGATTGTTTTGCCCCTTCAACTAGATCGAACTTCACAGGATCCCCAACAAAGCCCCTTATTTCCTGATATAAGGTATTGAAAAGATTTGGAAACTTGTCCAACATTGCTATGTATTACTTTCTTTCTCCTTGTGTCAAATCAGTACTCAACATATTTTGAATCAACTCTTTCTTCACTGGCAGTTCCTATTTAGGTTGCATCAACTCTTCAAGTTTCTCTAAACGGCTTGAAGCAGTTATATTCCCTGATAATTGCAGCACTTCACTAACTTCTCTCTGTTCCTCATCCAACAACAAGAATGACACTTCACCCTCATCACTGGAACTCAAAGTAGTGCTACTTTCTGAGTCTTCAGAACTATCATCACTGGTAGTTTAGGACTCATCATTCTCACTCACATCATCAAGTGCCATAGGTTGTTTGGTAGTCATATCAAACACCCTCTTTTCACCCTTCTTGCCATGCACACCGATTGTGCACTTGCCCCAATCTTGCACGGCACCAACAACTCTCAACCAAGGTCGTCCCAAAATGAGAGGAAAGGCTCCCAGACCAACTGGCATAACATGAAAGTTCACCATAACCTTCACGCTAAAGACTTCAACTTCCAAATTCTTGATCATCCCCAAACATTTCACCTTGGCATGGTTTGCTAGTTAGATCCAAAACCCAGAGCTTCCGCATGTAATGAGACCCAGTCTCTCAGACACACATGACTGTGTGATCACACAAACTTGAGCACCTCCATCAATGTAGGCTTCTCCCATGCCCACACCTTTGTGCCAAGCGTTCACCACAGGACAGATGTCGGGTAACTCTCCCACGGAAAACACTCACTTGTCCATGCTTCGGCTCTTTTTTTGGATTCACTAATGACTTCCACCACCTTTTAAGTTTGAGCACCATATTCATCAACTGTCCAAAAGTACAATCTACTTTTCTAACAATCAGGTCTTCCTTTAAACTGTAAGTTGTTTGGCCTTATCCCAAAGGCAAATCTGCCACTTCAAATCGTCTACGAGGCTTTCTCTTTCTCTTGGCTTTTTCGCATCTTCACCCTCCTTCTCCTTCCCTTTCTTTCTGCTAGGCCCTGGTGCTGCATAGCCTTCCCTCTCTCTTTTGCCTACTGGCAATACATCTGCGTCTTTATTTTCTACCCGCATAATACCCACATGATCACCAGAGGTTGAAGCTTGATTTTCTTGTCCAATACCTTCATCTCCTCGTATATCCAATGCAAAATCATTAGCTCTGTTAGGAATCTACTGAGGAAGTGGAAACACATCCCCTCCCATCCTTGTTGGCTTTGGACAAAAAGTGTGGATGTGACCAAGATCACCACAATTATAACAAGTAGGAATGAACCTCCTCTGGTGCTCAAAACCACCTTGTCCACGACCCGCATTAGCATTAGGGTGAGCCTCACATGCCTGATCCATCCCTCTACCACGTCCATGACCACGACCACCTCCACCACCAAGAACACTAAGTCATAATTCCTGCGTCATGGTCATCATGTCTTGCATATTTCCTTGCAACTATTTGGTATTAGCAGCCCTTTGAATAGGTTGGCTTCCAATTTCTGCCCGATTCTCCTTCTTTTGGCTACCATTATTTTGCTCAGGGACCGCTTTCTCGTATTCATTAAGCCTTTGAGCTTTCCATTCTTTCTCTCTGGCAATGGCAACTGCCTCCTCGAAGGTGGTGGGCCTTTTCATCTCAAATTTGAACTTCAGACTTCCTTTTAGGTTTGCCACAAAACGGTCCTTCTTTAACATGGATGGAGGAATTTCATTTCCAAAGCTCGAGCCCATTTATCCCATAAACGGGTGAACTGCATGACAAAATCATCAACACTTTGATTAGCCCTCTGAGTGTACCCCAAAATTTCATGCCAAACTTTGTGAGGTACTTCGATGGATTGGTATTGTGCCAGGAAAGCTTGCTTCACACGATTGTAGTCCAAAACCAGTCGTGGATTTTGTGCCTGCATCAACTTCTCAAAATTGTATAACCAAACTTTTGCCTTATCCTGTAAACTATATTGCAACACCCTTGGTCTAATATATTTTGTAGTAAGCAATTGACTTACAACTTTTCAATAAACATCTGTGCATTTTCATTAGGCAATCCATGAAACTGTGGGAACTCGTCTGCCATGTTTGATTGCCACAAAAATACTTACATGTGACGTCGAAAACTCAAGGGATGTCGATGGATCGCTCCAGTACCTAATCCACCTCACACTGGGTAACCTGGCCCCCAGTGCTTGGCTTCACAAAACCTCACAACCCTCCAAAGGCTGCAATCCAATTATACGACCATCTCACGTGTTGTCCACAATTTGCACATACATAGGTGGTTGTCCATAAGGACCCACATCCCTTTTACATTCACTCCTTGCAGAATAGACATATTTCATGGTATTTGGAGCATAGGAGCACTTGCTCCTCAGTGGGGGCACCAAAATGATGTTAGCATGCAAACAAGAAGGAAAACAAGAACCTCTATAGCCTTGCACACACCACATCGTCAGAAGGAAACATTATTAACTTGCGAAAACACCTACATTGCACACCTATAAAGTTGGGCAGGAAACAGTCATAACCCAAACCATGATTTAAATTTTTGAAAACCAAGATCATAAAGACAAATCTCATGTCGTGTAGACCTTCGTAGAGTATCCATATGCTTGATTTCGACAACAGACGCAAGAGTTACAACCTTTCAAAGATGGGGTCTCTCTGAAAAGCTCCAAAAAAGCTAGTCTCTATTAGGAAAAAGGGTGTGTAGGGAATTGCAACTATGAAAAGGGGATTTTTTTTGTCTCTTATCCCAAGGGATTTTCTCTCTTCTCTTAGCTAACATGGTTCTCTCCTTGGGTTTTAATTGGTCCAATTTTGGTCTTTTTTGGGTCAAAAATGAGCTGTCGGTGACCATTTGACCAAGGAATGGGGTGGGGGCAAGTGTCTGGGGACCAAAAAAGTGGTCAGGTGCCTGTCTAGGCAGTAGGAACTCACAATGGGCACCTCCTCTCTCCCCCAACACCCACAAGCTCCCACAAGCAAGGCAAGGAAGCTCAATTAGCCCCTTTGATACAACCTTAGGGGGTACCCACTCCCCCCCTTATACTCTTCAATTTCCACTTGCTCCCCCCATGTGGGATTACTCCATTGCCACTTGGCACCATCCTCCCACCTCCCCAACTTCCCCAAAAGTTTCTCAGCTTCTCTCAAAGCATGAGAGGACTTCTCGGACAATTTTCCCCGAGGCATACCTTGCTGCTCCGGTCTGAATGACACACCGTAACACACGGCTCAAAGCCCATCACCTTGGCTATCTCCAAAAATATAAAACTTCAGCATTATAATGTTATACCCCTATGTTGTCCTAGTTTCCCTTCTCGCATGCACCTGCAATCACCTTCTAAGTTGAGACCGCCCGCTTGGGATGCTCATAATTCATGATATACAAGTCCAATTCACAAGCTATAAAGCACGGTTGAAAATAATTATTAAAAACGATATTTTGGAGTCTCAAACAACCCAAAACTTCAACATTCAAGCTTGGAAAAATCACACCTTTTTACATGAATTTTTACAAAGCCACTTCCAAACTTCCAGGGCTATGTACACATATATACATGAGGCTAGTGGGCAAGCTTTTTGGCATGATTTAGTGACTTCATGCTTATCCAAAAAATGACTGACAACATCTTGAAGCCAATCAATGAGATGGATTATCAACTCAAGCTTCCCAACCATTGGCTCATACAAAATGCTTTTTATATGAGCCTACTTAAGCCCTACAAAGGAGAGCCACCAAGTGAACCAATTATTGAAGACCCTCCAAAAATAGAAGACCAATAAGAGGTGCTACAACCCAAAGTTATCATTTGGCATGAATACAAGGTACTATGGCATGGTAAGATTATCAGACGGTATCGTATTAAGTTAAAAAATTATCCTTTTGAAGATGCTAGATGGATGCAAGGAATGCAGCTTAAGGATAGTCTGAACCTTGTCAATGCTTAGAATGCTACATTAGAGTAAGCAAATGTACATGTTTCTTTTGAATGACCAATGTTTTTGTCTCATAAGACTAATTCTCTTTTTACTGTGCACAAATTTAAATTGTATGCATGCTTAGGCTTGTGTTTGTGATGATGACGTCTCTCAAACACCAAGTAGAATTTGTCACTTTACTTTGGGAGAATGAAATGGAATAAATAACGGACATGCTTGTGGTAGCTAAGTCTCCCAAGCATCAAATGGATTAGTCATCCATCTTGGAATGATATCGTAGAGTAAAAAGGGATCCTCTACCCGCTAAGAAACATTGACTATTGACCAAGGCTTTATCGCTTCTACCTCGTAGTCGAGGATGACTATGGTTTCAACAGAGAGGTAATGTCATAAGATCTAATATCTAACCAGCCCAAATGATTTTCTCATATTTAAACCGATAATTTAATGTGGGAGAATAAATGGGAATAAGGGTTAGAATATAGATATGTGCTTTAGATGCATCTCAGTACGGGGGCAAAGGTAATGGGCCCAAACGGGAGATGGTCCGTCAAAGTGCAATGCTAATGGAGCTTAAAAGACCTTAGGGTTAGCTTCATTAAAGACATCCAATAGTTAGTGTGGAAAGCCTTGGACCTTACGTAAGCTAGGATTGTGCTTAAGGTGGGAACCCCGCCCAATCTTGAGGTGCTTGCCAAAAATGAAATATGAGTCCAAACTGATACAATCCTTGTTGTTAATCTAATCCAATGCTTGGGTACAAAAATAAAATGAAATAAATTGAAAGACTAAATTTAAAACCCAAAAGTGTAAGACTAAAATCGGCATCATCATCGTCAATTTTTGTGGATGCCCGACAGTGGACGTTTATCTGAGAAAGTATTGCAATGGTCGCCGGAGAGCTTCCTCAATGTCCATTGCGGTAAGGAGTCGTAGTGGGAGGGACAAGAGAGAGAGAGAGAAAAATGAAATGAAATGTTATATTATTCGTTTTCCAAGTGAGTATGGGACCAAACCCATACAATCCTTATGGATCTAATACAATGTTTGGGTACTAATTAAAAGAAAGTACAAAATTTAAAAGACTCTTGCAGAGGTCGCTATAGAGCATCATTAATGTCTGCTTATGTAAGCAGTTGGACTTGGAGGGGGGAAGAGAGAGAGAGAGAGAGAGAGAGAGAGAGAGAGAGAGAGAGAGAGAGAGAGAGAGAGAGAGAGAGAGAGAGAGAGAGAGAGAGAGAGAGAGAGAGAGAGAGAGAGAGAGAGAGAGATGGTGGGTAGCACATGTCGATGAGTGTGGTCGTTACATATAGATTCGTGAAAGAGAAATAGGAAGGGGAAGTGGTTGGTCTCAGGTAACTGGTTGTGGCAGGTGAGAATTAGCAGATAGGGGAAAAAGTAGGGAGTTGTAGTGTGGTAGACAATCAAGAAGGAGCCATGTTTGGTGGCACAACCACTGCATGGATTGGTTGGAAAATCAATGGCAACGTATCTATTCATGGAGAAAGAGAGAGAGAGAGAGAGAGAGAGAGAGAGAGAGAGAGAGAGAGAGAGAGAGAGAGAGAGAGAGCCGTTTTCTCTGGCGGCTAAGAATAGCGATGAAATATGGGCCGCCCTTTAGTTGGTGCAGTTGCGGACCACTGAAAATCTATGGCTGGATATGATGGTTGGTTGGAAGCTGCATGGTGGCCAGCTGGCGTTGTGTGGTGGGTCGAGAACGCACACTCCAATTTGACACAGTTGTTTTCCAGCAGACCCTATGATGTTGCACAGTCCATCCTGTGGATTTTGAGGCAGCCAATTTGTTGGTTGTAGTGTGCCAAATGGCGACAACTCTCCCGTCATCTCTTCGGTGGGAGTTCTCAAGTGCTAGTGCAGGCCATATAACCATTGCTTTCTAGGGGGTTTAATCCTTATGGTGGAAATTTAAGGGATGATTTAAAATAATAATAAAAGAAAAAAAATTGTCGCTTTTTTTGGGATTTGTTCCCACGACAATCTAAGGCTTAATTTTGTGCATTCAATAGTAGCTATGGTCAGATCCAGATCCTCCCTTCAATATTGCACAATGGGAGGGACCTTGAAGGTCACTCAAAGTTCTTCGAGATGCATGTCCCAAGAAAAACTCATCCGGACAAATCTTCAATGGCTATCGAGATTATTTATGTGGGGTTGAAAGAAGATTTTTCATGCTCCAATGGTTGTTTGCTAATATCACGCATCCGTGTTAAGTATAGAGCCTAATTTATCCCTTGTAATTTTTTGTATTGAAAACACACACTTGTAAGGCCCCAATTATGAGGAGAAGCCATCGTGCATGAAGGAAAATCACTCGCCAGAAAACAAAATCACTCACCAAAAACCAAAATTTCCACGGCCACTCTCGAGTAGAATATTATGGCCGGACGGCGGCCGGAAAGTGGTCAGAAAACGGCGTCGTTTGGCCGGTTGGCCGATGGCCGGTAGTCAATGACCGGTGTCCGGTGGTTGGAAGTCAATGGCCAGTGGCCAGTTTCAAAGGAGGACTTGTCTTCTCAAGGGTAACCACACATGGGCAGATTGGAGGGTCCGATTTGGACTTATCTACACAAGGGCGGCTACACATGGTTGCCTCTCATGAGAGAGGGCAATCCTTTTGGCCTATAAAAGGAGGTCATTTCTACACACATTTAGAGTGTGAAGTTGATGCAACAAGGTGGGTGTGAGGTGGTGAGAGTGAAGCAAGGTGGGAGCTCTATTAAGCATATAATCCCTTTGTAACCTACTTCTTGTTTGAAGTACTAAATCCTTTCCCGTGGATGTAGCCCACATTGGATGAACCACGTATATCGTGTGTACTCTCTCTCTCTCTCTCTCTCTACTCTATCATCTCTTGTGTGTGAAAATTATATCTCTCCATTATGTAATCTACTCAGTTATCTACTTAGCTACATGTTTCCTAACAATCGGTACCAATGGTATTAGTCTTGAGCCTAATTTATCCTGAGATCCCTTGAGATCTTCTATGATTACTCCTATTCTGTTAAATTTTCACTTTCTCTACTACTTCTTCTCCTAGATGAGAAGGAACTAATAAAAACTCCATTACTTGTAGCTCTTTATTTTTGTACTTGAGTTCGATTGCATGTATCATATTAACTGATATTATGCTCTAGATTGTACTTATCGTACAACCAATTATCCTTACATATATAGATATTTGATTAATCATAAAAAAACAATTTGAAATAGTTATGATGCAAGGAGGTTCATAATAATCACGTACCTCTAATTTTAAACAAGAAAAATCAAGTGTAAGTAAGCACGACATATCTTTGTTCACAATAGTCTCCATAGTCATCATCGCTGGAAGTCCAAGAGCATAGCCACAACTGTGATACCACTTCTACAAATAGGAGCTTGGTGTCCCTGCAAAATATCCAAAATAACACATGGCAAGCCATAACTGAACAAATCTACTGATAGCCGTTTTTCGGCTCTCCGTAATTGCCATAGTGAGTTAATCCACCCTACCAAAATCATCCAAACACTGTGGCTATCCCTACCATTTCACTGTATATAGGTGTGTGTGAGTTAGGGGACTTTTCCCATATCTTCTTAAAAACCCTTAATTAGCTAGTCACTAGGCTAGTTGAGCCAAAAAAATAAAAAATATAAGTATATTATGGCCCATTTGTGTGTAAATATTTCATTGTATATAGGGTCTAAATAAAAGGATTTTTCATAATTATTTTGGTATTTATTTAAATATTTCTACCTATGGTGTGTTATTTATGCTATGTACATTGACTCAACATTACCATATTTTTTCTTACCATTTTGCATACTCTTTATTCCATATAAAAAATAATTTCATGCAAGCTTCTCTTATTTTTGATGTAACTCCATCCCAACAAAAATTCAAAAAAACTAGTTCTAGTAATATGTATATTTTTTCACTATTGTTATTTTTTCCTTCCTACATCTATTCTCTATTACTCTCATAAATTAGACCACCAAAAATATTCATCCTTTTATGGTAGACTTATAATGAGAGACATTTATTTTGACCCCTTTATATTTTTTCCACATATATTATTTATATTTGACATGTACATATTTTTTTTAGACCCCTCAATATTTGATTTTCTTAGTTGTACTATTCACTTATATCATGATCTCAACAATATCTTCAATTATAGACCTACCAAATAAGGTCAAGGGTATGTGGTATGCATGCATGCACTATGGGAGGCTCACTCTTGGAGGTATTCAAAAGAATCATCCAAAGAAGGACCTCACAAGGACCTTGGGCAGTGGAAAAAACAGTCGGTTTTGCTGAATTTTAAAAGATCACATGCTCCCCGAATTTGAAAAGGTGATACAAACAAAAGTTGTAGCTCGTGGGCTGAACTTTCACCTCAATTTTTTTTCATATTTGTTTGAGCTATGAGCTGTGAGCTATGATTTTATTGGTGCACCCCAGTTTGCCCATGCTATGCAGCCACACTCCCTCTTCCACTTTATCATTTTCCTCTTTCACACACACCTCTCCACTCATCATCCCCACCTCTCTCACCACTCCTCTCTGCACCCTACTCACCTTCTTCTCAACCTTGAAGAATAAGAGAAACCATGGTGAACTCATGTCTCCTACACACACTTCCATTCCAAAATTGACCACCTAGTCTCATTTTTTCTCATCCATATTACCCATATCTATAAAAAAAACCACAAAATTCAGCCTCTTCTCTTGAAAGATAGCATCATGGTGATTGATTACTCATGTTCACTTACCTTGACTTCCAAGGAAGGCCAAGAGTGGAGAAAAAACGTACCGTCAAAGCTAGTGGACCGTCAACAAGCATCAAAATTGACCCTACTCAAAACACTTGGAGCATCAACATTGTAAGAAATCCATGTTTTCTTACCTATTAAGAGTTTTTTCTTCTTTATTTGTATCCTACATGGATACTCCCAAGCGTCAAAATTGACACTACTCAAGACACTTGGAGCATCAACATTGTAAGAAATCCATGTTTTCTTACCTATTAAGAGTTTTTTCTTCCTTATTTGTATCCTACATGGATACTGCCATTGTAAATATTCAATTCCATTTGTAAATCAATAAAAATACTAACTCTACTAATTTACTAACACTAACCTACTATGAAAAGTCCTATCACCTCCACTTCTCTCCTCTCTCTCTTCTTCATCTATCCACACCAACTTCTTGATAATTCCAAGCAAAAGAAATTAGATAAGTGCTGAAAATCTAACCCAACCATGGTTAGAGGAGTAACCCTAGCCTTCAAAATTGCTATAAAAGGAGGGTGTAGCTAGCACAAATGGGGGGAGCCATAAGCAAGAGCACTATGCTATAGCTGGAGAATCCAAGCTCAACCTCTCTAGAAGGAGCTCTTGAGTGGAAGCTCATTGTCTTATGCATATGCATGTGTTGTATTAGGGGTGATTAGCAAGGGAACTCTATGCCATTGTAAGAGAGAGTGATCATTCAATTGAGAGTAGGAAATATATCATTTCTCCTACTTGTGTAAGCCCAACATTTGCTGAATCAAGGAGGGTGGATTTGGAGTAAGCTTGGATACTTTGTCTCTCTTCCAACGTGAAGTAATGGACAACAATGATGTGTAAGTGTTTTGGTGTTTTTTTTTTAAGTTCTTGATAGCTTGTCTCTAGGTGTTGTCATCAATTTAGCCATAAATCCCACATACTGTAAGAGGGTGACAGGGTGGAGAGGACTCCCCTGGCTTTAAGACAGTGATTGGGGTGGCTTTTCTTGTGATGTGTTGTGGTGTAATTTACTCAAGCTATGTTGAACAAGTACTAATCTCACTTTCATTGGTCATGACAGATTTGTGAGAAGGTATTAGTGTAACAATCACCCCCTCCCCCTTCCCTCTTTTTCTTACATATATAATTGTGTTTGCTTGATCACTGTTGAACATTTCAAAGCAGCCCGAGCACTATCTCTCTCTCTCTCTCTCTCTCTCTCTCTCTCTCTCTCTCTCTCTACACGTCCTAGTTCGCATCCAAAACTAGGTGGTGCCCCAAATTTGGGTAGGGTTAGGTTGCGGGTTTGTGTGTGTTTGCTGTTTTTTCCAACCCCAATCCAATTGAGCAGCACGGGAGCCTAGAAAAGTGCTTAGAGGCCACTCTTCTTGTTGCCCGCCCCGGACCGCCTCAAATTGGTGCCCTCGCTGAGGCACGGCTTGTGTATGTTTTGTGTAGGCTCAACGTGTAGCATAATCAAGTAGCTTGCATGAATCACGAGAATTTGTATGATCCCTTCATTCCCATTGCAAGGCAAAAGGTACAGATAATTGTTAGTACTAAGTTGCAATTTCAACGTGTAATTCGTAGAATTTTAGGTCCTCTTATTTGGCAGAGATAAACGCATCAGTAAATCCTTTTATTTTTCCTCTCATTAGGTACGACCTTAGTTTGGACGTCTATATTTTTGTTTTGTTTTAAGAATAAGGTCATGCATAGACCATGGATAATGGTGCAGGAATAGAGGTTTTCCCCTTTCATTTCACTCCACACATTAGAGTAAACATTGTAATTAGTACAAAAATCCATTTTCAACAACGTATGGTGTTCATGTTTGGTGCCCAAAGAGTAGGAGAAATTCTCGCGTCACCAAACCCTGTCATTCTACCTCTTATTGATTATCATAGGTCATTTGATGTGAATATTTTTATTTTGTTGTAGAATAGATTGCAATTTAGAAAATATTATTGTGTAAATCTTTTAAAGAAAGAAAAAACAAAAACGCGTCACTTTGAAATCAATTCAATGGAGAGCAAACGCCAAATGTCTGGATATCCTCTTTTCTTTGGAGAGCCTGGAGAGGATGCAGAATTATTTTTAGCGAATTTCAAGATGTCTTGCCGTATCAAGAGGATAGTAACTGTTCAAGAACATGTAGAAATGTTTGAGGTGGTCCTTAGGAAAGATACTAGCACTTGGTTTGACTCTTTGCCTGAGGAAGTTAAGGGGAATTACACAGAAGTTTTGAATCGTTTCAAGAAATACTTCTTTGATCCCCAAAACACTCAAAAACTATAGCAAGACATTGTTTCTCATAAGCAAAAAGACTTAGATGACTACTACTTGTACAAGCAAGAGTTTCTATGTCTTTGGGCTCTATGGATACGAAATGTTGCTAACCCTGGTGATGGTGCAGAATTTCTAAAGAAGAAGAGGTTCATATCCCGACTCTTTCCTGACCTTAAGGTAAAAGTTGAGTTCGGTGCACCTGCTACCTTTGATGCAGCTGAAACTAGGGCTGCTGAGAAATATAGGAAACTCAAGTGCTTAAGGGAGGAGGTTCCAATAGAAGGTCTTAGACCCAAAGGTAAGTCACAAGCATTGACATCTAGGGATCTTCCTAAGGTAACAACTGAAGTAATCGAGAAGTGAAATGAATCTTTAAGTAGCCTGTCAATTCACCTTGCACAAGATGTAGGTCCAAAAGGACAAGCAAGGAAGTCTGAAGAGCGAGATCCACGACCTAGGAGAGACTTACAATGCTGGAATTGCAGAGAGTCTGGACATGAGATGTATAATTGTCCTTGGCCCCGTGGGGAGCCAGGGAGACCTAACTTGAATTACCCAGTGATGAATGTAGGTGAAGGAACTAGTCAGTAACCACGGCTTCTACAAAGGCCAAATGGATCAAGACCCCCTCCACAAGGAGTGGAAGGAGTTCCACCTTTGCCAGACCCAAATGTGCATGTGGTAGAGGTGACAAACTCAAAAGAGGTTGACATGGAAGCAAATGGCATTAAGCGTGGCCGTGGAAAAGGGAAGGAGAAAGAAGGAGTCACGTCACAAAGTGATCATGGACGAGAAAAGAAGGCAAAGGAGACCAAGGAAACTAAGAGTACTCGACGTCATATCAATCTCGAAGACTTCCCTCTTGGACATGATATGGCTCCATACAACCTATTGGAAGACATGAGAGGTAAGGGTCCTGATATCTCATGGCCTCAGTTTCTTGCATTATGCCCACAAGTTAGGAGGGATTTAACAAAGGCAGTTAGCACTAGGAGAAAGGTAAAAGAGAGTGTGCCTGTTGTAAAAATTGCACATGCTGAAATGAATGAGGATATTACACCTGTGCTGATTGGTACATGAAAGGAAGATTGGTTAGGAAAGGTCTAGTCGATGGGGGTGCACAAATTTGCATCATGACAGAGGGACTCATGCAAAAAATAGTCATGCACATCCATGAGACACCTGAAATTAAAGTCAAGATGGCAAACAATAGCAAAGCTAGGTGTGTAGGCATTTGTAAAAATGTTTTTGTAGAGGCCTTTGGCATTAAGAAGGCGGTGGATTTTTATGTTATGTCTACCAAAGAAAATGGTTACCCATTTATCCTAGGGAGACCATGGCTAATGAAAATGCAAGCTTTGCAAGATTGGGAGAGTGGAAAGATAATTTGCAGGAATGACAATCATAAGAAGGTTGTCTTTGACATGAAGGAGCAACGCCAAGAGGAGCTCCATGAAGAATCATCTCAAAGTGAGACGGAGGAAGGCGGGACTGATAGCACTTCAGAAGGAGAAAGTAGCGGCAAAATTACTGAAGAGGAGTCTTCCATCGAAGTCATGGGGGTAAGGTTTAAGCCAAACAACCAAGAGACCTCTTGCCTAGGTTTGGAAGAGGTAGGTTCCCAAGAGAACCAAAATGTACAAGATGAAGGAATGTTAGAAGGTATGTTGTCTACAACACTTACAAAGGACGAAAGAGAGAAGTTCAAATGTGTGCTAAGGAAATTTCCTAGGCTTTTTGCTAAAGACTACACCGATGTGCGTGGAGTAGATACTGTTCAACACAAAATTGAGTTGAAGCTAGAGGCCAAACCTAAGGCTCAAAAGCTACGAAGGCTAGGAGTCGTCAAGGAGCAGGCTTTACTCAAGGAGGTAAGAAAGCTTCTAGCAGCAAGTTTCATTTATCCAGTGGAGAATTCAGAGTGGGTCTCTCCTGTTGTTGTCACTCCCAAGAAGAACGACAGGTGGAGGGTGTGTGTGGATTATCGTCCACTCAATGAAGCAACAAAAAGAGATCACTTTCCCCTCCCATTTCAGGATGAGATACTAAATGAGGTAGCTGGTCATGAAAAGTACACTGTGTGTGATGGCTACTCGGGTTACTTTCAAGGTATCGCATTGGAAGATCGGTTGAAAACAACCTTCATCACTCCTTGGGGTTGTTATGCTTTTAGAGTCATGCCATTTGGACTGACAAATGCTCCTGCAACTTTCCAACGCTTCATGAACATGGTATTTCAAGCATTCTTTGGAAAGTCCATTAGGGTTTTTATTGATGATTTTTGCATTTATAGCTCAAAATCATTGCATCTACAAAGGGTAGAAGAATGTTTAAAGAAGCTCTACGACATGGGAGGTCAACTCAACCCCGACAAGTGTCACATAGGTGAGGATGAAGTGATCTTGCTTGGTCACAAGGTTTCCTATAAAGGCATTGAGGTGGATCCTTCAAAGGCAAAGGCTCTTATTGAGCTCCCATCACCCAAGAATCTCAAAGAGATCATCTCATTCATTCAAAAGGTGAAGTATATGTCACGCTTTATTCACTTAGCTTTGGAGTTGCTTCATCCTTCGCAAAATTTGACACAACAAATAGAATTTGCATGGTCTTATGAGCTTGAGGAGTACTTTTGTAACATTAAAGTCATCCTGTCAGAGCTACCAACACTCATGCCTCCTTGTTGGGAGTACACATTCTTTGTTAGCTCTAGTGTTGGGAAAGAAACAATTGGAGCGGTTTTGCTACAACAAGATCCCCATAGTACCCGGATGCGACCCATCTACTTTGCTAGTAGGGTCATGAATGCTTTGGAGAGAGGCTACACAGAGGCAGAACTCATGATGCTTTCTCTCATGTTTGCGGTGAGAAAGTTTAGATCCTACTTGCTACCAAAACCTTTTGTGATTCTCACTGCAGAAAATTTGTTTCCTTGGGTGTCATCTCAAATGAATCTTAGCACTAGGATCTCAAAGTGGATTATAGAATTGCAAGATTTCAAATACTCTTTCAAGGTAGAAGATAGTGTGCGTGCACAATTGGCAGGGATCCTTACTTATAGGGTACATGAGAAGGAGATTAAGGTGCCTGAAGTAAAGACCCTACCATTGCCACCACCTAAAAGTATTCCTAATGCGGAAGGTCAATCTACCATGTTCAAATAGAAACAATGAAGCAGAATACGACACATTACTTCATGGTTTAAAGATATGCATTGGCCAAGGTATACAACGTCTCATGGTAAAAGGGGATGCACTTCTCATTGTGAAGCAAGTTTTAGGCATTTGGGCATGCAAGAATGAAAGCTTAAGGACAAAAGTTCATGCCATTCGTAGGATGTTTAATCAGTTTGAAGAAGTGCAACTGTCACGGCTAGGGACTTGCTACGCGCCGTGTGCGAGCCACAAAGGCTCCTAGCACACAGTCATACAACAGACAAGCTCACAAGGAAGAATGGTGTGTCACTCACCTTCCTGCGTAGTTGCGAATGAAGGATTCCCGCGCCGCGAAGAAGAGGGAGACGCCGCTATGCCGCGCTCAACCGCCTTGCCGCCGTCGTGCCGCCGCAACGCTCAATCACACACACACTCTCACACTCTCTCTCACACGTACACACACACACACAAGGAGATGGTGAAGGAGAAGGTGGAGATGGAGCAAGAGCGGCTTCTATTGCACAATGAGAGAATGAGTAAAAATTAGGTTTAGTGGCTTTTATATGAGCTCACCCCATTCACACTTGGGCGCTCATACTTAGCCAACTAACTCCTTGAATATTCCAGTTAGAGTGCGCCTGTCATCGGCGATCACCCTTACCCTGTTCCTATTGGTCCGACAAGCCCGGTACCTGACTCTAAATAATACAACGTTTATAGATCATAGGGTGTCCGTGTGCCGTGAGGGTTAACATGCCCCCCTTCCTGATGTAGATTACGTCCTCGGAAGCTATCCAGTTGAAGCTCGTTCGTCGAGATGGAAGAGCAGTCGACATGGATGTGCGTAGCCTTCTTCAATCACTGCAAAATCAAACAACATTGCCACAGTAATTGCATTCTCATATACAATTAAAAAGCATATGCAATAGACAGACAAATTGATTGGTAACAGAATTTTAGACAATTTGTCAGCAATAAACATTAAATTGCAATATAATCAAATGCATAAACAGATGTAAAGGTAAAAAATTAAACAAGTCCGGGGTCGCTAATTTAACGGTCAAAAGGCACTAGAGCTCGACTATTAATACCATGGGTAACTTCTCAATTTTCTTTGGTCAATTAAGTTGTTTAATCGTGAGAGCCAAGTATTTGATGTTCGAGGGCTGACTAGAGGCTATACCTAGAAGACCTTGTAGTTAAGCTACGATAAAAGGAATTTGTCATGAAATCATCGCCTGACTGATTACCTTTTCTTTGACCCCCCAAAGTCTTTTCACATTGATTCAATTTTGATGTGTGTGCTTATTTTGTATGCCTTGGGTTTTTTGCTTTTCAAGGAAAAGCGGCCACACTGGGAACCTCTAGGGCTCTAGTACCATAGGCGATACATGTGAGTGAAGTATCAATTTAAGCAGGGATTTCTCTTCCAACTTAAAATTTTACATTGTGGCACTTTGATTTTTTGTTTGTTCATTTTCAGCATTTTAATTTCGTAACTTTGGGGGGTCATATAACACTGTTACCCTCCCCAGGCTCATCACATTAGTAAACTCCCTTTATAATACTTAAGCTAAAGGTCAATAGGGTTAAGCCCACTAGAAAGCCCTAATACATTTCACACAATGCTGCCTAAATCGGATTAAGAACCTAAGTAACCATTGCGTATTAGGAAGGCATTCCACATGGTATTAAGAGAAGATTTCTAATACCTAGCTTGGTCAAACTAGCTTAGTCGGACTGCTTGATTTTTAAACCTAGACAAGTGATTATGACAAAATATTACATTGAATTAAATGTTTGATACTAAGCAAATGCGTTGAATATTATGCTACCAATCACAATAAAAGCAGACAAACATGGATGCAAAAAGATAAGGGCAATGCTAATGGACATAAAACACCTGTTTGTGTTGATGGTCGCGCTTGATTTGAAGTGTGAACGAGAGAAAGGTTCCATGAAGGTCCAAATCCTATCAATAGCAACACGCTCCTGTACACACTAGGAAACATAAGGAATACCTCCAGGAGGCACATTAGTGGGAAAAGGTACCAACACTTATTGAACACAACAAAAAACATAAGGAACCCTAACCTAATTATTTGCACTCCCCCTAAAGAGTCAAGGGAATAGGATATTGTAGAGGTTGGGGGGAAACCCTAAGGCTAAACCCCTATCCTCGTCGTCGAGATAAACAAAGTCATCATCCATGAGACCATATGTGCCATCCGTGTAGTCATGTAAATTTTCTTTTTCATCATAGGTGTCCATGTTTACTAAGAAGGTCACTAGACGCCTATAGTCATCTTGGTCAAAAGGGTAGGCTTGTGCAATGGGAGAAACGCTCTCTACTAAGTATGGATCAGAAGTGGTCAAGAGACGTATCAGCCATTCTAACTCCTCAAAATTCCTCTCACATGCTAGCGTACCTATCAAATCCCATTCACATTCAAGCACTGGAAAGACCATGTGAAATATTTGTGAAAAGTAACGAGGGTACCTCTCACCCAAGGCAGGAGTGGATGACTCTAGCGTACTAGCCATATCTGTACACGCAAATAGATGATGGTTAGAGTGCAAATATTACAAGGGTCGTGTTCTTGTGCATAATTTGTTTTTATGATTTGTGTGATGGCTCTTGCTCTTTTACTTTTTTATCTTGTTTTTGTGAGTATAAGGCTTTATATATACATTCCCTAAGATCGGAGATTAAGAGGTCAGGGAGAAAGGTTGAGAGGGAAGCAAGTGAATGATGGATGTCCACAAACACTCCCCCCTTCCTTGGGTAGATCATACCGTTTGAAATGAGCTTGTCACCCTTTGAAATTGAATTGTTCCAGTTGGTAATAGGTGAGGATTTTTGCCAGTAGTTTTCTATTACCCTAGGTGCCTCGTCAAGTTGCAAGGGTGGTAAGGTACTCTCCTAGGATCGAACTTGAAGTGGTTCATCAGGTGATTCTTGAACACTGGGAGGTGTGGATTCTTTTGTAGCTTCATTGAGGTCCATTACTATAGATGGAGGCTGTGTAGAAGCTTTTACCTCTATGGATGTAGTACATGAGGAGCTAGAAGCTTCATGGAACTCCCCCCTTCTTGAGCTAGGTGGAATAAATTGGGTTTGCCTTGGAGCCCAAACTAGCTCTGGACTAGGTGTGTAGCATTCTGTGATCTTTCCCTTCCCACGGTCTGCCATTGGCTTTAGCGTTACACTGTTTGACTCATATGGGTTTGTTGTCGATAGGGAAGGACACATTTTACGTTTAGGTACCCAAATTTGCTCATTTCCATCATAGTATCCTTGGGCTTTTAATAGTCGTTTAGGAATCCAGCGCCACGTTTTCTTACATTTCTTGGAGCGAGTGGGACGTTTCTTACGAGGCTTCCGTTTTTTAGCATCAGTCATGGTTACTAAAGAAGCTGTAGGGACCCACTTGTATGCTTTCTTTGTTATATTAGGATGGTTCATGTGTGTCTCAAGCTTTCTTTCAACTACATCAGTTGAAGATCTAGAGAGTTGGGCTATGGGGACGTATGGTTCAACCTCTTGGACATGCAATGTCTTGGGTTTTATTTCCTTAGGCAATATCTCAGGGACTATGGCTTGAGTGGTAGGGATAAGAGTTGGTTTTTGCGTTGTGACACCCCCAGTCCCCCAATCAATAGTGCATTTGGTGGCTATCATCCACATGCGTCCTAGGTTTATATTACCCTCCATAGTTCCAGTAGGCATGACCAAAAAGTCTTGAGCTACAATTCCATTGTCATAACTGACAGAAGTGTGCCAGATTCCAAAAACCGTAGTTTTTTTCTTGTTGACACCCTTGACTTGGATAATACTCTCAGATAGAGGTGGCTTCCCTAACTGACACCACACCCCATAGGATAGCAGATTATATTTAGCACCCGTGTCCAATAAGGCGTTATATAGCACTTTTTCATAGGCACTATTTAACTCAATAGGGTATCGTAGAGGTGTGTCAGAGTCCAACCAATCCTCTTCGATTTCCACGTGGAATGCATTTGTGACTCCAAGGTTAGCCTCTCGTTTTTGTCTTATACGTTGTTGTCGCTCCTTAGCCTCAGCTTGAGCTTGTATCTTCTTTAACTCGGTTTGTGCTTTGGCGGCCTTCTTTTGATGAATGGCCCGTAGTTATTCTTGGATTAAAGGATCATAATATCTTTTGAATTTACTCCCATTGAGGAATCCAATGGTTTCAACTCCATCAAGAGTTTCCACACGAAGGGTACCTTGTGGGGTAATTTCACATACTCTATATGGTCCTTTACCAGCATATTTCAACTTTTTCTTCTCTTTACGTACTCCATACATAAGGAATTTATCACCAACCTTGATGTCCTTGTCCTTCACATGGCGATCAAACCACTTCTTTCTCCTATCCTTTTCCACAAGAGCATTTTGCACAACCAACTATCTCTCTTCGTCTAGTTTTTCTAAGATATACAAACGCTCGGTTAAGGGGTTACCATTCCATCCTTCTTGCGAAGCTACCCTAAGACTAGGAATGACAAACTCCCAAGGCATAACCGCTTCCTGGCCGTATACCATTTTGAATGGCGTACAATTAATAGCCACTTTATAAGCAGTACGATAAGCCCATAGAGCATATGTCAACTTCAAATCCCAATCAGTGCGATGAGCTTCTACCGTCTTGGTTAAAATAGAGATTAGAGTCTTGTTGGTGCTCTCGGCTTGTCCATTAGCTTGCGGGTAATAAGGTGTAGACTTATGGTGGGATATCATAAACGTTGTGGTAAGCTCTCTTATTACCTCATGTATAAAATGGGTACCATTATCACTAACAATTTCAAAAGGGCAACCAAATCTTGTGATAATGTTCTCAAAAAGAAACTTAGCTGTTGTCCTCGCGTCAGCTTTTTGTGAAGCCTTAGCTTCAACCCACTTTGTTACATAGTCCGTAGCAACTAGAATATATCGAGATTGAGTGTTACGAGCTACGGGACTAATTGGACCTACAAAGTCTAAGCCCCATTTTTCAAATGGTTGGGTTACTTTAATAGGATGTAAGGGCATTCTGTCTTTGCGCTGTGTGGTCTTGTAACGTTGGCACTCATCACACCCTTTTGTAAAAAGTGATGCATCCTTAAATAAAGTTGGCCACCAATAGCCTGATTGCAGCACCTTTCTAGCAGTCAGGTCTCCTGAAAAATGTCCTCCTGCTATGCCCATATGTGCTTCTTGCAAGATATTCAAATATTCATCCTCGCAGGCACAACGCCTAAGAATATCGTCCTTGCCTAGTCTATACAGAGTTCCGGCAATCAAACAATAGGGTTCACATTCTTTTACTAGCCTTCGAGCGATATCCTTACGAAGTTCCTTGGGTGGAAAACCATTAACTAAAAAGTTAACAATGTTCTCACTCCATTCAGGCATAGTCTCAACTATGAATAGGGAAGTATCGGGTAATTCATCATCAACTCCTGTAGGGGCTTCACCATTGGGTATGCGAGACAAATGATCAGCCATGACGTGCCTTTTACCGGGTCTCACTACAATCGTGAAATCAAACTCTAGAAGAATTAACAACCATCGTGTGATTCTTCCTGTGGAGCATGGCTTGTTTACCAGATACAGCAACGCTTGATGATCCACATAAAATACAAACTTGTTTGCCAGAAGGTAGTAGCAAAATTTCTTTACTTCATAAACCATTGCTAAACCTTCTCTCTCTATAGTGGTGTAGTTCCTTTCAGCATCGTTCAATTGACGGCTTGCAAAGCTAATGGGATAGTCCAATTTATGTTCTCTTGGTTGAGTGAGAACACACCCAATAGCAAAGTTTGATGCATCAATATGCACATGGAAAATGACATCCCAGTTGGGTGTCCTTAAAATCGGAGCACTTGCTAGTGTTTTCTTCAATTGTCATAGGCCTGGTCACACTCTTCAGTCCATTTAAATTCAATGAGAAGCTTGTACAAAGGATGTGCTATCTCAGCGAAAAATAAAATAAACCTTCGATAATAACCCACGTGTCCCATGAACCTTTGAACTCCCTTGTAATTGGTTGGTGGTGGTAACTCTAGAATCACTTTAATTTTGCTCTCATCGGTTGAGATACCATTCTTAGATACTATATGCCCTAAAATAACTCCATGCTTGACCCAAAATTGGCATTTGAACGGGTTCAATGAGATATGATATAACCTACACTTTTCAAACACCTTCCGCAAACATGATAGATGTTCTTTCCAAGAAGAGTAAACACAAAGGTCGTCTAAGAAAGCTTCACAAAACTCTCTCAAATATTCTTTAAAAGCAGTGTTTATTAATCGTTGGAATGTAGCAGGGGCATTTATTAAGCCAAAAGCCATCACACGAAATGCAAACACGCCAAATTCTGTGATGAAGGCAGTTTTAGATTGGTCCTCTAGCGCTATTGTGATTTGGTTGTAGCCTGAGTACCCATCTAGAAAGCTATAAGCTTCCTTGCCTGCAACTCTTTCGAGTACATGTTTGGAATATGGTAGGGGGTAATGGTCTCTTCTAGTAGCTGCATTAACTTTTTTGAGGTCCACGCACACCCTGAGTTTCCCATTCTTTTTTGGCACGATAACTATTGGAGACACCCATTTAGAGTGTTCAATAGGATATATGAACCCACATTTGATAAGCTTTTCTAGTTCTTCTTGAATGATCTTTGCGTACTTAGGATTCATCGGGTAGGGTCTTTGTTGTACGAGCTTCGCAGTGCTAATCATAGGGATCGTATGTTGGACCACAGAAGGTGGAACACCTTTCATATCATGGTATGTCCAAGTGAATATGTCCTTTAATTCCTTGAGAAGCTCTTTGAGGACCACCTCTTCAACTTCTGTGAGGTCTTGGGCAATAAAAACAGGTTTTGATTCTTCATCGGGGTCGGCTAATTTTATTTCTTTAACTATTGCCGGACCATCATAGATTCCATTATTCCCATCGATAGGTATTCTTTGGGCTTTTGTGTACACAACCTTTGCTTCCCCTGTGGTGTAAGATTTGAAATGTTCTGGTGCAGGATGCAAGTCTGTGGATTCTGGTTGTGCTTTGGTATGTGCTTCCATTTCTGCTTTCTTGTGTTGTCGAGCTAACTCTTGGTTTTGATGCCTCCTTGCTTTGCGGCTCAACTTTGGCTTGTCTATGATCTCTAATTGGGCTATGTCATGGGGTCGTGGTCTACACCACATAACATTTTGGAGATATTCACCCCAATCGTCTACCAATTTTTGATGAGCATCACATGCTCCTATATAACTGAGCCATTCTGCTGAGGATCTCTTCTTTTTTATCCTAGCACGTACATTGGCTCGATATCGACGCCTCTTAAAGTTTTTCTTTTTCTTATTTGAGACCTGCTTTTGATTTGCATTTAGATCTGGCTCACTAAAGGAGTCCTCGTTGGTGTCCTCTTCACTCTCGGAGGAGCTATCATCGGTTGATGTGCTCGATCCTTCCAAATGTTTTGACTCTGAACTTGCTCCACTCTCTAATTCATGAGATTCAAAATCCGTTTCACTCTGGGAGTCCGTGTCTTAGTCGTGTTGGTCAAAGTCTTCTATTGAGCTATCGGTGTCACTGTCAGATTGGTCTACAATTGCCTTGCCCTTAGAAGATGCATGTATGGCACTTATCATGTTCAAAGGTGCAATTTGTGGTACCTCTTTCCCCTCTGGTGTGACCCAAGTGGTTCCTCTATTTCCCCAGGTATCTATGGTTGCAGCTAGGTGTACCCAGTCCACGTTGTCTGATTTCGTCATACCCGGTAACACATCCATGTAAGGAGAATCTTGGCCAATGTCTGTATCCTTCTTACAAGTGTAACAATATTGTAGTGGGGCCGAGTGAACTGTGGTGTCAGAGCGATGATCAATAATGGTTTTACTCCCTAAGGGGTGTACCTTACCAGTCACCAAATCCACTCTAAGGACAGAGTCTTGGAATTGCAAATAGACATGATTTTTAGACCAATCATGAACCATTTGTGCTTCCCTCATGAATGGTCGTCCTAAAATCATTTCATATGACATAAGGTGTTTAGAGAAATCCATTACAATGAACGTATGTCGTACCTTGTGTCCTAGAACTTTGATCTTAAGATCCTTGAGCATCCCCATAGGTTTGGCTATGGTACCAATTGCCATCTTTACCACAATGTTAGTAACACTGAGGCGGGGTTTTCCCATGGATTCCCAACAATCTTTTGTAACGATGCTAACTCCCGCACCACCATCAAGAATTCCCTTTATAGTTAATCCCTTGGTAGTGATGGGTAGGGTCGCATTAGACTCGTCGCATTCAAAATGCTGCCCTAATTTGTTAATGGGTACCTCGATCACAGACTCGTGTCCATCTAAGTCAAGTGATTGCACATGATTTTCCTTATCAATCATAATCGAGTCAGGAGTATTTGGTTGCGCAAACTGCGGTAATCCCGTTCGTAGCTCTTCGTTAAGGAATGCTCGAAGTGCAAGGAATAACTCAGGATCTCCATACAGCTTTGCTATGATCGTGGTTCGGATTTCAGAAGACATGAAGTCCACTAGTTTGGCAACATTCATTGGCATTTTGCAGGGTGTAGGTCCTTGACTAGGAACTGGTGAGGATGGAATCTCATATTCCTCAATGGGATCAGGTATTCCTTCGTTAAACATCCTTTCCAACAAGAAACGTGTATGCTCACTTTCTGATGTCCCGTCCTCACTCCCTTCTTGGATGATACTAGATATGGCTAACGGTCTATGGTTCATGTGGGGTGGATGAACTTGTGTGGGAAACACTGTGTCATGAATTCTGACATGCATGGGTTCTGGTTCTAGTTTCCCTTGAGTCTCCTCCACTAAACCTCTTAGATGTTTCACCTGCTCAATCTCGTCTACTGGGTTTGGGTACGTCCCAATCTTCTTTTTACGATTCTTCCCTTTTTGCCCCTGCGGTTTATCTTGGGGGTCTTGGATTGGATTTGGAAACACTTGTGGTGTTTTCAGAGGCTCTTTATGGTTTTCTCTTATTCGGTTTTCATTTGGTTCCATGTTACGGTTTTCTTTGTCGGTCTTTCCCTTTGTGGTATTGGTTCTAGTCTCCATTGTCTCGATTGAATGTGAATCATCCTCGAGGTCATTCATATACACGGGGTCATCTCCTGTTCCTATGTTTGTTTTGGAACTTGGCTTTGAATTTCCCGTATTCTGCGACCTCTTCCTTCGTGTCTTCTTTTTCTTTGCTTGGATAACTGACGCGGTATCTCTCTCTTCGAGGATATGGCCTGGCCCTTGAAGCATGGACCATGTAATCGCATAAGCGGGTGCGACAGGTGGTATTGGCGATGTCACACTAGCAATTTCGACCAAATTTAGGGGTGTGATTTTAGGCGCATTTGGGTTATAGGGGCATTGGGAAATCAAGTGATCTATGCCACAATGATTACATGTGAGTATTGGCATTGCAGACGTGCTCCCTTGATTCATTTGCATCTGTGCAGCATTCTTTTGCAGCCTAATAGGGCACTCCGCTGCCCGATGTGGTCCACCACACTCGTAGCATTGAAGAGGTGGCCTCCTAGCCTGGGTGTTGATATTTTGACCTCTGGATGCGAGAGCAGTAGCTTGATAAACCGGCTTGACTTGCCCCCAACAATCTTCCATGTAGTATATAGGAAACTCTTCCAATGTATCAAGTCCGTAGGCAATACTAGTGTCTATTTCCTCCTCACAGCCATCTGCATAAGCATTGGATGGCTCGCAACCCACTTGGTTCATAGGGGCGACTCTTGGATGCGGGGGCTGTGGTCCTAGCACAGGAGGTGGTAGCGGTGTAGCTTGTACAACATTTTGAGATCTAGGGACCATGTGTTGCGGTAGTTGCTCAACAGGTGGAGCAGGCATCAATACAGGAGCTTGAGGCGCATCCGTCCAGGCTACAGGTGGTCTATTTTCCATCATACGTTTGATCATTAAACAATCCTTAGCTTGGTGACCATACCTACCACATGCGTTGCAAGTTCCATTAAATTTTACTCTAAACGTAGGGCACTCACTAGTGCTATGTGGACCTAAGCAAATGGAACACCATTGTTGCTCCCTTCTTGGATACATGTGACTATTTTGAGGGGGTCGATTATCCTTAAGAGACTCTTGGATTGCCTTGGTGAGGTCTGTCAAGAATGTCTCAAATACCTTTGGCTCATTGGCAATGGGCTTTGCAGTCATGGGTTCATACTCAATGGCTTGTGAGCTAGTGGATCTCGTGTCAGTAGACACCCTCATGCCTACTATCATCAAGTTGTCCTCTAATTGGATTGCATTGGCAGTGACATCTTCCCAGGTTGTGATACCTCTAATCACTAGTCCATTATAGATTCCTTCATTCCTCAACCCTCGAATGAATTGATCAAGCAGTTGGTTATTGTTGAAGCACTCATTTACATGGCAGCGAGAGTTTAAGTGCTTTAGACGACTGATGAAGTCCCTTAATGACTCTCCTTTCTTACGTTCGGCCTTCTGTAGCTGAGATGCTACACCCCAAAGCACACCTTCTCGTATGTACTCCTTTAGAGGCAACCTTCGAAGGGTAGGGTAGATTGTTTTCTCGTCCACCCTTAGGGTTCTATACCAATCTCCAGCCTTCCCAATTAATGTCAAGCTTAAGGCATTGCACTTATGTAGTTCGTTGCGTTCCCCTAAGGAATCACATACTTGTTCAAACACTTCAATGTGTTTTCTAGCATCTTCGTCCCCATTGAATTTTTGCGTGAGTTTGACAATTTGTACTGCCTTACTTCTAGGCTCTCTATCAGATGCATGACGCATATTTTCCGCGATAGATCGACCTATGGTTTGAGCAAACGCTGCCAAGTCACCTATGTGAGGAGGCAGGACTGGTGGAGGTACTCTTGGAATCATATGTGGGAGAGGGACGGGTACCGGTCTTGGCATATGTGTGGATGATGCAGGATATGGAACATAACCGGGCATAGGTCCACTCGGATAAGGGCTAGGGAGCGGAACTCGAGGAGCATAAACAAGTGGTACAATTGGAGGTGTGGGGGCCATGTGTGCATAAGGGGCTAGAGGCACATACGGTCGAGGCCCCATATTAGGTACTACGACACTAGGTAGTGGCACTACGCTAACCGTAGATGTCATCGGTACATTCTCTGTCAGGCCTATCCCTGGAGTGAGCACTGCGTTTTCCTTAATAGAGGGTTGAGCCAAGTAAGGGAAGCTAAAGTTGTCGCTCGGACGCTCAGATTGCATAGAGACCCAGGTGAAATGACGTAAGATGGGTCCATGGGACTCATTAGAGGAGTCTCCATTTGTGATAGAGTAGGCTGTTGATCCTTGCTCGTATCCAGAAATCTCATGGGGCCAGTTGAGAGTATATTTACCCCTCGGTTTTGCCTTTCTGATTGAATAATTCCATGGATAACATTACAGATCATTTTCTGTTGATCTTCGATGCTCGTGGCACTAGAGGTGGATCGTACAATCTCTATCCATCCTACATGGTAGGCGTGGCCAGAGTGTAGACCCGTCAACACCTCAGTGTGGAGGTCGTATGTCCAATGATCATTAATGAACAATCCTTCTAGAGTCGACGTGTTAACGGTTTCTTGTGAGGTAGAAGCAATGTTGCTCCCCGTGGTTTTACTTGTCACCAACGGTACTCTAGAGGGAACTTCTGAAGGAGGCAGCTCAACAGGGCCTTCTTGGTAAGAAGTTGGCAGGATATCCACATGGACACTCTTTGGTGGTGTGGGGTCCACGTGCGATGTGAAAGGAGAGTCCACTTCCCCACCCCCTTCGTGTGCTTCATTTGCATCAGGTTCCGAGCGAGTAGCTCTACCTAATGTTTCCATGAAACGGCTAAACATACTAGTACTAGGCTGTGGAGCTTCGGGAGGTGCATGGCCTTCTCTCTCAGTGTTTTGGGTAGGGTATGCTTCCATGATTTCTGAGTCGGAGGAGGAATCACTAGCGGCTATTTTAGGGTCTTGGGTGGTGCTACCTTGTGTCCCCGCTGAGGGTCTAGAGCCTATCGTGGATGGGTAATGGGTGTCCGTATGAACAGAGGCACCCTCAATATGCTCGTGTTCTAGCACCCGCCCAGAGCGTAAGTGCATGTGCTTTTGATACCCTAAGGTGTCAACAAGCTACTCTAGGAGGCCTTGTGACTAGTTTTTTGTGTGTTTTTTGTTTGTTTTTTTGCTAGATTTTTTAGAGCGTGTCGTGGAATGGGCCGTGTGATAGCTTGAAACGAGCGTATCGCTAGGAGGGACGCGCTGTGCTTTACAGCCCACCGTTTGGTTCTATTTTGCTCCAGAAAAGCCCGAAACAGTCTTTTCCTAGCTGGGGAACTAGGCTCCAAATAGCAAGTCTAAGGGTGCAAGTGGGAAGAGAAGGGAGGAGAGTGGAGGACTTGCCCCACATGCTCTCATTCCCTCTTGAGGGGGTAGGGTATATATATAAGAGTGAGTCTAGTATATATCATAGGATTGAGGATTGAGGCCTGGGCCTGGGCTTGGGCTTGGGCTTGGGGAAATGATCCCGATCCCGATCAAAATTTTAGTGATCCCCCCAGTCACTCACGCTTAAATATTTTCGATTTTTTTCCCCTCACTCACGTTTTTTTTTTTTTATATAATTTTTTGGTGGATATTATTTGGTGCGCGTTGACCTCACCTAACTATTTACTGTCTCACCTACCTACTGACCTGCTAATCAGTGGTTCACCTAATTACTAACCTACTTAATTAACTAACTGTGCGCCTATCTGTGCACAAACCAGAAAACACAAAAAATTGAAACTCGACAGAACTGTGCAGTGCAAACCAAAAAATGCAGAAAACGCAGAAACGCAAGAAATGCTAACTGTGTAAGCTGAAATCTGAGCTTAATAGAACTAACAAAACAGAGCTTAACAGAACACAGAAAACTTGAATGCAGTCAACAACATTGTGTCTTTCTCTACTGTTTTTGCATAACAACAATAATCAAACTTAAGCCACGCCTTTCCTACATAAAAAATAGCTTCAATAAAATTTACAGGTCGCCATTGGAGCTTCACGCGCAGCAGCTCCCCGGTAGCGGCGCCAAAAATGTCACGGCTAGGGACTTGCTACGTGCCGTGTGCGAGCCACAAAGGCTCCTAGCACACAGTTATACAACAGACAAGCTCACAAGGAAGAATGGTGTGTCACTCACCTTTTTGCGTAGTTGCGAATGAAGGATTCCTGCGCCGCGAAGAAGAGGGAGACGCCGCTACGCTGCGCTCAACCGCCTCGCCGCCGTCGTGCCGCCGCAACGCTCGATCACACACACACTCTCACACTCTCTCTCACACGTACACACACACACACACAAGGAGATGGTGAAGGAGAAGGTGGAGATGGAGCAAGAGCGGCTTCTATTGCACAATGAGAGAATGAGTAAAAATTAGGTTTAGTGGCTTTTATATGAGCTCACCCCATTCACACTTGGGCGCCCATACTTAGCCAACTAACTCCTTGAATATTCCAGTTAGAGTGCGCCTGTCATCGGCGATCACCCTTACCCTGTTTCTATTGGTCCGACAAGCCCAGTACTTGACTCTAAATAATACAACGTTTATAGATCATAGGGTGTCCGTGTGCCGTGAGGGTTAACAGCAACTATATCATATTCCTAGGAAACAAAATGAAGATGCCGATTTACTTGCACAACAAGCAGTTACATGTGTTGAGAAAGAAGTGCAGGTCATCATGGTAGCAACAACTGTTAAGCAACCGAGATACCAAGGATTGGAGTCATTGACTCCCATTATTAGCTACATTTTGGAGGGTGAGTTTCCACAAGATTTCACAAAGGCTCAGAAGAGGAGACTCATGAAAAAGGCAAGCGCGTATCTCTTTCTAGAAGGATACCTCTATCAAAGAGGGAAGGATCAAGTGTGCAGAAGAGTACCAACTATCAAGGAAATTCCAGCCATTCTAAAAGGTTTGCATGAAGAGGCATGTGGTGGTCATTTTGCCCAAGAGTTAACTGTGAAGAAGATTTTGCTTGCGGGGTATGTTTGGCCAAGTCTGCATGTGGATGTCCGACATTGGTGTAAAAGTTGTCACAATTGTCAAGTAAATGGGAATAGAAGATTGGTTTATGGTCCAAGGCAAATCGTGCTTGCAAATGGACCCTTTGAAAAGTGGGGCATTGATACTATGGGTCCTCTCCCTAGGACAAAAAATGGTAAACTCTACATTCTAGTGGCTATAGACTATATGACTAGGTGGGTGGAAGCACAAAGTGTGGCAAAGGTAAATGAGAGGACAGTGAACAAATTTGTCTACACTCACATTTTTTGTAGATTTGGCACACCTTTGGAGATTGTTTTTGATAATGGTCCAGGGTTTAGAAAGGGCTTGCTCACAGAAGTCTGTGAAGAACTTCACATTCTACATCATCATAGTACACCCTACTATCCCCAATCAAATGGTTTGGTAGAAAAAGCTAATGGTGTCATTACAGGCATCATTAGAAAGATGGTGAAAAACAAGACAAAGTTGTGGGATGACTTCTTGGATGGTGCCTTGTGGGCGTATCGAACCACATATAGGGAAGCCACGGAGTTCACACCATTTCACTTGGTCTATGGTCAAGAGGCTTTACAACCAATTGAGCTCAACATTCCAACAATGCGACTTCATGGCAAAGCAGCACAAGATGATCAAGAAGCATGGATGGATCGACTTCTTACCTTAGCTGAGCTTGAGTGGAAAAGAGAAGCAGCATATGAGTGCAACAAGAGGAAAGCTACGCAGGCGAAGGAGAAGCTTGACAAGAAACTAAAGGACAAAGGCATCAATGAAGGAAATCTTGTGCTAAGGTATGACAATCGACTCGATAATCATTTTGATGCCAAATTTGAAACTAGATGGCAGGGGCCATACATAGTTAAGAAGGATTTCAATTCAAGTTACTATCAACTTCTGGACTTGAATGGGAAAGAGCACTCTAGGAAGGTAAATGGTTATCACTTGAAGCCCTATTTGAGTCACCTTCTACCCAAGGATCTACCAAAGATCTATCAAAGGGCAGTTGTCTCATGTAAGTATTGTTACATGAAGCATGAGTGTAACTCCAGCCAAAATTCTGAGGGGCCAAATAATGAGGATCTCGTCAAGGACTCTTAAGCACTCTCTTTGGAAAAGATGCTCTATGATGGTACATGAATATACCATCATCCTGGGGCAAATCTACTGATAGCCGTTTTTCGGCTCTCCGTAATTGCCATAGTGAGTTAACCCACCCTACCAAAATCATCCAAACACTGTGGCTATCCCTACCATTTCACTGTATATAGGTGTGTGTGAGTTAGGGGACTTTTCCCATATCTTCTTAAAAACCCTTAATTAGCTAGTCATTGGGCTAGTTGAGCCAAAAAAATAAAAAATATAAAAAATATAAGTATATTATAGCCCATTTGTGTGTAAATATTTCATTGTATATAGGGCCTAAATAAAAGGATTTTTCATAATTATTTTGGTATTTATTTAAATATTTCTACCTATGGTGTGTTATTTATGCTATGTACATTGACTCAACATTACCATATTTTTTCTTACCATTTTACATACTCTTTATTCCATATAAAAATAATTTCATGCAAGCTTCTCTTATTTTTGGTGTAACTCCATCCCAACAAAAATCCAAAAAAGCTAGTTCTATTTATGTGTATATTTTTTCACTATTGTTATGTTTTCCTTCCTACATCTATTCTCTATTACTTTCATAAATTAGACCACCAAAAATATTCATCTTTTTATGGTAGACTTATAATGAGAGAGATTTATTTTGACTCCTTTATATTTTTTCCACCTATATTATTTATATTTGACATGTACATATATTTTTTTGACCCCTCAATATTTGATTTTCTTAGTTGTACTATTCACTTATATCATGATCTCAACAATATCTTCAATTATAGACCTACCAAATAAGGTCAAGGATATGTGGCATGCATGCATGCACTATGGGGGGCTCACTCTTGGAGGTATTCAAAAGAATCATCCAAAGAAGGACCTCACAAGGACTTTGGGCAGTGGAAAAAACAGTCGGTTTTGCTGAATTTTTAAAGATCACATGCTCCCCGAATTTTAAAAGGTGATACAAACAAAATTTGTAGCTCGTGGGCTGAACTTTCACCTCAATTTTTTTTCATATTTTTTTGAGCTACGAGCTGTGAGCTATGATTTTATTGGTGGACCCTAGTTTGCCCATGCTATGCAGCCACACTCCCTCTTCCACTTTATCATTTTCCTCTTTCACACACACCTCCACTCATCATCCCCATCTCTCTCACCACTCCTCTCTGCACCCTACTCACCTTCTTCTCAACCTTGAAGAATAAGAGAAACCATGGTGAACTCATATCTCCTACACACACTTCCATTCCAAAATTGACCACCTAGTCTCATTTTTCCTCATCCATATTACCCATATCTATCAAAAAAACCACAAAATTCAGCCTCTTCTCTTGAAAGACAGCATCACAGTGATTGATTACTCATGTTCACTTACCTTGGCTTCCAAGGAAGGTCAAGAGTGGAGAAAAAACGTACCGTCAAAGCTAGTGGACCGTCAACAAGCGTCAAAATTGATCCTACTCAAGACACTTGGAGCATCAACATTGTAAGAAATCCATGTTTTCTTACCTATTAAGAGTTTTTTCTTCCTTATTTGTATCCTACATGGATACTCCCATTGTAAATATCCAATTCCATTTGTAAATCAATAAAAATACTAACTCTACTAATTTACTAACACTAACCTACTATAAAAAGTCCTATCACCTCCACTTCTCTCCTCTCTCTCTTCTTCATCTATCCACACCAACTTCTTGATAATTCCAAGCAAAAGAAATTAGATAAGTGCTGAAAATCTAGCCCAACCATGGTTAGAGGAGTAACCCTAGCCTTCAAAATTGCTATAAAAGGAGGGTGTAGCTAGCACAAATGGGGGGAGCCATAAGCAAGAGCTCAACCTCTGTAGAAGGAGCTCTTGAGTGGAAGCTCATTGTCTTATGCATATGCATGTGTTGTATTAGGTGTGATTAGCAAGGGAACTCTATGCAATTGTAAGAGAGAGTGATCATTCAATTGAGAGTAGGAAATCTATCATTTCTCCTACTAGTGTAAGCCCAACATTTGCTGAATCAAGGAGGGTGGATTTGGAGTAAGTTTGGATAATTTGTCTCTCTTCCAACGTGAATTAATGGACAACAATGATGTGTAAGTGTTTTGGTGTTTTTGTTTTAAAGTTCTTGATAACTTGTCTCTGGGTGTTGTCATCAATTTAGCGATAAATCCCACATACTGTAAGAGGGCGACACGGTGGAGAGGACTCTCTTGGCTTTAAGATAGTGATTGGGGTGGCTTTTCTTGTGATGTGTTGTGGTGTAATTTACTCAAGCTATGTTGAACAAATACTAATCTCACTTTCATTGGTCATGACAGATTTGTAAGAAGGTATTAGTGCAACAATCACCCCCTCCCCCTTCCCTCTTTTTCTTACATATATAATTGTGTTTGCTTGATCACTGTCGAACATTTCAAAGCAGCCCGAGCATACTCTCTCTCTCTCTCTCTCTCTCTCTCTCTCTCTCTCTCTCTCTCTCTCTCTCTCTCTCTCTCTCTCTCTCTACGCGTCCTAGTTCGCATCCAAAACTAGGTGGTGCCCCAAATTTGTGTAGGGTCAGGTTGCGGGTTTGTGTGTGTGTTTGCTGTTTTTTCCAACCCCAACCCAATTGAGCAGCACGGGAGCCTAGAAAAGTGCTTAGAGGCCACTATTCTTGTTGCCCGCCCCGGACCGCCTCACTACATACCTGATGACTCACACAAATCCATAATCGACCTCAACACAAATAGAGAGATATAGAGAGCGGGAGAGAGCGAGAGAGTACGTGTAGATGCACCTCCTACATTGGAGTTCTAGACCGACACCGCAAGAAAGAAGAGAGCAAAGTAGAGGAGATAAGACATGACCATTGGGTGCAATCTCCCCCGTGCAAGAGTGACCATTTCCCTCTTACACGTATTTGATTTATAGATTTCTTGAATGGTCAAAGTGAGTACAAACTGGCTGGGTAAACATAAATGACCAAAGCTCATAAAAGAGCACTTGAAAAATAAATTATGCATAAAATATAATATACTTTTGAGATCCTTTCAGATAACTCTTAGCCTTTTCCACCTATCTACTGAACTAAACAATAAAATATCAATTGCATAACACCAACACTCTTGGATATGGAATGCAATTCCAACCAAGAGCCATGCTCCAATGCTTAAGCTTTCCATCTTCTCCATCTTCATTACTATGCTATTTTGTATGCTAAGCAAGAAGATTGATGATAAGTGAGGAACTATTTCTTTCTCCTATGAATTTTTCTTCTCTCTCTTCCCTACCCTCATTCCCACCTAGCTCTCTCCACCTTTGAAGGTGTTTGAGGCATTGGGACTGAGACCGGGGATGGTTAATGCTTTCTACAAAGTCTATGTTATGCTCGTGATGCATGAATCTATCCATCTTCATTGCATCAACTAGGTCACAAGGAACACAAATATTTTATTGTACCAAGTACGTCTTGATTGGAGAATCTATAATACAAAAGCCTATTGGAAGGGGGACTAGCTTCACATAAATCCAGTCCTCAATGTTGTCAAGTTCTCTAACCTCTCTCTTGCAAAAGTATTGTTCATGCCAAGTTAATCTAGTATTATGGATATGTTGCTACCTCTAATTAATTTCACCCTCTATGCTCTCAAAGTAGTCTCACAAAAATGCTCACTCTAATTCTCTTAATTCCGCTATTCTCAAACTTCATAGGCCATTTCCATTACAGGAAATTTACATGCTTCATCCAAAAGGATATGAAGTAAAATGTAAGGAGAACATGGTTTTCATATTAAAGAAGAGATTTTATGGTTTAAAGCAGGCATCAAGATAGTGGTACTTATCAACTTGAATTTTGATCAATGGATATTGGATTATGGTTCAAAAGATGCAACTCAAATCATTGTGTCTCCACAAAGAATGAGGGAGATGGGAAGTTCACCATCCTAATGTTGTATGTTGATGGCATGCTGATTTCAAGTCCTAGCATGCAGGATATCAAAGATCTAAAAGAGGACTATCTAAATCTTCTTCAATATAAGATTTAGGTGCTGCAAAATGGATACTTGGTACGAAGATATCAAGGGACATGAAAAAAAAGACAATAAAGCTATCTCAAGAGGATTACATCAAGAAGGTACTAGAAAGGTTTGCAATGCAAGATGCAAAATTGATTTCTACACCTTTGGCTAGTCACTTTGAAATAACCAAAACACAAGAGGAGATAGCCTATATATCTATTCATGGATAATCCAGGTAAGAGAATTGGCAAGCTATGAAGTGGATACTTAGGTATCTAAAGGGGACAACCATGAATGCTTTGTATTTTGGAGGCACTGACATTTTCTTGCAAGGGTATGCTAATGGAGATATGGAATGTGTGACAAAGACACTCAAAGGAGCACTAATGGCTACATCTTCACAATTGGAGGCATGCCAATAAGTTGGGCTTCAAAGATGTAGAAAGTGGTCTCACTTTCTGCCACAGAAGCAGAAGATGTAGCAATGACGAAGGCAAGCAAAAAAATTTGTGGCTTCACAGATTCTTGGAGGAGCTTGGATACAAGCAAGAAAATTGTGTCTTGTATACTGAGAGTCAAAGCGCCATTCATCTTGCAAAGAATTCAGCCTTTCACTCAAGGAAAAAAGCACATTGAGTGAAATATCACTTTATATGCACTCTTTTGGAAGAGGAACAGCTAAAGCTAGGAAAGATGCACACAAGTTAAAATCCTCCAGACATCTTTACAAAGGTAGTCAACAAGAAGAAACTAGGATTTCTCTCATCTTCAATTATAATTCAAGGATAAGAATTTAGGATAGAAATCAGTCACACGTTTGGTGTGGATATCAGTCTCCAATTGGGAAATTGTTAAGTATGGAGCCTGATCTACCCGTTTTAATTTTTACTATTGAAAACACACATTTGTAAGGCCCTCATTATCAGAAGAAGCCATCATGCGTGAAATCACTCGTCAAAAATCCAAAAATTCACGGTCAGTCTCAAGCTTTTTGCCCAAATATTCCTTTCTACAGGAATATAATGGCCGGAGGGTGGTCGGAAAATGGTTGAAAAACAACCGAGCTCAGTTGGCCGGTTGGTCGATGGCCGAAAGTGAATGGCTAGTGGATGGATATCAATGACAATTCAAGATATACGTGTCTTCCCAAGGGTGGCCACACATCGGTGCATTGGAGATTCCAACTTGGACTTGTCTGCACAAGGGTGGCTACAAGGGGTTGCCTCTCATGAGAGAGGGAAGCTCTAAGGAGGCATTTTCTACAAACATTTTGTATTGTGAAGTGGATGCAACAAGGTGGGTGTGAGGTGGTGTGAGTTAAGCAAGCGGGAGATCTATTAAGGGTATAATACCTTTGTGTCCTGGATTTGGGACAGGGAACATTCATAGTTGCTGATGTTTTTGGTAGTAGAGTTGAGAAACCTGTTAATGGTTTTAGGTTGAAGAAATTCCAAGTGAAACCACCCCATTTGGAATGGCCTTTAGTAGGATTGATTCAACCAGAAAAGTTTACAGAAAGTGGTCTTGGTAGCAGGTTTAAAGCTCACCAATTTTAGAAGGTTATGACCAACAATGATGTTGAAGCTAATTGTAAAATGCACATTAGTTCAATAGCAGGACACAGGGATTAGAGTTCATAGCGGTCAAGTCAAATTTTTGAATTACCTGAAATCAAAATTTTGCTAATTGGATTTTTTTGGGTCGGATTTCTACTAAGGGATATTTAAAGATAAACTTTGAAATGTGGGTTGATTCCCCATTAGGTGAAATCATCGTGCAGCGGGCACCATTAGTCGTTAGTGTAAATCAGGGTGTGTTGTTTCAAGGTGCAAACCATCACCTCTGTTGCACTCTACATTACCATACGTTGTCACCCAACTTCTTCAAGTACACACCCACCCTACACTTACCTTCAACCATGGTGAGAGGGAAGTCGATCAGTGCAGCCCGAACTGGAGAATGATGAAACGCCAAGAAGATTACGCCGCAAGGGACAAGTGATGACTGTCAACATCAACAGCACGGAGGAAGAAGAGGCTTTGGATGAAGACGAGGTTGCTGCAGAGACTCCTCTCAGCAGAGTAAAGCGGCAGCAGTCCCTGATGGATCCCTTTACTAATTTTAAGGTATCCCTAGACCTAACAATAGAGCCTAATGTGGTGTGGCTGCAAAGCTTAGGATTGCAGAGACTCCTCTCAGCATAGTAAAGCGGCAGCAATCCCTGATGGATCCCTTTACTAATTTTAAGGTATCCCTAGACCTAACAATAGAGCCTAATGTGGTGCAGCTACAAAGCTTAGGATTGCATGCATTTGCAACTTTGCCATGGGATGAATGGAGGCATAATTACTATGCAAAGTCACAGCTGGATATTCGCAATTGGGAAGCCAATGTCAAGGCCATGTCTTCCAGCATGGAGCAATCCCGACAAAGAGATTGCACCAAGTATGATGTTACTCATTGATTCGAGACACATTGATTGAGGTAAATTAAGAGTGTTGTTATCAAAATTTTGTGTGAGCAAGGCTTATTACAGATATAAAAAACCAAGCAAGGCTGCAATCGACAAGGATACAACCTACGGTAGGTCAAGGCATGTGCTTAATAAGGTGTGCATAGTTTTTTTCAGTTTGTTTGGCAAAATGTTTCAAACCATGTTGTATATTACTATCAAGCAACAAAGGTGAGTGCAATTTAAGCACTCGAAGCATAAGCATGGCTTGTGACAGTTATCATAAGCACTCAAATTTTGTTACACACATTGATGGCAAGGGCCAGTGATTAGTTGCAGACCTGAATCAAGCACGACTTGAGTACACACAGTCTTGACCAGCAGCATGGCTTCTCTTGAGTACCTTGCTAGAGCACGCTTGTCAAAGGTTACATTTTTCTTCAAAGGCAAGGCCAAGGGCCAATTTTTTAGTATCTCAAGGAGACAGGCATAGCCTATTACTAGACTTGTTGAAGGCAGTAAGTTGCTCGGCATGGCCGACTCCTTGTCATTATTTATACAAGCTGACAAAGGATGCTTACCACACAGTACTGGTTAATTTCAATTGAAATTGCTCAACACGGTCGATTCTATTGTCATGATATCTATAGACACATCCGTTGGCTCTCAGCATAAAAATATTTATGTGAAGCAAGGCTTAAATTTAGGAATCTTGCATTGATATTTTTCCCGTTTGGGGTATGCTATGAGCACACACCCTTGGGGAATTTCTCCATATGTCTACAGGATATTTTAGGGCGTGTATATGATCCATATGCCAACTTTCTCTCGCGCAAAAGAGATGGTTATGATCTACATTTGAGCGAGATTTTCCTTCGACATCTCCAAACAACTGGTTACAGCAAGATGACTAGGTTAGACCATGTTCAGTATTGTTTATTTTTCCATGTTTATACATTTACATAAGAAACTACTGCTTTTGTGCAAAGCAAAGTGCTTTGACAATTTTACATGAAGCAAGGCTTCTCCCTTGTGCCAAGGTACTACCCAATGACTTGGCATCAAGGGCAGTGGCACACACGTTTGGGGAACTGGAAAAATAGGGAATATCACTCACAGAATCCCTACTAGTACATCTGTGCAAGGCACTTATGGTTTTGGCTCTCATGTTTGAGACCATCACTTTTGCCAAGGGCTTAAAATTTTGCATGCATGGCATGCTAGCTAGGTAGATTCAATTCTACCGCCTCGTGCAATATGCTTCCGCTATAAAACTAGACACTTTATCACGGACAAGATAAGTTCTGGATTGTTTAACATGATTTTTTGGTTGCTGTCAACGCAAAACAACACTAAAAGGAACCTAAATCTAAGACTTAATTCACTGGCAAAGTGCCATATTTAAGTCATTTTCGTACAGTCATGATCCCCTACACGGTAGGTGGGGCAAGATGTGACTTTTTTTTTCTGTTACCGCTCTCGATGAGAGCGTTATACAGCCAGATTGTTGCAGCTTATAGGATAAGCTGCACGCTTTGCATAAGATACACACGAGCATGGGTGCAGTATATACAAGGTAGTAACTTAAGGAAAGTTCCTCAGCCTAGCATTCTCTCTCTCTCTCTCTCTCTCTCTCTCTCTCTCTCTCTCTCTCTCTCTCTCTCTCTCATTCTTATTTCTCTTAAAGAATAATGAAAACTTTTTAAGAATCTTTTGATACATGTTTTGTTCGGGAGTCAGCCTGAGCCAAGGTGCCCTAACTCTCAACTAGAAATTGGGCAAGACGCCCTCTACATTAATCTTCATCGTCTCGTCGACTGAACAATAATTGCCATAAGGGCTATGAGCCACCCACACTAGCTAAGAGTCATTGTCAGATCTCGGGTACGACCCAACTGTTGGCATTCCTTGGGTGATTGTTCTTAAGATCGAACAAATCTACCCAGTGGAGTACACATTGACGTTAATGGACAAGCAAGACTCTTGTCATTACGGATGTTTAGGGTGTCATTTTTGCACTACATGTTTTCAGTGCGATGCTCGAGTTGAATTTTTGGTAACCATAAACTCACAACAGTTGATCTCTACCATGGATTCTAGATGCATTTCACTTGTGTGGATCTCCTGCTCTCTCTATAGCACTACAAGTGTCTATGGACGCATAGTATTGGGGTAAGACCCAGCGGGTGCTTACTAAATCACCCCATAGGCATTGAGAATCACAATTTGATATATTCCCGTTATACTTTCAAGAAAAGAATTCCGCAATCCACCATGCAGCAGTGAACAAAATTCAACTTTTCAAGTTGATTCTCAATATTCTGTATACGGTTAACTATGTTGGTTACCGTTACCTGCTAGTTGAGCAGTTTCTACAAAGAGTCTTACCAAGGGGTTTGACTATGTAGATTCTACCCAACGGGTTTGGATTGTGAAGGCAACACCCAGGGTTTCCAATGCAATGTTTCTTGGTTTTTTCACAGGTGGGAGATGTGCTCCTGTGCATTTGAATACGGGTAATTGAACTTTTAGTTCAATCCCAAGGCCCATGCCAAGTGCATGTCGGAACAAAGTATTTTGGGCCGTAGTGTCCAGTATACATTACGCTGTTATGAACTCACTTGTCGGGTTAGATTTGGCACATGTTGTCACATGGGATACAACATGGTCTAGAAACTTAAGGAGTTCAGTTTAGCCAGTGTGGAGCATGATAATGAAGGTCCCTCTCACTCGCATCGCAGAGTGCTTGTAGTTACCTCCACACACAAGTACAACTCGTACTTAATGGATGTCCCTTTTCCTGACATCCTTATTTGAGACATATTCCACATGTGGCGAATATGAGTCTCTGGGACTGACACTGGCACCCAACTCCTAATGATGTGTTGCGATGAAGTCCCTAGGTGTTGGTCGCATCCGTTCCTTAGACCATTTGAATCACATAGTATCAGGCACAATTTCAGTGGCCAAAAATTGTTGGGTATTAAGTACAGACTTGTTGGGTATTAAGTATACTACGTTCATGAGAATGTCTCATGGTTGGTACCTAGGTGTGACTGGGTTGTCACATTCTATTACGGTCCAACTTTTGTTGCAAGACTTTCACGTACATATCGTGGAAAGTCTCATCATGGAATTGCAATTAGAATAAGTTTGTGTTAAATGCATGCACACTAGGTGTTATGGGCCCTAGTGTTTAACACAAATTTATTCGGAGCGGCATGAAGATTGGACATTATTGTTTCTGCAATTTTTTGCACTTCAAGTGCAACTTTTTAAGCAGATTTGTTATGAGTTTACACCCTACCATACAAGGTCATGGCTTAGTATGGGTGTTTGTGATTGGTTGGTCTAAACTCCAATCTGCTTTTGACCTGGTTGGTTGCCTTCATTCCATATCAAGTCCATGGCTGGATACTCAATGGTTGAGTCATAGTTTATCGTCAGTCGTGGAAGACTGTTTGTAAGTGGTTGGGGGAAAGTACCTCACCCTTACTGCTGCTATTCATCCCACGTTGGATGGGCAGCTTACAAGTACTTTTTGTTAAAGGATCGGCTAAGAGCATACATGAGCACAAGGCATTCTGAATGGACGATTCTCTTCCTTTTTCAAGAATTTTCTTATGTTAGGTTTTCAGCTTTGAACACCTGTTATGGTGGGGTTGGATACAGATTCAATAGTTTCATAAGTCAAGGACTTAGTAGGTGTGCTGACAAAGTATGTTGGCATGTAACCTTCATTAGGGGTGAACATGTAGTTCTGTGTGTTCCAAAATATTCAGAAGTCTGACATGACGATACTCCCTATTCTATCCCTCAATAGCTATGAGCTTTTCAAGATGCTCACTTGAGTTATCATGAGTTACCATTTAGATACAAGTGGTTGCAAAAGGACAACAATGTTGAAAATTAAGACGTTGCTCTTGGTTTCATTGAACCTCCTCACTCCACCAGGTATCAGTCATATGGACAATTGGCACGCATATGGGATGCCAATAAGGAAAACATCAGTGTTCTTTCAAAGATACTACCACGTGTGTTTTCGAGGAAGAAAACGCTTCTCCAAGGGGGGAGTAATGTCAGGCCAAGGGCTAGGATGGACATGCTGTCAAGGGGATCCCTAAATTTACACAGGCAAGACCTATATAGGCTGAGTATCAAAGAGTAGTAGGGCAGATGGGGTGCAGTACCCCAACTAATACAAAGGTGGGGCAGCTTTTGACATTGGTGTTCCCCTTAATAGAATTTTTTCATCTTGCCCTTCAACCTTTGTGTCATTTTGAGGATGATCGATTCATGGCCCGCAGCACTGATCCGGCAGCAAAGGCTCAGAGATCTGTACCGACTGAGGCGTTTCCTCATATGCCTACCCATGTGACGGCTTTAGTGACTGCTTGTACGTCAATGGTAGCCCCTGCTTTGCTTGAGATAGCCGCTGCGGGGACTTCTAGTAGGAAGAGAGGACGGGAGGAAGTCCCACTTTCCACACCACCTCCTGTGTTGACACCGTCTTTGGAGCAAGGTAGGTTGCCTGAGGATTCCGCAGTTGCACGATGGCGATGAAGAATGCAAGAGCAGACTGCACTTTCAAACCCTAAGGGGACTGGCTCTGCAAGTGTGGACACATCTGTGCAGCTAGAAAATCCTGAAGCTGCCCAAGTAGCAGCAGATGTGGTGGGGGCGACTCTAGCCCCTTTGCCTTGGGAAGTCCAAGCTGCAAAACCTTCTCAACAACTCCAGAAGTACGGAACATTTTTGCAGCGTATGGAAAAATCTTTGCCGGAAGTTTGGCCAACACCAGCTACTAAGGCACGGGTCACCGAGCTCGAATCGCAGGTGGCAGTCTTGCAGGCCCGCCATGTGGAACTGGAGGGCCAAAGCACAGCACTGCAAAATACAGCCCAACAGCATGTTGGTGTGATGCAAGCTGTGAGAGAGGCTAACTCTACCCTTGTCTCTTCTATTCAAGATGAGCTTCTTTGCTTGCACGCGTAGAATGGCTTGGCCAACTATTTAGAGTCACATCCGAGAGATATGTTGATCAATCTTAATGATCTCGATGGCCAAGTAGTGGAAATGCAACAGGATCTACAATTTTTGGGAGGGCCAAATGAAAAATTGGAGATCGTTGTTGACCAATGCAGCGGTAACTCAGCAAACAAGCACAACAGCTCGTGGTGCGCCAATGTGAGCCGCCTTCCAATGACAGAGGTAAGGGCATTGTGGAAGAAGGTGATTGGGTGAAAGCTACCGAAGAATGTGTTGAAGACAAAGCCTATGTCTCTCGTTTGTAGGGAGTGATTCATCGTCTTTGTAAGGAGCAATGCAGGATCTGTTTTTGGGTGGGGACACTTGCTCATTCTTTTTCACTAAGTCTCCCGCCTTGCTGGCCATTTTGGCCCGCTCTAAATCGATATCTGTCTCGGTATTACCATATACATACACATCTTGGTCCTTTACCCCAGGCTCCTCAGTTTGTCTCCCTGCCAACACAATTCATTCCATGGGAACCCTAGCCAGAGCAGCCTGAGATAAATCCGCAGTTGATGGTGGAGATTTACAAGGCCCAACGGCAAGACTTTTGGGTTTTCGGCTACATCGATATTTCTTCATCACCAGAGCGGGAGGAGGAGCAGCAACCGGAGCCTTCGACACAAAGAAGCTAAAGTTGTGGGTTCACGCAGTCCACCGTGCATGCTAGCTGTTATGGCATAAGTTGCCCACTGCGGGTCCTGCGAATGTGCGGACTCTATGGACTAGGACTTCATGCGGCTACGCATAGTTCTTCGCAGGATACCATGGGACAGGACGGGTTTTCACCTTTCCCGATCTGCGATGGAGCCGCGGGTGTATTTGGGGGGCATACCAGTCATTATGGGGGATATCAATCAATCAATCGTGTGCTCTATTGTGTATCAATGAAGAAGATGGTGTTCTGTCCCTGTGTGTTGTCTATTCTGTCTTCTTATACATTGTCGTTTCATCTAATGTAAGAAAGTGTGAGGGTATCCATTCGCGTAGTGCTTACTGCTCCACTGCGGAGCCATAGGCATTACAAATGGGCAGTCTGCCGAGGTGGCAAAGCGATCATCCAGAAGTTTTGAAATCCCAAACCAGCTACCCCCTTAGCTGAACCCCCTTAGGTTTTTCTCTATCTCTTTCTTTATTTTCCCTTTTGATGGACCCTAAGTCTTTAACTGATATGTATCAACCATCATTGAGATGGAACTGATGTGATGTTATGTTTTGGTCCCATGGGTCATATATGACCTCCATGGACGATAATTCTCTCTCTCTCTCTCTCTCTCTCTCTCTCTCTCTCTCTCTCTCTCCCCCCCCCCAATGCAATGGTACTCCCATTCTCTCTATGTTCAACTATGACTGCCTATGAGTAAATGTTTGTTGGTGTGTGTGTGTGTGTGTGTGTGTGTGTGTGTGTGTGTGTGTGTGTGTGTTCTTTGGACACATATGTATGGGTGTGTGTAGGTTTTCTTTGGACATGGGAGAGCTGAAAGTGTGTGTGCTAGGGCGTAGGGGTTCTATTTTTCTTTTGAAATACAAAAACGCCCCACAATAGATGGAAATAACACACTGGCACAAGGACCTAGTAGGGAGGTTCACAGGAGTGCATCAATGACCAAAATGCAAGGTTCAGTTATGTGCTTGACGGTGCAAGGCACATCGTTGCATGACAGGATGTAAATAGGACAGGATGGCAAGGAGGGGGAGTAACATCCAAGGGGGCAAATTTTTTTTTTTGATAGGAGGGGAGAATATCGCACACTAACTAATAAACTAGGAAAATGGAGCATTGGAATGAAACTTGAAAGAAGACTCATTGTTAAATGAAAAACTTGTTTAAACTTCATTTCTTCCTTAAGATTTTTCGCAGTTCTTTTGGTAAGAGGGCAAAATATTGCACATTAATTAATAAACTAGGAAAATGGAGGATTAGAGTGAAACTTGAAAAGAGGCTCATTGTAAAATGAAAATCTGGTTTGCCTTGATTGCTTCCTTGAGATTAATTCACCTTTGAAATGGTGTGAACTAAAAAAGTGAAGTGGTCTTGTACCTTTAACATCATATCATCACTTGTTCTCAAGGCTTCATAACATCTCTCTTCAAATATTTTACCAGAAGCTCTACGACCTTGCAACACAAATGAAACTTGGCATTAATGGATGTGTGGAGGAGAAAATTTGCACATTTTGGTTTTTTAAGATGGAGGGAGATGCATTTTGCACATGCATTGGGATGCTTGTGCCCATCAAAAAAATCACATACCATGCATTCATATGGTGTTCAGGTATGGTTTGGAGATGGCACCATTCTCCATATTTATAATAATACAGTGGGGAATGTGCCCTTCATCTACCATTTTTATCCCCTCCAGTGTTGAAGGCATCTAGATGTACGCTTCTTCTCCAATGTTGGAGAGACTTTTCAATTGTGGAAATAGTTGCATCAAAAAGAATTCATTGCCACTGATTCTATATAGGCTTGTGATATGTTAGATTGCCATGCCATGGTGCACTCTCTATATGTCTCTCGGGTGGACATCACAATAGTTCCTTAATCTTAGTCACCTTCATCTACAATCTTTCAATAAATAAGATGTAAAATCAATGCTTTAATTCTTACATGGTGGAATTTAAAGTAAGTACATCTGATATCACATCGAGGAAATCAAATACAAAGTATATGTATCTTTGCTTTAATTCTTACATGGTGGAATTTAAAGTAAGTACATCTGATATCATATAGATGAAATCAAATACAAAGTATATGTATCTTTGGTATTGGTAGTATGCATTAAAGTACAATCTTGGATGGATTGACTCTTACACCTTACTAGTATGTGCTTGAACAATGTTCTCCATCAAAGCACAAACTTGGATGTGTTGAGTAATAAACCTTCCATTCAGTATTACACCACCTGGCCACCTGGCCAGTTGTCTATCATTGTATCTCTTCTCCTCTACTATAAAGCTAATGTCAATTATTGAGCTAATCTTATTGTGTCTTGCTTCAACTAAAATCTAGTTCTCATAGAATGATCTAACCAAGTCATTTCCAGCTTGTAAATGGGAAGATTATGCCTTTGCTTCTGAATTGATAGCTTTAACCATTGGCCAAATATGGTTGCATTACCAAATGCATCCTTATTCCACTTCAGCATATCATACTTAGAGAATCATATGCTATAGTTCTCAAGTGAGATGCTTCTCTTCTGTTTCCAGCATGGGATCTTCCCAAGGACTATTCAAATATTTTCAGATAGAATCAAGCATGTCCTTTGCTATTATTCTTGCAAATATTTCCTCTCTTTGGCTAAACCAAATTGTGTCATTGTAGCTCTCAGAAGTGAACCATCTAGGTTTTTTACAGTTTTCACATGTGACACATCAATGGAGTACCTTGTTTGCCCTTTTAAGAAGCCCATTTTATCCTCATTGAGATTTATTGTGAGTGCATGAATGCAGTGCGTGTGCACAGAGAGAGAGAGAGAGAGAGAGAGAGAGAGAGAGAGAGAGAGAGAGAGAGAGAGAGAGAGAGAGAGAGAGAGAGAGAACAAAGGATGTGGGTGGATCATCTCACCACAATGTGTGAGAAAGATCCCCTTATTCTTCTATCTAGTAAAGAACAAGGTGTGTGCAAGTAGACGGGTGTTTGGATGCCTTTGGTGCATCCAACCAGGGTAAGAGGCACACCACCTTTACCCCAAAGATTTCCCCCTTAAAGGAAAATGTATCAATTAGTGGTACTACTATAGGACCTAGTAGTATGTACAAGAGGTCAAGGGAGGAATCTTGTGTCAATTTATATCCATTGGTTCCCTTGTAGTCAATGCATGCCGTCATATAGGCTCTAGTAGTGTGTAGAAGCATGTGTCCCTACTAGAATCATCATGCATACCCTGCAAGTATCCTGTAATATCCTGCAAGTATCTTGTAATGACTTGCATTGCTCCATGATGCATCATGCTAGTATCATTCATTGCACGACTAGAAATCCCAACTACAAATTCTCCCATTATAGCTGCTATATTGGATCTTGACACTAAGAGATTGTAAATTAGAGTCTCAAAGGTTGATGACAAATGCGTAATCTTTGTCAACATATCCATGCCAATCGCATCAATACCATGTGCAGTGACCTCTACCAAGCAATCCACAATAGTTTCTCAACACTGACTGCATCACCACCAGAACTACTCATGCATGGACGCATTAATCTTGATTTCAAGGTAGTCATTACTCCCTCATTTTCCATAGGCATAACTCTCTCATTATCCATAGGAATTAATCTCTCATTTTCCATAGGCATGTCCCCTGGCATCACCATATCAGTCTCTAGCATGAGCATGGTAAAGAGCTCCATATTGCTCATCTTTGTGGTAGGAGGCATCTCTATCCTAAGAGGATTAATTTGTTGTGTCTCGCTAGAGAATGGCCACTCTAAATTTTCACCTACAGACATGTCGTGCACAACACTCTCGATCTCATTCACAAAAGACATGTGTCTAGTCTCTCACTAACATGACTGTAATGTTATTGAGATTATGTCATAATAATCAATATCTAATTCTCCTAAATGATTTTCTCATATTAAACTGATCATTTAATGTGGGGAAGTGCCAGGGGAGAAAAGGCTAGAATATTGGTTAAGCTAGCAGACCGACCATAGTAGGGATCCAAAGGAGGGAAAATAGGGATCCAACGGGGGGGCCATCTGCAAAAGAGCCATGTGCAACAATGGGCTAAAAAGACCCTAAGGTTCAGCCCATTAAGACTTCCAAAATGCTAAGGTTCCAAAATTCAAAGGTTGTGTCCAAAGGGTTAAAGCTTAGGGGGAATTGGATGCTTTGTGTGCTCTCCAAAGTCAACACATATCCCTACATGGGAGGGGGTGAGCCCTTCTTCTAGGGGATGAGAGAGAAAGCCACACACACACTAACACACAGGCTCCCTTTACATAAAGGGAATGAGGGACACATGTCAGCTCCCTAGGTCAGATGCCCACAAGGTGTGCCCAGTTTCTATTGGATGACCCTTGAAGTGGACCAATGAGAATTAAGCTAGAGTAAATCTAGTTTAATTAATTGAAAAAAATTTAATAAAAGAAACCAATGAGAATTAAGTCTCTTAGAAGACTATTGGGCAGTCCCACAACGGGTCCAATGGGCATTCAGGAGCCGAATGGCTTGCCTGATTCCTATTGGCCAGGAGGCAAAGGGGTCCAATGAGAGTTTAGTTTAATTATTTAATTACCTAAATCTCTCACAAAAGGGGAAAGGGGGACACATGTCAGAAGGCTATCACTTATGCTGCTTAATAGTCATTGGCTTGACTTGGGGAGAGCCAATGAGGGCTCAGCAAGAGCAAATAGCAAGAGGGCTCGCCCAAGAGAGAGAGGGGGCTGATTTTTGCAAGGCATTATCACACACACACTCACACAATCTCATGTGTGAAGAAAGAGAAGACTATCTCTTCCCAAGCTTTAATGGAGAGCTCATCACCTACTCCAAGCTTGTGAGATAGAAGCCTACATCAACACACTCTTGGCATGTGGATGCAAATCCAACCAAGAGCCAAGCTTCAATGCATACTCATCTCCTCTACCAAGCTAATTACTAAGCTAAGCTATGCTAATATGAGTGATTATGTGAGGAGATGTACATCTTTCTCGTAAGATACTCCTTCTTCCTCTCAATCTACTCTCATACCCTGCTAGCTCTCACCATCTTCGAAGGTGTGTGAGGTCTTGGGTCTGAAAACGGGGATAATTCAAGTTGTGTTTGCTAAGTGTTTTGCTTAGTGCATGAAGCTTTCATCTTCATTGCACTAGCTAGTCTTGAAGGAACACAAAGAATTGTATTGTACAATGTCTCTCTTGATGGGAGAAACCATAATACAAAGCCTTTTGGAGGGGGGACCGGCTCCATGCAAATCCGGTCCTCAGCTGTTGTCATTAGCTTAATTTCTCTCTCTTTTGAAAGTATTGTCGATGCTATCTAACTAGGTGTTATGCTTTTTGTTGCTCTCTCCATTAAGCACTCTTGTAATTCTCATTAGGAATCTATTCTAATGAAATGCCCACTATGTTCATGCTCATTTCCGCTACACACAAGTTATTAGGCCATTAAATGTTACATTGGTATCAGAGCTCAAGGTTTCTCTTTTCTTGCTCAAGAAGGGAGGTCCTCCAGCTGGCTACAAATGGTTGGTATTATTAATTGCGTGTGAGTAGGTAGAATAGGGATTTTTCAGCCTTGCAGTGCGCCTGCCTTTGTGCAGTTAACGGGGCATCACTGTCGAGAGCTATGGTCTTAATAGTGGAGTCCTACAGGGCTTGCCTACGGCTTAACCACTATTGAGCTATTAGAAGCTTGACAGGAGCCGGTGCTATTTTGGTGTCGAAAGACCCTCTCTTCTATTTCTTGCAATTAATGGTATTCGAGCCGCGGGTACAGTAGCTTGAGTGCTTTTTCTAAAGGGGTAAAGAGGAGTAGCAACTAGGGCTTGAAGTGCCAAAGTACACCTAAAAAGTTTACACCTAAAAGTTGTTAGAACGGCTGACAATAGTAAAGAGAGTGAAAATAATGTTGATAACTTTGATTTTGCTTATGAGCAAGCTACTAATGATGCTTCAATGCTTGTTAACTATCTTGTTTCTAGGCTTCAACAAGCCATGGGCAATCCGTCTCTCCAAAGTGAAGTGCAACGGCAGCTCCATGCTCACGGGATTCTGCAAGCTCATCACCATGATGAGAGAACACCTAGGAAGCCTCCTTGTGAGACTACCAAAAGAGGTCTCTCTCCGATTCAGGAAGAAGAAGAGAATCCATACGAAGGGCTCAAGAATTTACTTCTTGATGATGCCTCTCCTTCCCAAAGGAGAACTCAAGAGCCCCCACCGAAGGAACCAGAAAGAAGTGACTCTCCCGCCACCTCGACGGAGATGGCTCCACGAAGACGGCGGGCTAAACGCTCTCCATCACCACCAAAGTGGAGAAGACCATCATACTCTTCTCCACGCCATAATTCAAAGAGGGATGATAAAAAGCAAGAGAAGAAAAAGGCGAGAAAGAGGACACCCTCTTCTCCATCTTCTTCATCCTCTTCCTCTTATGAAAGCTATGGTGAAGATGACAAAGATCAAGACAAGAAAAAGGCGAGAAAGAGGTCACCCTCTTCTCCACCTTCTTCAAATTCTTCACCTCCTGAAGAAAGTGATGGTGCAACCTTTGAACCATAAAAAAGAAGAGGCCATAGGAAATCCTATGCCGCATGGAAGAGGTTGTCCAAGCTAAAGAAATTCAAAAAGGGAGGGAAGAGCATCTCTTTCCTTACCTATGATGGTACCTTTGGTGCTACGGACAAAGTCTTGGCCTTTATCCAGCAATTCGATGTGGCGTTTGGAGATGAGGGCTTCACGAAGTCCTCTAAGCTATGCCATGTAGCTATGCACTTTCAAAATTCTGCCACACAATGGTGGTCTAGCCTACGAGCCAACGGTGAGGCTCCACGAACATGGAAAGCTTTAAGAGCTTCCATTATGAAGCATTTTTTGGCCACCGATGCCAAAGACAAGGTACTCACCGAATGGCGAAGCTTAAAGCTCTCTCCCAATGAATCCATCCACAAATATGTAGACAAGTTTTGGGACCTACAACTCAAAGCCACCGTCTTCAAAAAGTTGGATTTTGGAGAGCAAAAGCAACAATTTTGTGCGGGCTTAACCGAAGAAATGGCGGAGTATGTCAACTCCCAAAGGCCACGTACCATATCGGAGGTAATACACCATACTATGGTGGCCTCTCGAATCAATTTCCAAATGGGGGCTAAAAGAAATAATAAGCCCCCGGAAAACAAGGGTTCCAATGAGCCTAAGGGGAAGGACAATGTCCAAAAGTCTCCTAAGGGCAACTCCAACAAAGCTAAAGAGAAGGGAGTTTACAAAGGTAAGAATAAACTCTCTCTTGAATAGCTTGAGCGTTATCGTAAGGATAACCGGTGTTTCAAGTGCGGCGAACAAGCGCATGCGTACCGCGCTTATCCCCAAAAGAACAACTGCCAAGATCCTCCTAGAGCTTCCTTGGTTGAAATCCAAGAGGAGGAGACTCACCAAACTCACCACAAAGGATCTCCTCTATGCCATGCTTGGGGAAAGGTAAGAGAACATGATGCTTTTATTCTCTTTGACCCTGGTTCTACTCACAATTTTATATCTATGGAGTTAGCCACCAAGCTAGGCATACAATCCTACGAGATGGGAGATGTCCTACCCGCAGACAGTGCCTTCAAGGGGCGAGAAGCTTCAGTCACTCCCTTAATTGGGAAATTGAGGCTTCATGTCCAAGGCTATGTGGACAAAGAGGACTTCTTTATCTCTCCTCTCAAGCATGAGGATGTAATCCTAGGGGCACCATGGTTTGACCGCCTGGTTGCCAATGTTAAATTTCCTGAAAGGAGAATCTCCTTTAAGTTCAGGGAAAAAGACATGTATATAGATGCTAAGGAAATGGGTATAACTATCCCCATTGTAAGTTCAGGGAAAAAGACATGTATATAGATGCTAAGGAAATGGGTAACACTATCCCCATTGTACATACACTAGCTTTCAACAAGTCAATAAAGAGCTCTATTTCCGTGTACATGATTTTTTTTAAAGACTCTCAAAATGAACCTAATGCTTTAGCAAAAGAAAATAAAAGAAACCAAAAGGAACTAGAGTTATCCAATTTTCTCAAGGGGTTTCAAGATGTTTTTATTGACGACATCCCTTGTGAGCTACCTCCTAAACGAGGTAATGATGACCATGCAATTGAACTTCTTCCAGGAAGTTCACTGCCTAACAAACCTCCTTATAGAGTTTCTCAAGCTCAACAAGAGGAGATTATGCGGCAAGTGCATGAGTTAGTTGAGAAGGGTATGGTTAGGCCAAGCTCATCTCCATTTTGCTCACCTGTGCTATTTGTGCAAAAGAAAGACGGCACATATCGTATGTGTGTCGACTATAGAGCACTAAATAGGATCACTATCAAGAATAGGTTTCCCATTCCACGGGTAGAAGACCTATTTGATAAGCTACAAGGATCGACCTACTTCAGTAGGATTGACCTAAAAAGTGGCTATCATCAAATAAGGATAGTTGATCAAGACATTGTAAAGACCGCATTTTGCACCACATTTGGTCTTTACGAATACATTGTCATGCCTTTTGGCTTGACCAATGCACCAGCCACATTCAACCGCTTGATGGAGAAGTTGTTCAGGCCTCATCGAACCTTCACTGGAGTGTTCTTTGATGATATTATCATCTACTCTAATTCATTGGAGGAACACAAGCAACACCTCCAGGTAATATTTCAAGTTTTAAGAGAGAGTAAACTTTATGTTAATCGAAAGAAAAGTGAATTTTTCTTGCAAGAGATTCAGTATTTAGGTCATATTATCTCTCAAGATGGCATCCAAATGGATCCATCTTAGTTAGAGGTAATAAAAGAATGGCCTAAACCAAGGAATCTTCATGAACTAAGAAGCTTTATAGGTATGTGTGCATACTATAGACGCTTCATAGAAAAGTTCTCACAAATTGCGGGACCATTACATGACCTAACAAAGAAAAGCGTTAGGTATACATGGTCTGCTAAGGAGAACAATGCTTTCAAAAAGCTTAAAGAAAAGCTTATCTCTCAACCTGTGCTTACACTACCGGATCTCTCAAAACCATTTGAGGTCCAATGTGATGCTTGTGGTGATTGCCTTGGAGCTGTTTTACTCCAAGAAGGGCATGCCATAGGCTATGAGAGTCGAAGGCTCCACCCTGTTGAGCAAGCGCTAGGCATATATGAAAAGGACCTCCTTGCAGTTCTACATGCCTTAGACTCATGGAAGCACTATTTATTGGGGACTCCTTTCATTGTGCGAACGGATCACCAAAGTCTTAAGTACTTCATGATGCAGACCAAGCTCTCCGACAAACAAATGAGGTGGGCAAATTTCCTTTCGCAATTTCATTTTCATATTGGTCACATTGCTGGCAAGCATAATCAAGTAGCTGATGCACTCTCAAGACGGCCGGGAGTGAATGCGGTTTCCATAGCAACTCACAATGATCTATCTTCAATGATAGATGAGTACGCTATTGATCCCGATTTTAGAGATGTGATTTCAGCCCTTGCATTAGGGAAGAAAGAAGAACCATTTACCTTACAAGATGGTTATCTTCTCTATGGCAATAGACTATGCATTACTAACTCACTACATGAGAAAGTAATGTATGAATCTCATGCTCCACCTTATGCGGGGCATAGAGGGATTCAGTCTACCTTAAAGGGAATTGAAACATATTTCTATTGGCCTACCATGAAAGTGAACATACAAGAGTATGTTTCTAAATGTGTGGTATGCCAAAAGACAAAATTTGATAGAGAGAAGCAACTTGGATTGCTTCAACCCTTCACAATCCCTAATTCACCATGGGAGAGCATATCCATGGATTTTATCTTTGGATTGCCTAAGTCTATCCATGGGAATACGGTAATATGGACGATAGTAGACAGGTTCAGTAAACAAGCTCATTTTATACCTGTCAAAAAGACTATCAAAGCCCATCAAATGGCAACCCTCTTCATTTCACAAATTTTCAAGTACCATGGCTTGCCAATGTCCATAGTGTCGGATAGAGATCCTAGAATGACCAGTAATTTCTGGAAGGGTCTCTTTGAGAATTTAGGGACAAGGCTAAACTTCTCTTCGGCCTATCATCCACAAACGGATGGCCAAAGTGAAATAGCTAACCTAACCATTCTCGATCTACTAAAAGCCTATGTAACGGAAGTAGATCAAAGATCCCAATGGGAGAAGTACTTACCCTTAGTGGAGTATGCTTACAATAACAATGTACATACTTCCACGGGAAAAGCACCTTTCGAGGTAATTGAGGGAAGATCAAAAAGTCCCTTGCTACTTAAGGTACATGGGAAGATCTTCACTGCAGATGAGTATAACCGAGACCTACAAGAATCTTTCCAAAATATTAAGGATGCTATCTCTATCTCACAGCAAAGGCAAAAGGCTGCTGCTGACAAGCACAGAAGAGCCCAAGCCTTTAAAGAAAACGATTGGGTCTTGTTAAAGTTTCCCAAGGCTCGATTAAGGCACACGACGGGCAAGAATCCTACGGGCCACCAAAAGTACTATGCTAAACTAGCAAAAAGGTACTGTGGTATCTTTTAGATTCTTAGGCCAATCAATGAGATGGCCTATCAACTCAAGTTGCCCAATCATTGGCTCATACACAATGCTTTCCATGTGAGCCTATTAAAGCCTTACAAAGGAGAGCCACCTCAAGAACCAACTATTGAAGACCCGCCGGAGATCGAGGACCAAGAGGAGGTGCTACAGCCCGAGTCCATTCTCCGACATGAAGACAAGGTACTAAGAGGCGGTAAGACTATCCGACGATATCTTATTAAGTTTAAGAATTATCCTTTTGAAGATGCTAGATGGATGCAAGGCATACAATTAAAGGATAACCTAAACCTTGTCAATGCTTACAATGCTTCCCAAGAGTAAGCAAATGTACAAAATGTTAAAAATGAACAAAGTTTTTGTCTTATAAGACTTTCTTTTTCTTTATTGTGCACAAAAATGAAGTAGTATGCATGCTTAGATCAAGTTTGCGGAGATGACGTCTCCCAAACACCAAGTAGAGCTTGTCACTCTATTATGAAAGACTGATAGGACTAATGTGCAGACATTCTTGTGGCAACCTAAGGCTCTCAAGCGCCAAATGGACTAGTCATCCATTGTGGAATGATGATGTAGGGTAACATAGGGATCCTCTACCCGCTAAGAAAAGGACTCATGAATATGCTTTATCTTCTCTACACCATAGTCGAGGACGACTATGATTTCAAGAGAGAGGTAATTTCATAATAATCAATATCTAATTCTCCTAAATGATTTTCTCATATTAAACTGATCATTTAATGTGGGGAAGTGCCAGGGGAGAAAAGGCTAGAATATTGGTTAAGCTAACAGACCAGCCATAGTAGGGATCCAAAGGAGGGAAAATAGGGATCCAAAGGGGGGGCCATCTGCAAAAGAGCCATGTGCAACAATGGGCTATAAAGACCCTAAGGTTCAGCCCATTAAGACTTCCAAAATGCTAAGGTTCCAAAATTCAAAGGTCGTGTCCAAAGGGTTAAAGCTTAGGGGGAATTGGATGCTTTGTGTGCTCTCCAAAGTCAACACATATCCCTACATGGGAGGGGGTGAGCCCTTCTTCTAGGGGATGAGAGAGAAATCCACACACACACACACACACACACACACACACACACACACACACACACACACAGGCTCCCTTTACATAAAGGGAATGAGGGACACATGTCAGCTCCCTAGGTCAGATGCCCACAAGGTGTGCCCAGTTTCTATTGGATGACCCTTGAAGTGAACCAATGAGAATTAAGCTACAGTAAATCTAGTTTAATTAATTGAAAAACATTTAATAAAAGAAACCAATGAGAATTAAGTCTCCTAGAAGACTATTGGGCAGTCCCACAAGGGGTCCAATGAGCATTCAGGAGCCAAATGGCTTGCCTGATTCCTATTGGCCAGGAGGCAAAGGGGTCCAATGAGAGTTTAGTTTGATTATTTAATTACCTAAAGTTCTCACAAAAGGGGAAAGGGGGACACATGTCAGAAGGCTATCACTTATGCTGCTTAATAGTCATTGGCTTGACTTGGGGAGAGCCAATGAGGGCTCAGCAAGAGCAAATAGCAAGAGGGCTCGCCCAAGAGAGAGAGGGGGCTGATTTTTGCAAGGCATTATCACACACACACTCACACAATCTCATGTGTGAAGAAAGAGAAGACTATCTCTTCCCAAGCTTTAATGGAGAGCTCATCACCTACTCCAAGCTTGTGAGATAGAAGCCTACATCAACACACTCTTGGCATGTGGATGCAAATCCAACCAAGAGCCAAGCTTCAATGCATGCTCATCTCCTCTACCAAGCTAATTACTAAGCTAAGCTATGCTAATATGAGTGATTATGTGAGGAGATGTACATCTTTCTCGTAAGATACTCCTTCTTCCTCTCAATCTACTCTCATACCTTGCTAGCTCTCACCATCTTCGAAGGTGTGTGAGGTCTTGGGTCGGAGAACGGGGATAATTCAAGTTGTGTTTGCTAAGTGTTTTGCTTAGTGCATGAAGCTTTCATCTTCATTGCACTAGCTAGTCTTGAAGGAACACAAAGAATTGTATTGTACAATGTCTCTCTTGATGGGAGAAACCATAATACAAAGCCCTTTGGAGGGGGGACCGGCTCCATGCAAATCCGGTCCTCAACTGTTGTCATTAGCTTAATTTCTCTCTCTTTTGAAAGTATTGTCGATGCTATCTAACTAGGTGTTATGCTTTTTGTTGCTCTCTCCATTAAGCACTCTTGTAATTCTCATTAGGAATCTATTCTAATGAAATGCCCACTATGTTCATGCTCATTTCCGCTACACACAAGTTATTAGGCCATTAAATGTTACATATTATGCCATCTTACACCTCAGATACATGCATATGATAGACCAATCAACTCCAAGCTCATTGTACAATGACTAGAAAACCGCAATGCATCTAGAAGAAGTGCTCTCTAACCAGTATCTAACATCCACTGTCTCTCAACTATCTCACCAAGATCACACTTAGTGCAATACCAAGAACATAATGTACATGTCGTAGCATATAAGATGCATCCATGGTATTGATAAGCATATATTTCTTGCACCCTCTATGTCATATGTTGGTCCGTCACCTAGATGCACATGACCAAGGCTCTCACTAACAAAAGTGCTAAACCACTCACAATATGATGTGACATGGAATGCTGCATACTTATCTAATAAAGTGGAATCTCTATTAGACATAAAATAAAACGGAACACTAGAGGTAAATTTTGCATTGTTGTCATTAGCATATGAAGCCACCTCTTTAGAAAACCATCTCTACATCACACATACTTCTGCGACGCTAGCTCATGCGTCTAAAGCGACGATGTATAAGATGAGAACTCTCTATCCACAAGCACTTTTCTCATAAGAATTCTATCTATCATATACTTGATTAGTACTATCCTCCCCGTGCAATCCTCAAACCTAATTGGATAATCACCTCTTCACCAAGCATAATCTGATATGGTTGCTTCTTTTCCGCCTCTTGAAGCACTTGCCAAACATGCTTGTGAATGCTATATTTTGGGTAAGATATAGCGTTCAAAGTTTTCAAAGGATGGTTCAGTTATAAGGGCCACAGGCTGGTTGCAGGTTGCAGCTTGTGAATAGTGATATTTGTGGGCCCATGCAAACTACATCCTTGGGAAATTACCTTTACTTTGTGACTTTTATTAATGATTATTCCAAGCATGCATGGGTGTATCTGCTTAAAGAAAATTCCAAAGTGTTTATGTGCTGCAAACAATTTTTGGCTATGGCTAAAAATGTCTTGAAATGTACTATGGGAACCCTCCGTTCACATTGAGGAGGGAGTATATGTCTCATGCATTTAATGGCTAGTAATGAGAAAAAACACCAATGTATAGTGTCGTATATGCCTCAACAAAATGGTGTTGATGAGAGGAAAAACGGGTCACTTACGGAAATGGCATGATGTATGCTCAAAAGTCAAGCTTTTTCGCATTCGCTTTGGCTTGAGTCCATCACGTGTTCCACTTATGTACTTAACAGTTGTCCTATGATATCATTGTAGTCTACAAAGCCATCTGAAGCATGGCATGATAGAAAGCCTTCTACTGATCGAGCACATGCATGTTTTTTATTGTTTGGCATATGCTTTGGTGCCACAAATGCAGCGCAAAAAATTGGATGATAAGGCTGTTAAATGTATTTTTGTTGACTATAGTGATGAAAGCAAAGGTTACAAGTTGTACCATCCACAAACAAAGCGTATCTTGGTTTCACAGGATGTTGTGTTTTTGGAAGATTCTGTTCAATCCATGCTATCATGTACTAGAGATAGTAATGGCAGCTCACAGGACATTTATAATAGTTTATTTCTTCTTTCTAGTGGTGGAAGTTTGAATGTAAATTCAAATAAGGAAAATATACAGCCTTTGGGGGTTTCAGAAAATGTTACAGATCCACCTATTACAGATGCAAATGTACATGACGTACTTGATGAGGAAAGGGCTGAGAATGAGCAGGCTAGAGGTATGCAAAAATGGTTGGTGCATACTTTTCGTGACAGTAAATTGGATGCATCTTTGTCTAGTCATACTCGTTCAGGTTCTTGCGATTCATCTTATGTATCAAATTGTTATGCTTTGGTTGTGTCTAGCTTATGTGATATTGAGGAACCTTTGTCTTTTGATGAAACAAAAAATTCAAAAAATTGGATGGCTGCCATGCAATCAAAATATGATGCACTTATAGAAAATGACACATGAACTTTATGTGATTTTCCTCTTGGCAAAAAGGCCATTCCTACAAAGTGAGTTTACAAGTTGAAACGCAAGCCAGATGGTGAAAATGATCGCTATAAGAATCAACTTGTTGCAAAGGGTTATGCGCAACAAAACGGCATAGATTATGAAGAGAATTTTGCTCCCACTTGTCATATGGCTATTGTGCGTTTTGAGGAAGTTTATGTAACACAGCCTTGTGGTTTTTTCAAGAAAGGAAAAGAGGATAAAGTGTGCAAATTTAAGAACGATTTGTATGGGTTGAAGCAATCTCCTCGTGCTTGGTATGAGAAGGTTAACACTCATTTGGTCAAACAAGGCTTTTGTAACAATCCAAAACAGAAAGCACATTGTATGTAAAGCGTGAGGGTGATGTACTTCTCATTGTCATTATCTATGCAGATGATTTGCTGATCACTGAACCAAATGAGAAACATATTGCTTAATTTAATGTTGATTTGAATGCTACTTTCAAGATGAAATTTTTGGGGTTGTTGCATCAATACTTGGGTATATAGTTTAAGCAGTGTGATGGTGGTATTGCCTTGTGTCAGACAAGTTACATAGAGACATTGCTATGTAAGTGTGAACTTGAGAATTGCAAACCTATTTTCACTTTCTTGGAAACACATTTGAAAATGAGTCTTCATGATGCTGGTGATCCTGGCGATGTCACTCTTTACCAAAATGTTGTTGGATGCCTTACTAATGTATACAACAGAAGCCATATTCAGTTTGTAGTCTCACAGGTCAATAGATTCATGCATAGCCCAGGGTCTAAGCATTGGCAAGCAGCAAGAGGATATTTTGCTACTTGAGTGACACTTTGCATCTTGGCTTGTTTTATCCCAAGGATCATTGCCACCAGATTTGCATGCTTTTTCAGACTCAGATTGGGCTGGTTGTTTTGACACACGAATGTCCACAAGTGGTTTTTGTTTCATGCTCGGTAGCTCATACATATCATGTTAAACAAGAAGCAACCTACTATGGCCACTTCCAATTGTGAGGCTGAGTACAGGGCAATATTTTCAGCTACGGTTGAACGGGTATGGCTCAGACGCCTTATGGCTGATTTGGGTGTTGGACAGGACACTACCAACAGTATCTACACTGACAGTTAGAGCACATTGGCAGTTGTGAGGAACCCAATTTGCACTTCCCTATACTCTATGTGCCAACTCTTGTTCACCACATCAATCCTAGGGGGGATTTGTTACCATATACATGTGATGTTGATATGTGTGAACACACTTAGGACCGTTGGGGCACTTGTTCCCTCACTAGGAGGTTTTTTCTCCCGTGCATTGTATATATGCCCGTCACTCTAGGGATATGTTATCTTTCCATTGCACACTAAGTAATACACTCTCTGTTGTGTGCATTGAGTTTTCTTCATCTTCTCTAAGACGTGTGTATTTCCATGCAACCCTAATTCCAAAATTCTAGTGCTACTATATATGCCATCCCAACTAAGAGGGTAGAGCTTCCACAAATTTTCCTAGTACTCTACCGCACACACATTGAGCCAGCAGATCAACAATGTTATATTAGGATAGTGGACGGGCTTAGAGAGTGGTATGAAGATTCTACTACGAAATGGCGCGCCTAGAATCAAATTCTACAAGACACTCTGAAGAAAAACCAAGTTAATGAGTTGATCAATGACCTTCATAACGTTTAGTTGAAGATGGACCGTGGACCGTGCAGCTCTGACGGCCGATCAAGACTACAAAACAACTCCTACAGTGAAATGTGGAAGCTTCTAAGATTCCCTAGAAGAAACTGGCCAACAAAGCATGTTTAGAACCCCAATTCAAAAAGATGGGGGGCTGCACCAGAATCAAATGCAATAAGCCATCGCCTCATGGATGGATGCACACAACATCCTATTGTCACAAGTGAGCTAGGGCCATACTAACAAGGGGTATGTGCACACTTTATGACCCCGATACTAAAACCTGGTACTCATTGACACCATATGAAGTGGAAATGAAGACATCCCAAAAAAGATGAATTGGAGCAAGAGGCTCTATACCGACTTATTCAGAAGGAGAACATTGGTCAAAGCAACTGAGAGCCTTTCACGGTCTTACACAAACCTCCCCAGAAGAAGGCGCCAGAGAAGAAGTGGGTGAGGCTGAATGACAATAACTGTTGCAGACTACCAAAACTTTGGTATACAATAAAACTCAAGAAAGAGGAGGAGGAATGTGGATGGCAAGAACAACCCTTAGAAGGTGGATGTCGGACGAATGGGCTAGAAGCTTCCAAAGATAGTAACTATGCACAGTTACCATAGTAACTAATACAATGCATAGTCAATCGGAGGCCTACAAATAGGGGCCATTACTTCATTTCAGGGACTGTTCTTGTGTGGATCTTATCTTGGCTTACCCTGTACTTTTTGTGGAACCCAAACCTTTGTAACTTGGAGTTGTTATGCTCATGTAATCTGTCTCGTACTGAGTTTACTCATCATTGTAGGCTAGAAGCTTCCAAAGATAGTAACTATGCACAGTTACCATAGTAACTAATACAATGCATAGTCAATCGGAGGCCTACAAATAGGGGCCATTACTTCATTTGAGGGACTGTTCTTGTGTGGATCTTATCTTGGCTTACCTTGTACTTTTTGTGGAACCCAAACCTTTGTAACTTGGAGTTGTTATGCTCATGTAATCTGTCTCGTACTGAGTTTACTCATCATTGTAGTTACCTACTGTTCTGAATACACAATTCCAGTTCCAGTTTCCATTTCCAGTCTCACTGTCATATTTAGTTCTAGTACTTAATTTCATTTCCAGTTTCAGTCTTGTTTTCCATTTTATGCCTAGTTTGAGCTTAAATCTCTTTTGTAGTTTGAGTTAACTCTATTTACCAACCTGGAATACCTATCTGTTGAAAGTGTCCAGCTCTAGGTGACCTTATTTGGAGTGCTTCCACTCTTCTCCGTCTACGTTGGGGTGGCAAGGGCCATATCAACTTCATTGGCCTTCCACATGCCATCCAACAAGCTAGTGTTGGTTATAGTATCTGTCGGTATAAGCAATAGCCTTGTCGACTTCCATGGCCTTTAACACACCATACATAGCAGGCTGGTGTAGGGCGCAATCATGTTTGGGGTGCCTCACATTATCACACCTAAACTTTCTTACTGAAATAGCTAACATGAAATGAATGACCTCCTCTTTAAGCATAACTTTATTTAGGTTCATAAAACTTTATTTAAATACTCTCTAGTTGCTTTGCATATAGATTCCCGAAAGGATGCATCCTTTGTCAAATGGTGAAAATGTTAACACTCGAAAAAGAACCCAAAAAACTTCTCAATTTCAAGTGTCATTGAGGTGACTATAAGACACAATGTTTTTGCCGCGTTAGTAGGTCTTTCAACAGCCCAAAGAGGAGATCAGTGTGTGTGTTTTTTTCATGTGCTTCATCAAGCATGATGACAGAATAAGCTAAAACTGGCTATCCACAAGCACTTTTCTCAGAAGCATTCCATCTGTCATATACTTGATTAGTTAGTACTATGCTACGCCCCGTGCAATCCTTAAACCTACTCGCATAATCAACCTCTTCACCAAGTCTACAACCAAATTCTTTAGCAACTTTCATAGGCTAGCTACAAAAATTACAGCCATTCCTCGAGGTTGTGTGCAACCAATCTTTCCTTTTCACTTATACCCTCCTACTAAATATTCTGTAGCATGTGTTCTTTTCCCTGAACCTTCTTTTCTGATTGCAACCAAAACTTGGCTCTCATGGACTACTGTAACTGGCTCATTTTCAGCTTGCAAATATTGAGAAGACTCTCTCTTTTCTCTTGTATTGATAGCGTTGATACTCTTACTCGCTCTCTCACACACACACTCTCTCTCTCTCTCTCTCTTCCATGTCGGGCTAATACATGTAGATTATGAGATGAGCAATATTTAGTGTTGTGTGTGTGTGTGTGTGTGTGTGTTTGTGTGTGTGTGTGTGTGTGTGTGTGTGTGCGCGCGCGCGTGCGCACGCGCGCACATGTGTACATATATACTTTTTAACACAAATGTGGATTCCTAACATGAAAGGGGCTTCCACTATTAAACAAATCAAACCTTCCAATGAAAATAGTATAAGAGACTGTGGATACAACATAGATGGTAGCAAACTATCTTCTCTGTGCACAAATTCATTCAGTAAATAATCTGTATGTAAAAGATTTGGTTTTAATTAGTGCTAAATCTATTGCATATATGCAATGAAAAATATTTGCCCAAATGAAGAGGCTCAATCATGAGAGTAAGCATTCTCTAATGCAAAGTGGATGCCAAAAATTGACTAAGAAACGCATACTAGCCTGCTTTTTCAAGTTCAAATGCGGCTTCATGAGGCTCAAGATTGTAAAAATTTATGCTCATTAGCTTTAAGGCAAAAAATTTAAGAATAGGCGACGTGGGAATGTGAAGTTAAAAGCATTTTCTGTGGACAATAGAGGGTCCGGTTTCATCGTACTCATCCTTGGATATCCACATCTGAAATGGAAGGACATAAAAACATGTCATTCTCAAGGTTAGTAATATGGTATGTGCAGAGGAGGAGGAGGAGGAGGGGGAGTATGGTATGCAGTGTTTGGGAAAAACCATTTTCGCAAACATACAAAATTCCTTTTCTTGAATTTGTCAAGAGAATTTTTTCGAAAATAAGATTATGTTTTCAAAAATTTTAGACTATTTTTCTCTATTTTGGGGCGGAATTTCTCCTTTTACATTGGCATTTTTGAAATCGAAAACGGCACAATATTAAGCTGAGACACATTTTCCCCCAACACAAATGGTATCACAAGAAGTTTTGGACAAATTCTCACGATATTTCCCACATTGTGACTTACCTCAACATCATGAGCTTCTGTGAGGGAGGTGCCGCATACCTTGGTAGGTACGATTGGGGGCAGGGGACCGCCGGCCTGGTGGGGGGGCCGGCGGTCCCCTGCCCCCAATCGTACCTAGCTAGGTATGCGGTGCCTCTCGAATAGAAGCTCATGATGTTATGCATTGTATGAAAAACACTGAGAAAGACTCCGTTTTCCTACATGAGTAAATTTATGAATCTTCTTGTGTATGTGGAGAGGAGGGTGTGTGTGTGTGTTGGGGGGGGTGGGGGGGTGGTTAGAGCACTGCTCTAGATTTAAAAAACAAATAGAAAGGTGAAAAACCTACAACCAATTTTTTTTGAGATAAATTGTCTATATTTGAAGGTTTTTACAATAAATTTCTCTAAATTTTTAAAGTTTTCTTATCTTCAAATTCAAAAATTTTCCTTCCTAAGGAGGAGGGTTGAGAGAGAGAGAGAGAGAGAGAGAGAGAGACCTGTTGGAATGTGCTCAAGGAAGCTAGGATGGAGCCTCCAATCCAGACACTATACTTGCGTTCAGGAGGTGCAACAACCTTAACCTTCATGGACGATGGAGCAAGGGCGGTTATCTCGCGATTCATACGCTCTGCAATGCCTGGAAACATTGTTGATCCTCCACTCAGCACAATGTTTGAGTACAGGTCTTTTCTAATGTCTACATCACATCTCATAATCGAATTATATGTAGTCTCGTGTATGCCAGCCCCTTCCATTCCTATCAAGGATGGCTGAAACAACACCTCTGGACACCTGCAGGATCAAAATGTTTGCAGGAGAATTTAGAAACACATCAATAGTAGTAGAAGGTGCACACAAGTACTAAAAATTAACATTTTTCTAAGACTTAGATTTTCTTTTTTTTTTGGCCATACTCACAATTGTGAGTGGTAGAGTTGTATTATTATAGCAAAGAATGTACTTCACTTCAAAAATTGAAGCATAGTCTTTCTTTGCCTTGAGGAGCCAAGAGATACTAAAAGCTGCTTAGATCTTCTCGTCATCACTTCCATAGAGCCTATGCAAGGTCGATCGTCCGGGGTTCTAAATACAAGCTTGTGTGTATTGTAACTCCTATAAATCCTTTTTTTTTTTTCTTTTTTTGTCTTTTAGCAATTCAGAGTAGGGATGATACTAATTGTAAACACAACCATAATTAGGCCTACAACAAGTCTCATGTATACACATTGCCATTAGGAGCAAGAGGGAAAGCAAACAGCTCACAAGAAGATTTAGAAATATTCTCATGTAGGAAAACGAGTCTTTTTCAATGTTTTTCCATACAATGCATACCATCATGAGCTTATGCTCGAGAGGCACCACCTACCCCACCGGGCCACTGGTCCCCTGCCCCCAATCTAGGTACGCGGTGCCTCCCTTACAGAAGCTCATGATGTTGAGCTAAGTCACAATGTGGGAATTATTGTGAGAATTTGTCCAAAACTTCTTGTGTGCAGTACTAACCAGTTCAAATCCTACTGTTTTTTAAGGGAAGCCATAACCCGCAATACAAACAAACCGTGAATGGGTGCCACCACAAGCTCACCCTCGCACGCTGTGGCGCCCACACAATAGCAAGACAACTCCTATAAATCTTACCAAGACAAAGACGTCAAGGAATTGATTCATTCTTGTTGTCCTTTATAGCTTTCTAAAACAAGCCTTAAAGGATTAGAGCATAAGAGACTTAGGCTGCAGGCAAACATTTGAGATTTTATTATTTCCTACATTGATTGGACCTACATGTTCCCATGTGAATATTTGAAATCTTCTTTTGTTTTTAGTGCATCTTTGAGTTCCTTCCTTCAATTCACAACATTCCATTAATTGACTTCCATTTCATTTTATCATTACTAGCTAGGTATGTGGTGCCTCCCTCACAGAAGCTCATGATGCTCAGGTAAGTCACAATGTGGGAATGATTGTGAGAATTTGCCCCCAACACACACACACACACACACACACAAACTTGCCATCCTCTACAACGTCCGACCAGTGTGCACTGAGCCAATGGGTAGCCTGAAGAGAATGCCAAGGGGAACCTTCACCCTCTGTGTATTGATGCAATGTTTTTGGCATTGAGGCATTGGTGAGAAGGGCTTGAATTGGTCCTAAGCATGCAAAGCTGAGGAGATTGATAATACCTGAAGCGCTCGGCACCGACAGTAATAACTTGGCCATCTGGAAGCTCGAAGCTCTTGTCAAGGGCGGAGGTGGAGGAGGCCTTGCTCAACTCCTGCTCGTAGTCGAGGGCTACATACGCCAGCTTCTCCTTCATGTCCCGCACGATCTCCCGTTCGGCTGTCGTTGTAAAGGAGTAGCCTCTCTCTGTCAAAATCTTCATCAGCGCGTCTGTTAGGTCCCTTCCCGCCAAGTCCAGCCGCAGGATTGCATGCGGAAGGGCATAGCTGCATGGATGGACATGCATTTACATAGATCATTGTGTGTATGTGTGTGTGTGTGTGTGTGTGTGTGTGTGTGTGTGTGTGTGTGTGTATGGAGACATGCATTTCAGAAGAAAGTGTGTAGAGGCATACCCTTCATAGATGGGCACCGTGTGGGTCACCCCGTCTCCAGAGTCCAGCACAATACCTGGTTAATTACATACCATTAGACAGCTCATATAGTATATTCAGTAAATGGTAATGCCTTATGCATTAGAAGCTTTTAGTGCAACAATCTTCATTTTTGAAATTAACATCTGATTCATGTTTGTATGCTAAAACCATGGAGGAAATTGGGAGAGAGGGATTACCTGTAGTACGTCCACTCGCGTAGAGCGAAAGGACTGCCTGGATTGCAACATACATGGCTGGAACATAGAACGTGTCGAACATGATCTGTGTCATCTTCTCACGATTCGCCTTTGGATTAAGGGGAGCTTCTGTGAGGAGGACAGGGTGCTCCTCTGGTGCTACTCTTAGCTCATTAAAGAAAGTGTGGTGCCACACTTTTTGCATATCATCCCAGTTTGTGACGATGCCATGGTCAATTGGGTACTTGAGTGTCAGAATACCTCTCTTGGATTGTGCTTCATCCCCCACATAAGCATCCTTCTGCCCCATGCCAACCATTACACCGGCATGTCTTGGCCGCCCCACAATGCTCGGAAACACTGCTCTCGGTGCATCATCCCCCGCAAATCCAGCCTGCACACGCACATGTCATCCACAACATTAATTCTTTTGAATCCTGTTTTTCTGGGTGTGAAGATGTTTTATTTGTTCAATTGTCAAGTTCTAGTGGAGGGGGGATTATATATTTGTAGAGATGAGGACAAGGTTTTGGCTCCTAAAAGGTAGTCTTTAACCATCTCACACATTTTAAGGGGCCATATTATGGATCCTTAAGGCGGATTTTTCTCTGTGTTGCTCCATTTTGGGCATGGAGGGGCACAATCCATAGCCTTCATCAAGATCGAGTTGTAGCATAAGGCTTGGCGCAAATAATTTCTTGCACGCCAAGATCGGTGGGATTCTCTGCAATTCTGTGTAACAAAAGGTGGTGCCAATATAACCATGTATCTACCATTGTCTGGCCATGTATCTAGCCATTATCCATATATAATCTCAGCTAATTTTCGATCAGCTGGACGTGGGACGTGGTGTACTCTCTAGAGCCTGGTGAAAAAAAGTTTGTGGTTGGCGTGTTCCCCTGATTCAAAAACTAAATGGGATATCATGGGAATTGAGCTCACAACCTTGTTTGGTGAAGGTCCAGGTTCTTTGTTTTTTTTTTTTTGGGTGCAATCGTGTGTGGAAAGAGAGAGCAAAAAACTTGCCTTCACCATGCCGGATCCATTATCGCACACGAGAGGAGTAACTTCGTCTATTTGATCGGCCATCGCCCAGCTCTCCAAGACTAATTACAAGTGTTTAATTGTGTGTGTGTGTGTGTGTGTTTGAGAGAGAGAGAGAGAGAATGCGGCAAGCAAAAACACTCTCTTCTGGACATCCTTAAGAAGCTGGAAGACCAACCTCTCTCTCTCTCTCTCTCTCACACACACACACACACACACACACGCAAAAACTGTGTGAGAGCCAACGGAATATAACTTTTTGGGACAAGGCCAGGCAGGAGGAGATGAGCGCAGGCTTTCTCGCTTGTTGAGACACCTTCCTTGCTTTTCATGCGTGCCTTTCAATCCAGTACACACACACATACACCCCACCTTAGACCTGCTATCATCACTTTTGTCTTCCCAAAGAAGAGCACTCTCTCTCTCTCTCTCTCTCTCTCTCTCTCTCTCACACACACACACACACACACACACACACACACACACACACGTGCCCGTCTTATCATGAGAGCCCCTTCTATTCGTCCCTGCTTGGATTTTGCAATGTGCACTGTCTCCTTCAAGCATGGATACATTTCGCTCTAATAAATTTAGAAGGTATAATAATAATAATAGGGATTGAGGTGAGGGTTGAACCCAGAACCTCGACAGACAAATTTCGCGCCTTTAGGTAACCAATTCACAAGAAGATTTAGAAATTTCCTCATGTACGTTTTTCTTTTTCAATGTTTTCATACAATGCATAACATCATGAGCTTTCACTCTAGATGAACTGCATACCTCGCTAGGTACGATTGGGGGCAGGGGACCGCGGGCCCTCCCACCGGGCTGGCAGGCCCTTGCCCCCAATCGTTCCAAGCTAGGTGTACGGTGCCTCCAATCTTACCTAGCTAAGGTAACATGTAAAATGTTGTATAGTGATAGTGGAGTGCATGCTACATGAAGTAGTGGACACTTCACCCTCCCCCTTTCCTTTCCTTTCCTACCAATCCAAAGTCAAAGTATGCATGCACTTGTATGCAGTAACAGAGTGTATAAGACACTTCACTCACCTTGATTAAGCTCTACACTTTGTTTCTGTTTTCAGACGATTACAACATCTTTGTATAACGTTTTTTGAGAAGAAAACCTGGCTCTCCTACCAAATCTGTGAGTTCATAAAATCGTTACACGTCATTGAATAGTGTTTGGTGGATCCATGCAGACAACAACGATATGGACATCTGGCTATGGGTGCGTAGGTGTGTCTGTGTCCGCGCGCGAGCGAGAGAGAGAGAGAGAGAGAGAGGCCAGTACCCATCCATTATCAAAAGATAGTGAGGCAAATGCCCAAGAAGGAGGACTTTCTCTCTGCGAAAGGAAAACAAGACAATTCACCTACCCTCGTATTTCCAAATGTCAATATGCATAAGACCGGGGGGACCCCCCCCCCCCCCCCCCCCCGCCCCCACCCCCCAAACCCTTGTTTATAATTGACACGCCCCAACTCGAGGGATCTATGGTCACGGATTCATCCACCGTTGACGGAATCTACGGTGGATTAAAAAAAGGTGCTCCCGTCCAGCCTTGAACCCGCGACCTGCCCCTTCACACTCGCGCTCCCTATCCAGGTCGCCTAGCGCGTTCGATTGAAAGCAGTGCGCGCCAGGCGCTATATAATTCTAGCCCCCCCTTCTGTGTTGATCCAATGGTCTAAAACGCCCGTCACGCCGAAAATGAGCCCTCGCCGTCGATCCCTCGAGTTGGACCCCGTGTTATATATAAACGAGGCCCCCCCACCACAAACGCGCCCGTTTGGGAAGTGGAGTGTTGGACAACCAGACCCATGCGGGCATGTGGTTAGCACATTAGCCTGCCAACGAGGAGGTCATAGGTTTGACACCCAAGCGAAGAACGAGAAATTTAGCGCCGTTCATACTTTGTGGGCCGTTTATCCCCCCTCAAGACCCGTGCAAATCCTTATTAACTGTGGATCCCATCTCTCATGTGATTTAGTGTTGTGGATAGTTGCACAATAGTTTTTCAACTAAGGTGCATGGGTGTCTTGGCTATGCCGTTAGTCTTGACTGTGTAAGTTGTCGATCCGAGCTGTGAGAAAGGGTCTGTTGGTTGGATCTCTAACTCGCGAGCAAGTCATGTTTGTCAAACCCATTGCACCTCGAGATTTGTGTAAGGCGTGTCTACGTCATTGATGTCTTCAATCGATGTCATGTTACATATGGATGAGGGTCCCCAACGTTCCTCCGAAAAAGAAAAAGAAAATGAAGAATAAAATGTGTGTGCGCGCGCACACACATACACACACACCAATGTTTCCAATAAATGGGAGGTTATTGTAATTATTAACCATCTAAATTTGGAAGATCGTGACTAGATAATAAGCTCGAATATGCCAATAAATGCTTCTAAATTTAACCTAAAATCCAAAGAGTGTTAAGGGTACCAAGAACTCACATGTGCACATGCACGTGCATGCGCATACACACACACAGAGGACCATGGACACTTAGAGCCGAGTCCCCCTATTGCTTAAAATTTTCGTGGTATAAAGTCAAGGGGCTGTTGGAATTAGGGTTGCAAGGAAATGCACACAGCTTGGAGAAGACGAAGGAAGCTCAAGACACACAATAGAGAGTGTATTACTTAGTGTGCAATGGAAAGATAGATAGCCCTAGAGTGATGGGCGTATATACAATGCACGGGGAAAAAACCTCCTAAAAAGGGAAAAAATGCCCCGACGGTCCTAGTGTATTCACACACATCACTACCACATGTATATGGTAACAAATCCCCCTTGGAGTGATGCGGTGAATGAGAGCTGGCACATGAGTAAAGGGAAGTGCCATGCCCTGAGACATGATCAGTCCACAAAGGGGAGTAAGCCCAAAGCTTTGCGGAAAGCTTCGAGCTTCTCACGAGACAATGCCTTTGTGAAAAGATCTGCAAGGTTGTCCTGTGTTGGCACATAAGCCAAGCTGATCTCTCCTACTGAGAGCCTCTCCCTGACATAGTGGTAATGCTCCTCAATGTGCTTTATGCAAGCATGAAAAATTGGGTTCCTCGCAACTGCCAATGCGCTCTGACTGTCAGTATAGTGTTGACAGTGTCCTGTCCAACACCCAAATCATCCATAAGGGGTCTGAGCCATACACACTCAACCGTAGCTGTGAAGACTGCCCTGTACTCACCCTCACAACTAGAAGTGGCCATCGTAGGTTGCTTCTTGCTCAACCGTGATATACATGAACTGCTAAGAATGAAACAAAAACCACTTGTGGACACTCTCGTGTCGAAACAACCAGCCCAATCTGAGTCTGAAAAATCATGTAAGTCTGGAAGCAATGATCCCGCCTTGGGATAAAACAAGCCAAGATGTAATGTGCCACTAAGGTAGCGGAAATCCCTCTTGACAGCCTGCCAATGCTTAGACCCTGGGCTATGCATAAATCTGCTGACCTGTGAGACTGCAAACTCAATATCTGGCCTCATGTTGCATACATAAATGAGGCATCCAACAGCACTTTGGTAAAGAGTGACATCAACGGGATCACCAGTGTCATGAAGACTCAATTTCAAACCTGTTTCCATGGGAGAGTGGCAATAGGTTTGCAATCCTCAAGTCCAAACTTACATACTAATGTCTCTATGTAGCTTTTCTGACACAAGGCAATACCACCATCACACTGCTTAAACTGTATGCCCAAGTAATGATGCAACAACGCGAAATCTTTCATCTTGAAAGTAGCATTCAAATGAGCCTTAAATTCATCAATATGTCTCTCATTTGGTCCAGTGATCAGCAAATCATCTACATAAAGAACCACAATGAGAAGTATATCACCCTCACGCTTTACATACAATGTGCTTTCTATTGGATTGTTACGAAATCCTTGTTTGACCAAATGAGTGTCAGCTTTCTCATACCAAGCACGAGGAGATTGCTTCAACCCATACAAGCACTTTGTCCTCTTGTCCTTTCTTGACAAAACCGTGAGGCTGTGTTACATAAACTTCCTCAAATATGTCACCATTCAAGAAAGCAGTAACAATGTCTGATTGATGTGTATCCCAACCAAAATGAGTTGCCAATGCACATAGAAAACGCACAGTAGTCATACGACAAGTGGGAGCAAAAGTCTCGTCATAATCTATGCCTATTTGCTGTGCATAGCCCTTTGCAACAAGTCGAGCTTTATGGCGATCAATCTCACCATCCGACTTGCGTTTCAACTTGTAAACCCACTTTGTACCAATGGCTTTTTTGCCAGGAGGCAAATCACATAAAGTCCATATGTCATTTTCTATAAGTACATCATATTTTGATTGCATGGCAGCCATCCAATTTTCTGAATTTTGCGCTTCATCAAAAGATAGAGGTTCGTCAACATCATGTAAGCTAGACACAGCCAAAGCATAACAATCTGATGCATAAGATGCATGGCGAGAGCCTGAACGAGTACAACTAGAAAAAGTGCATCCAATTTACTATCATGGAATGTATGCACGAGCCATTTTGGCATACCTCTAGCCTGCTCATTTTCAGCCTTTTCCTCATCAAGTACATCATGTACATCTGCATCAGTAATAGGTTGGTCTATAACATTTTTAGAAACCCCCATAGGCCTCATTGGAATTTGCCTCATTGGAATTTACATTCAAACTTCCACCATTGAAAAGAGGCAGCAAAGTGTCATAAATGTCATGTGAGCTTACATTATTATCGCTAGTACATGACAGCAAGGGCTGAACAAAATCTTCCACAAACACTACATCCTGTGAAACCAAAATACACTTTGTTTGCAGAGGATACAACCTGTAACCTTTGCTTTCAGGAATATAACCAACAAAAATACATTTGACAACCTTATCATCCAATTTTCTGCGTTGTGTTTGTGGCACCAAAGCATATGCCAAACAGCCAAAAACAAGCATGTGCTCAATAGAAGGCTTTCTATCATGCCATGCTTCATACGAAGTAATAGACTGCAAAGCTTTCGTAGGACACCTGTTTAGTACATAAGTGGCACACATGATGGCCTCAAGCCAAAAAGAATGCGGGAAAGCTTGACTTTTGACCATACATCGTGCCATTTCCATAAGTGACCTATTTTTCCTCTTAGCAACACCATTTTGCTAAGGTGTGTAAGGCACTGTACATTGGTGTTTTATCGCACGACTAGTCCCAATGAGATTGTTTTGCCGCCGCAGGAAAAACAACTCTAATAGAAGCAATCCTTGCAGCAAGACCTGCAATATCCTCAACATCGCCTGCATCCTCAGAACCGGGACGTACATCAATGCCCTGCACAATATTCGAGACGCCCTTTGACACAAGAACATGTTGCATCATATAAGCCCACATAGGGTAATTATCCCCATCCAACCTGTCCTCAGCAGCAAATATCTTGAACACATTTGTGTTGTTGTCAGGCATGGTAAATGCTACACCTGATGTGAAAACTGCCCAAAAATAGGAGAAACAAAACGGGAAAAACACGTACCATCTAGCACAAACCGTAGAAGATTGTAAGGCACCTGTTATGCAGAAAACGGCACTGACAAAATTTTGCACAAAATGACGAAATAGCTTGTGCAGTTTTGCCTGTAGTGGAAACGGAGGCCGAAATGAGCCCGAATCAAGAATCTGAGCAGACTGAGCTCTATGAGCATTCCCAAAAAAATTGTCGACCTACAAACGCTCGCCAAAGCTCACAAAAATCAAAGAAAGTGAGCAGGCGTGTGCTTGAGTTGCTGGCGACTGAGCCTTATAGGATGCAACCTGCTCTGATACCAATTGTTGGAATTAGGGTTGCAAGAAAATGCACACATCTTGGAGAAGACGAAGGAAGCTCAAGGCACACAATAGAGAGTGTATTACTTAGTGTGCAATTGAAAGATAGATAGCCCTAGAGTGATGGGAGTATATACAATGCACGGGGGAAAAACCTCCTAAAGAGGGAAAAAATGCCCCAGTGGTCCTAGTGTGTTCACACACATCACTACGACATGTATATGGTAACAGGGGTGTTGGCATAACGTTAAAGGTGAGGAACTTTAAGTGCGCATGCTATGGTTCAAACCTTTGCAACATGCAAGTGTGGGTGTGTGGCCTCTAAAAAAATACAATAGAAAAAAAGAAAAACATAAGTACAATACTTCTACTCTTCTTCTTCCTCTTTCTCTCCTCTCTCTCTCTCTCTCCCAAAAAAAAAAAGCCAATAAATGGAGTGACATTGAATGGTAGAGCTAAGCAAGAGGGAATAGAAGATGATTTATACTACTATTGATTTGGTGTGCATAATCTTTGCATACTTATGGAGTAAGCATTAACATTAGAATGGTAACAGGACACTTTTATGTGCTTGGACACTTTTGTGTCCTGTTAAGTGACCATTTTGCTTGAATTATTTGAAGAGTATGAAAATGAATTTCTAGGTGCTATATATCCACAAAGTTGCCTTATGAGCTGAAAAAAACTTGACATTTTTTTTGGAGTATTGATCTCACCATTAACCTTATTCTTGCAGAACATTTTTGAACCTAAACTATGTGAAAAAACGAGTTCTGTTTTTTGCTTTTTTTCAATTTTTGGCAACTATACCACTCTAAACTTCATGTTTGTGAGATTTAAATGGCTAGAGGTTAGGTCTTCATAGTTCTCAAAATGTTTTGATGTTTGTAGGGAGAGCTAAGTGTTAAAATTGAAAGTTATGACCAACTTACAAGAATTACATAATCCTGTTTTTTTCCCAAAATTAGCACTTTTATGATTTTTTTGGTGGCTTTCTTGATATCCAAATTCAATTTTGATTGTGTAAGTGTAATGTATAACATAAATCTAATCTTCCTTGAGTTTTGGGGGACCTAATATGCTATATAGCATAGTAGATGATGATGGTTGAGTTTTTTAATTGCTGAAGAATACGATACATTTTAGAGTAGCAAGTATAACTTTCTCAATATTGCTAGTTTCTTAGGCCAATTGTGTGTATTTTGTAGGTAGTAACCATATCTAATCATATACTACAAACTTGGCTAGATATTGAGTAGTTTCTATGGGTTTCTAGAGGTCATAATGCTAAACCCAGTTTTTTCATGTTTGTTGTATTTAGCACTTTATCATTGCCCCCAAGGTTCCACTTAGTATGAGATCCATTATCCTTTTGACATGCTCCATGGCTCCTTTTGAATCCAAAGGCCCAAAGGGAACTAAGAAAACATGTATATAGTATCTGTATTGAGCGTGACTATAGAAACTTTGATGATAGGTCCGCAGAATGGCAAAAATGCACTTTTTTGTACCTATTTTTTTTGCCCAAAAAAAAATAGTGAGGTAAAAGCAACCATATGTTTTGATCACCAACCCATTGAAGTTAACGGGGCATTTTATCTCATGTCCTACAAAATTCTCCACTCTTATTATATGCAATCAACCGTAAGAAATTGTTGTTTTGGGCAAAATGCAGTGGTCCATCAACTTTGGAGGCTTGTAGTGACCAAGGGATGAGAAAACTTACAAGTTTCTCATTTTTTCCATATGTGGTAGTTCTTGAACTATAAGCTCATGAAAGGATTTTTCAAAATGAGTGGATCTACTATGGTTTTGGATTTTTTTCCCAAAACCCTGAAAGGACACTTTTATGTCCTGTTAGCTTACCATTCTAGTGTTAACAACTAAAAAAGAATCCACACGATCTAAGTTGCATTATATGTTATACGGTGTACCTATAATATGTTTAAACGGGGCGTATTATACAACATCCTTGATTATTTGACCATTTTATATAGAGCCACATCATCAAATTTAGCATCTCGTAATATGTTTCGATCGAAATATGTTGGAAATATATTTTGATCGAAATATTAGTTGTTATAAAGAAAAAATGCACACTTTGTGCTTATTTTAGGCAGCTCATTCTTGAAAGCAATGCCTTGAGCTCACCTATAACTGTGAGCTCTATAGCACACAAAAAATATCTTCAATTTATTTATTCAAAAGACAAATAGATAGCTAAGATGGATAGTTAGTTAGTGTGGTGATTAAAATGTAGCTTGGTTAAATTTTAGGTTAATGAGGTTTGGAATTTTGATTTGGATAGAGTTTATTGCACATACATAAGTGGGTTTAGGTATAACAGTTTGTGATTGCTTTCCTTGTGTAGAGGAAACTCACTCTTGGAAGTGATGTATTGTAGCTAGAGTTAGTAGCTACTTGCCTTGTGTTGAGCTATATATGCTCACACCTAGAAGTAAATTTAGATTTATCTAATGGTTGGCTGCCATGTGTAGAGTAATAGTCACACTAGAGCCAATTGAAGTAGGTTAACTAGTAATCTCTTGCTTTGTATAGAGAGAGAGCTTGAGAGAGAGAGAGGGTTTTAGGTAGAGAGAGAGAGAGAGACGGTGTGAATTGCAAAAACAAATGTCATATTAATTTGTTTGTTAAAAAAGAGGCTCAAGTTACAAAAAAGCCCAATGGTTGTCTATATAATCTAGGTCATGACTCATTGGCGGAATCTCTCATTCGTTTGTAGGTCCATACTTTGCCTCATACCATGCCAATATCCTCTCTAGCTCCCTTATTCAAGCGTGTAACATAGCCGGGGTCTCTCCTGGACTTGCAATGTCCACTCCTTGAGTCGCGAGTTGCTCAAGGATTGTTGTCTCCTCAATGAGATAGGTAAATCCTTTTTTGCGAGGAGGCTCTTGCTTTTCCTCCCAAGTGTTAATATTCTCTACAAGGCATCCTTTATTAATTCCTTCTGTAGTAGGACAATCATTCCAATCTATTTTGAGCCGCAACGCATAGTAACAATATCATTGTTGCACAAACTAAATTGCCACTTGACTGTTCGAAGGTGACATGTATACTTGTATGAATCTACAAGTTAGAAACTTTCAAGGGTGGGGATCCCTTAGCACTATTGTTGACCTTGAAAAACATATTACGAACAAAATAGTTGGGACACAATTTTCAACATTGCTTGTAGGTCAATGGCTCTCCAAAAAGCTTTGATTCGGCCTCTTGTGATGAAGCCAAAGCTCTAAGGTTGACACTTGCAACCCGGATTTCCTCCTCTTTGTAAATCTGTTGTGTTAATTCATGGTTGAGTAATGAATCGAGAGGTGGATTTTGGTTAGGGGCAGGTATGTTCTCTTCATTCTAAGGTTGGTTATTGTCATTTGGGACAACATCCTCCATATCTGCATTGCAACACAACAAGAGTGAATGATGTAACTTGAAATAGTTTAAAGATTTAACTTGAAATAACTTAAAGATCTAACCTGAAATAGTTTAAAGGTCTAGTTTGAAATAGTTTGAAGACCCATTTTGAAACAGTTTAAAAGTCGACTTGAAATAGTTTAAAATGCAAAGTTGATATAACATTACACAAACCAAAAACACAAAATACTACTTCTTTGCTTAATCATCAGCAGGTCGCAAGCCAGACATAGGTACAATATCATAGCCAACATTATGGGTTCCATTCAAACAAAGGCTCAAATCCCATATTTTAGGTCTATCTAAGAGATTTTTCATTTTTCCATGGATAATGTGCTTGTTTACATTTCACAAAAACTCCCGCTTGGGGGCCTCAAAAGGTTCAGGCATACACGCAATCAAGCGTTTAAGGATATAAGATAGTCTATATACACGAGAAGCTTTGGTAAAAGGAGGTGGGTTTGTGCTGATGTTTTTGGAAACATCCATGGATAATCTCGCTTGAACTGAGCTGTGGTTTCAAGATTTAGGTTTGGCAGCTTTGGAAAAGTTTGCAGAGTGTTTGAGACCATACTTTGTCCCCAATCTGCAATTTCGACATGCACTCCTTACTTGCCAAAATGCAATAGAATATTCTTGGTGTGCAAGCCATTGTGAATAAATTTGTGGATGTGCACAAACTTCATGGTTTGAAGATGAGCACTGCAGATTGGTAGAATGTTGTCTACGAATTGTTGTACAATCCAAGACGCGCTAAAACTCTTTGATGGCAGGTTTGCTTCCATCATGATAGAAGGCTTGGATCCACTACTCAAGATGTCCTCCATTTTCAATTTTGAAAATAAAGCATCAGATTTCTACTATGTCGTACAAGAGCACGGGCTAGAATCATGCCATGGTGCTGCAATGTAATGACCGTTGCTTCTTCTAGCACTATCTACAAGGTTGGTTTGTTTCTTGGCTGGTCCTTGAAGATCTTTGCTGCATAGAGTGGATCTTTGAAATCAGGATGGGTCATTGAGTCTTGTTTTACATTTTCATAGCGCCCTTCATCAATTTGGGGTGCCTACAGGTGAAATATAGAGAGCACACCAAGAAAATGTAAGACCAGACAGCAGTAGTCTCATCCAAATTCACAATGTTTGAGGGTTGTTTTGAGGTCTCAATGGTTGATGTAGTAGCTACATCCTCTTCATTCCTAGGGCATTTAGAAGATCCTTCTTCTTTGTCTTTACCCTTCAACTCTAAATGTAGTTGTGAAATAAGATGCATCCCCTCCTTTATTCTTGGCTTGGACTTGATTTCTGTGTCAACCATACTCTCAAGACTTCTTAGGACTTGTACTAAGAGTTTCTTCACCATGTTGTGCATAACAAAGTTTGTGTGAATAGCTAGGTCAAATGTTGAGGAAAATGCATCACACAATCTTGCAAAACAATGCTCCACAAGCTCAATCACAAAGTCATTGAACCTTGACTGAAGTGGATCAAAGGCATAACATATATGATCCCCCGAAGCAAGATATAAATAGAGAATAAGAGCATCATAAATGATCTTACAATGCTATCCTAATATCTTCATCTCTACCATGGATGAAAAGGTACAAAACAAGAACTAGATAAATCCATTGTAAACAATATATAGATGTGATAATATGTCTACAAGCACATAAAGAAAAGAACATCCAATAATGGAACATGCTCATTCATAATTCTAAAACAACAATAAATCTCTTTGAAGTTTTGAGGATGGGTCAATGACTGTCCGGGATGAGTAATTATTTGACCTATAACCCCTATATGACACGGTGGTTAGATGGGGAATTTATTAAGCCTAACCGTCCTTGTACTACGATGCGGTGGTTAGTAGCAACCACGGGTGAGAAATTTAGTTATATTCCCTAAGCCACTCCCTAGAGTGACACACAAGATCAGCAACAACCATGGGAGGAATTTGTTACATCTAACCCCTCTCTATAGTGCGGCACAATTGTCAACAACTGCCAGACATGGGGAATCTATTAAGCCTAACCCCCGGTAATGCGACGTGGTGGTCATCAATAGCCAAGGGGCAACAATTTAGTTATATTTTCTAAACCACTCCCTGTAGTGAAACAAGGTCAACAACATCCAAGGTGAGGAATCTATTACATTAACCCCTCTTTGTAGTGTGACATGATGGTCAACAAATATGAGAGCTGCAAAATCTATTAAGCTTAATCCCCTTGCAATGCAATGTGGTAGTCAATATAAGCCAAGGGAGAGTAATTTAGTTATATTCCCGCTCCTTGAAGTACGACACGAGGTCAACACAATAGCTAGGGTAACAAGGAATCTATTACACCTAGCCCATCTTTGCAGTAGTGTGACATGATTGTCAACAAGTACTAGAGACGGGGAATCTATTAAGCTTAACCCCGTTGTAGTGTGATGTCGTGGTAGTCATCAGAAGCCAAGGGTGAGCAATTTAGTTATGTTTCCTAAGCCACCCACTGCACTACAACACAAGGTCATCAACAGCCAAGGCGAGGAATCTATTACATCTAACCCCTCTCTGCAATGCAACACAATGGTCAGCGACTACCAGCGAAGGGGAATATATTAAACCTAATCTCTCTCTACAGTGTGACGCAACAATCACATTTCACCAGAGATGAGCAATCTAATTGTATTTCTTAATACCCTCCCTACAGTACGACACAAAGTTCAACAACATGCCGGATCGATGAATTTAAATTCTAACCCCCTTGCAGTGTGACCCGAAGGTTGACATATCCAAGGGCAGTGATCTAAGCCCTAACCACCTTGCAGTGTAACCCAAAGGTCGACATAGCCAAGGTTAGTTGTCTAAGCCCTAACCCTCCCTGCAGTGTGACGTGAAGTCAACACTATTAGGGATGGGAATCAAACCTATAAAGTGAAAAATGCAACAGGCAAGTAAAACTGTTAGATAAAGAATATATTTAATATTGATAGATTAAAAAACTACATATTAACTAGAGTTTCCAATGTACGAGGAGAAAGTGCTAGGGGGAGAGGTAGTAGGTAAAAGGTAGCAAGGAAAAAAGTGAACAGTGTATCTAACAATTCTTTGCAACTTTTGCCTCCGCACTATTCTTAGTAGCATAATATTTCAATCGTCGATCAAAATGTATTTCGAACGAAATACATTTCAATCAAAATATAGTTCTATCAAAATGTAGTTTATACGGATATACACATATAATGCGGGTATACAAGGTATAATGACATATTATACATATATGTTTTATTATGCAGGTGTATAAATCCAATTTAGCACACCATGTGCTAACTCCACCAAGCTTGGGTAGCGTTTGCAGAGGCCAAAGCATGCCCACTACCCAAAATCCCAAACCAGATCATCACATGGAATGCTTCTTGAACTTGATGAATGCATGGCTATACCTTCTTCCAAATTTGTACCCAACTAAATGGATACAACTCTAATAGCCTACAACCGTGTTGACTAGTATGGCAACCACATGTGAAAATAGGAAAGTGATTTACCCTCTTGATTATTCAAGTATCGATTTATCATCTCTCATTTGAGAGAATTGGGGGGCAATCACATCGACACACACTACTACATATGTGCACGCTCTTTGCAAGCAATAAGTGGAGGAAATTATTAACACGTTTGGGAAGCTAGAAGTGTGCCTTTATCGGCATGCTTGGTTCTTCTTTAGTTTGATGATTCATGCACAAGAATAACAACCCTCACTCCACTAACCAGCTTGACACCCTCACTCTAGTGCACCACATCGTCCTAGGCTCATGTTGCAAAATGGGGCGTCACATGCTAGTTTTCAAATTTTCTCTTTATAAAAGAATTGAAAAGACTGTGTCTGGTCAAACAAATGATTGTCCTCAAACATTTTATCTTATATACTTACGTACTTGCAACACATTCAACTCACTACTACTTTCAAGTGTCAAGCCTCTTGATTTCATCAATGTGAATTTCCATTGTGCAATATACCAATAAGCTTCCTAATGCATTAGCTGGTGAAAATTGAAACAACTTAGCTCTCAAGTCTTGACTTTAGAGGTGATCTGAAACATCTCTTTCAACATCACTTGCCCATTTTTGTGTGGGTCTTAAGGCAATGAGGCATCACTCTTTTGCCAGCTCATTTGGTCCCAACCTAAGATGCTCCAATCATCTAGCCATATATCATCATATATCTCAACCCCTTGTGCTTGCATTTTGTGTGATGCATAGAGGTATAGTGCACCCGGGCTGCACCTCCGCTGTAGCTACACCTCTAAGTACAATCTAGATGCAATTACGCTACGATTTAGCGTTGTTGGATTTGATAGCCACTTCCAAACCTAGGCCTAGTGAAATTAATTGGATGTACACATGCTTCTCGTTCTTGGTGAAACAAAATTAGTTAGTGGAAACTTAGTGCATTGGCGTACTGCTGCACTTTTCTCAAGTGTAGGTGTGAAACCAGAACCTCGGAACTAGTGGAGAGATCGAGCACATACTTGTAGCATAGAGTATAACTTTTGCAAAAATTGTTGTTGAAACATGAAAGCCTTCTTGACTCAAAAACGATCTCCCTACACTAATTATGAACACTTTATCAATGTATTCCCTTTGGAAAAGGAACTTCCTAGCTCCCACTGCCACTTCTTATCTGCAATGCTTCGGACTTGACACCTCATCAATGGTCTTAAGAAGCCCTTAGACATGACCAATTGCAATGCCAACTTCCTTGAGCAATATGTCCTATCATTATAAAGTATAGAAGAAGAGAGGCCGTGGACTGATCTGGAGTTGCAAATTTGCAATTGACCAATGTGTAGTATCCACTCCATTCATCAAAGTCTTGTAGCATACTAGACATTGATTTGATGAAGATGCATCTAATTGTGATGCAGGGACTAACTCTGAATGTAAAACCATGTGACTTATATGCGTCCATTGAATAGGTGGGAGATTCACTCGTTGCATCATGTTTTGAACCTCTTGGCAAAATATCTTTTTTTCTTTTTCAAATTTAGATATGCACCTTCACCTATTAGTGCCAACTCCTCTCGTGTGAATTTCACACAATTCTCCCTTATGTCATGTGTGGCCATAGGTGTCTCCTTTGAGGAGAACTCTATTGGCAATTGCTGAATAAATGTTATGTATAACATTTTCAAAAAATACATTGCACAATCTGCATTGTGTAATGGATGTCCAAAACTTCCAAGTAGATTCTCTTCATGTTTTCTCTGATTTCTTGGTGCTGATACTTTGAAACTTTCCACCGACCTTTGTTGATCTCTACATGTTCACATGGACATATTGTCTTAAGCATTTCCTTCTTCACTTGTTTGCTGATGTATGTGTGCGTCTGTTGCACGTGTAAATGCAAGGAACTTGCAGATACACTGTGTGCGAGCCACAATTGGCTCCAAGCACACAACAAGCCAAAACTAGTAAGCTCAAAGATGGTGACGGTGTGTCACTCACCGCTCTATGCTTGCTGTCGTGGAGGATTCCTCACCGCGAAGAAGAGGGAGATGCCGCTACGCCGCGCTCAACCGCCTCGCCGCCGTTGTGCCTCCGCAATGCTCGATCACACTCTCTCTCTCTCTCTCTCTCTCTCTCTCTCTCTCTCTCTCTCTCTCTCTCTCTCTCTCTCTCTCTCTCTCTCTCTCTCTCACGCATACACACACACACAAGGAGATGAAGAAGAAGAAGATGGAGATGGAGCAAGAGCACTCTTCAATTGCACAAATGAGAGAATAAGTGAATTTTAGGTTTAGTTGATTTTTATATGAGCTCGCCCCATTCACACTTGGGCACCCATGCTTAGCCAACTAATCCCTTGAATGTTCCAGTTAGAGTGCGCCTCTCATCGGCGATCACTCTTACCCTTTTCCTATTGGACCGACAAGCCCGGTACCTGACTCTACCAAGTAATTAATACAACGTCCGTCGTAGGTGATAGGGTGACACTGTGTGCGAGCCACAATTGGCTCCAAGCACACAACAAGACTAAACTAGTAAGCTCAAAGATGGCGATGGTGTGTCACTCATTGCTCTACGCTTGCTGTCGTGGAGAATTCCTCACCGCAAAGAAGAGGGAGATGTTGCTACGCCGCGCTCAACCGCCTCACCGCCGTCGTGCCGCCGCAATGCTCGATCGCACTCTCCCTCTCTCTACGCATACACACACACAAGGAGATGAAGAAGAAGAAGAAGGAGATGGAGCAAGAGCACTTTTCAATTGCACAAATGAGAGAATGAGTGAATTTTAGGTTTAGTTGACTTTTATATGAGCTCGCCCTATTCACACTTGGGCGCCCATGCTTAGCCAACTAATCCCTTGAATGTTCCAGTTAGAGTGCGCCTCTCATTGGAGATCACTCTTACCCTTTTCCTATTGGACCGACAAGCCCGGTACCTGACTCTACCAAGTAAATAATACAACGTCCCTTGCAGGTGATAGGGTGTCCATGAGCCATGACGGTTAACATGCCCCCCTTTCTGATGTAGATTCCGTCCTCGGAAGCTACTGAGTTGAAGCTCGTTCGTCGAGGTGGAAGAGCATTTGAGATGAATGTCCTTAGCCTTCTTCAGTCACTGCAAAATCAAACAACATTGGCACAGTAATTGCATTCTCATATACAATTAAAAAGCATATGCAGTTTTAGGCAGACAAGTTGATTGGTAGCATAATTCTAAACCATTTGTCAGCAATAAACAGTAAATTGCAATATAATCAAACGCATAAACAGTTGGGAAGGTAAAAAAACTAAACAAGTTCGGGGTCGCTAATTCAGCGGTCGAAAGGCACTAAAGATCGACTGTTAATACCATGGGTAAGCTTCTTAATTTTCTCCGGTCAATTAAGTTGTTTAATTGCGAGAGCCAAGTACTTCATGTCCGAGGGTTGACTAGAGGCTATACCTAGAAGACCTTGTAGTTTAGCTATGATAAAAGGAATTACTCATGAAATCATCGCCTGACTAATTACCTTTTCTTTGACCCCCGAAAGTCTTTTCACAGTGATTCAATTTTGATGTGTGTGCTTATTTTGTATGCCTTGGGTTTTTTGCTTTTCAAGGAAAAGTGCCCACACTGGGAACCTCTAGGACTCTAGTACCATAGGCGATACATGTGAGTGGAGTACCAAATCAAGCTGAGGTTTCTCTTCCAGCTTAAGATTTTACATTGTGGCACTTTGATTTTTTGTTTGTTCATTTTCAAGATTTTAATTTTGTAACTTTGGGGGGCCATATAACATTGTTACCCTCCCCAGGCTCATCACACTAGTAAACTCCCTTTATAATACTTACGCTAAAGGTCAATAGGGACTAAGCCCACTAGAAAGCCCTAGTACATTTCACACAATGCTGCCTAAATCAGATTAAGAACCTAAGTAACCATTGATAATTAGGAAGGAATTTCCCATGGTATTAAGAGAAGATCTCTAACACCTAGCTTGGTCAAACTAGCTTAGTCGGACTGCTTGATTTTTAAACCTAGACAAGTGATTATGACAAAAAATTACATTGAATTTAATGTTTGGTACTAAGAAAATACGTTGAGTATTATGCTACCAATCACAATTAAAGCAAACAAACATAGATGCAAAAAGATAAGGGGCAATGCTAATGGACAAGAAACACATGTTTGTGTTGATGATCGCGCTTGATTTGAAGTGTGAACGAGAGAAAGATTCCATGAAGGTCTAAATCCTAACCACAAAAACACGTTCCTGTACACACTAGGAAACACAAAGAATACCTCTAGGAGGCACATTAGTGGAAAGAAAGAACTTTGCTCATCACTAAACTCTAAAACAGAAACACTCATATCCATCACACGAGTGATGAGGATCAAAGGTGTTTTATGACATAGGTTTCTATTTCAATGTACCGAATGTGAATGTGTAGGTTTGGGTCAATGTTTTGACTTTTATTGTGCATACTCATTTGCTAATTTCTCTTGCTCTTTATTATTTTTATTTTTTGTGAGTATAAGGCTTTATATATACATTCTCTAAGATTGGTTATTGAGAGGTCAGGGAAAGAAGGTTGAGAGGGAAGAAATTGAATGATGGATTTTATCAAATACTCCCCCCTTCCTTGGGTAGATCATACTGTTTGAAATGTGCTCCTCACCCTTTGAAACCAATTGTTCAAGTTGGTAGTAGGTGAGTATTTTTGCCAGTAGTTTTCTATTACCTTACGTGCCTTGTCGAGTTGCAACGGTGGTAAGGTACTCTCCCAGGATCGAACTTGAAGTGGTTCATCACGTGATTCTTGAACACTGGGAGGTGTGGACTCTTTTGTAGCTTTATGGAGGTCCACTATTGTAGGTAGATACTGTGGAGAAGCTTTTACCTCTATGGATGCATAACATGAGAAGCTAGAAGCTTCATGGGACTCCCCCCTTCCTGAGCTAGATGGAACAAATCGTTCTTTCTTCGGTACCCAAACTAGCTCTGGAGCGGGTGTGTAGCATTCTGTGATTTTTTTCTTTCCGCGATCGTCAATTTGTTTTGGAGCTATAGGATTGGGCTCACATGGGTCAGGTGATAGGTAAGAACACAATCTACGTTTTGGCCCCGAGATTTGATCATTTCCTTGATAGTAGCCTTGGGCTTCCAATAGTCGTTTGGGAATCCATCGCAACATTTTCTTACTTTTCTTGGAGCGAGTGGTACATTTCTTACAAGGCTTCTGTTTTTTAGTACTAGCCATGGTCGCTAAAGAAGCTTTAGGGACCCACTTGTATGTTTTCTTCGTTACATTAGGATGAGTCTTGTCAGAAGCTATATGCCTTGCTTCTAGCATATTTAAGGGTACACGTGGTGGCATTTCATCCCCCTCAGGTGCTACCCAAGTCGTCCCCCTGTTTCCCCAAGTGTCTATGGTTGCTACTAGGTGAACCCAATCCACATTGTCCGACTCAGTCATCCCAGGTAGTACATCCATATAAGGAGAATCTTCCCCAAAATCAGTGTCCTCTTTACACGTGTAGCAATACTGCAATGGGGCCAAGTGAACTGTGGTGTCAGATCTATGATCAATTATAAAACTTTTCCTAGGGGATGTGCTCGACCAGTCACAAGATCCACTCTAATGATAGAATCTTGGAACTGCAGGTAGACATGGTTTTTAGACCAGTCATGCACCAGTTTTGCTTCCCTCATGAAAGGACGTCCTAAGATCATCTCAGATGCCATAGTGTGCTTGGATAAATCCATGACAATGAAGGTAACTCTTATTTTATGTCCAAAGAATAGGTTTAACAATAGACCCATTGGCCATCTTCACTACTATGGTTGTGGTAGCAAGGTGAGGTCTTCCCATAGTTTCCCAGCAATTTTTAGTCACAATGCTAACCCCAGCACCACCATCAAGGATTCCCTTCACAGTTAATCTCTTAGTAGTAGGTATGGTCACATTGGATTCATCACCCTCAAAGTATTGTCCCAACTTGTTAACAGGTATTTCTATAACAAGGTTCTCATCTAGGTTGGGTTGCGGATCTAAGTGTTCCTCCTCTATTGGCATCTTCCCAGCTCCATCCATCTGTGCAAATTGTTGTAGCCCAAACTTTAGTTCTCCATTGAGGAAGGCTTGAAGAGCTGAGACTAGCTCAGGGTCTTTATATAGTTTGGACATGATGGTGGTCCTAACTTCTGAAGACATGAAATCCATCAATTTAGCAATGTTTAACGGCACCTTTTTGGCTTCAGTCCCTTGACGTGGGGAGGATGGGATCTCCATTTCTCTGATAGGATCAAGTAGTCCCTCTGTAAACATTCTTTCCATCAAGAAGTGAGTACGCCCACTTTCCCATGACTTTAAGTCACTTTCTTCTTGGATGACACTAGGTATTTCTAAGGGTCTATGGACTTGGTGAGGTTGTTGTTGCATAGGCAACACGGTGTCTGTAATCTGGATCTGCCGCTAGGTGCTGGTTCTAGATCCCTTTGGGTATCTTCTACCAAACTCCTTAATTGCTTGACTCGCTCAATCTCCTCTGTAGGGTTTGGATAAGTTCCTATCTTCTTTCTTGGATTCTGGCCATTGTGGCTCATGAAGATCTTCCTTGTTGGTTTCTATCTTAGTGGTCATTCTGGTTTCCATGGTTTCACCTGAATCAGAATCCTCTTCAGCGTCGTTCATATATACGGGGTCGTCACCAGTCCCTATGTTGGTCTTTGAACTGGGGTCTGACTTCGCTGATTTTTGCGATCTCTTCCTTCGTGTTTTCTTCTTTTTCTGAGATTGCACAATTGATGCCGTGTCTCTTTCCTTAAGAATATAATTTTGTTTTTGGAGCATCGATCGTGTGAGTACGTTTACTGGTACCACAGGTGTACTTTGAGATGACTCCTCGGTAACCTCAATCAAGTTTAATTGCGTGATCTTCGGTGCATTTGGATTATTTGGACATTGGGCAATGAAATGATCTATGCCACATCGATTACACATGAGTATTGGCATTGTAGACGTGCTCGCTTGATTGGTTTGCATTAGTGTGGCATTCTTTTGTAGCCTAATAGGACACTCGGCTACACGATGTGGACCTCCACACTCATAGCATTGAAGAGGTGGTCTCTTAGAAGTGTAATTGATATTTTGGCCTCTTGCCGCAAGAGCAGCTACTTGATATACAGGTTTGACTTGTCCCCAATAGTCCTCCATGTAGTATTGTGGACTTTCTTCAAGCACATCCATCCCATAGGCAATATTAGGGTCCATATCTTCCTCCCAGCCTTCCAAACAAGCAATAGATGACTCACAACACACTTGATTCACAGAAGTGATTCTCGGATGTGGTGGTTGCAGTCCTAGCATAGGGTGTTGTTTGAACAACATTTTGGGCCCTAGGGACCATGTGTTGTGCTGTTCGTTCAAGAGGTGGGGCCGACATCAATGCAGGCACTCGAGGTGTGTCTGTCCATGCTAAGGTTGGTCTATTGGCCATCGCGCGCTTAAATACTATGCAATCCTTAGCTTGATGACCATACCTCCCACAGGCATTGCAGTTCCGATTGAATTTTACTCTAAAAGTAGGGCATTCACGGGTACTATGCGGTCCATAGCATAGTGAGCACCATTGTTGCTCCCTTCTTGGATACATATGATTGTTTTGCGAGCATGATTGTCTCTAAGACTCTCTTGAATAGCCTTGGTGAGATCTGCTAAAGTAATTTCATATATCTTTGGCTCCTTAGCAATAGGCTTTAGAGTCATTGGTTGATGCCCTGATGCTTGCGAGCTAATAGATTTAGGCTCAACATACACTCTTTCTCCTTGAATCATTAAATTATCCTCCAATTGGATCTCATTGGTGGTGACTGCTTCCCAAGTGGTGATACCTCTAATGACTAAGCCATTGTAGATATCCTCATGTCTATCAAGCAATTGATTATTATTGAAGCGCTCATTTGGATTACAACGAGAATTCAAATGCTTCAAGCAACTAATAAAGTATCTCACCGACTCTCCTTCCTCTCGTTGGGCTTTCTGGAGCTGAGAGGCTACACCCCAAAGTACTCCCTCTCGTATGTATTCTTTCAAGAACAGTCTCCTAAGAGTAGGGTAAATCGTTTTTTCTTCCACCCTTAGGGTTCTAGACCAATCCCCAGCCTTTCCACTTAAGGTTAGGCTTAAAGCATTACTCTTATGCAGGTCATTGTGTTCTCCTAGAGAATCACATATTTGTTCAAACACTTTGATATTCCTTCTCACATCCCCGTCTCCACTAATTTTTTGTGTGATCTTGGCTATTTGTACTGCCTTACTTCTAGGCTCTCTATCAGGCGTGTTACGCATATTCTCAGCAATAGATCGACCAATAGCTTGAGAAAATGTTGCCAAGTCACCTAAGTGAGCAGGCACCGTGGGTGAAGACGCTCCAAAGACTACATGTGGAGTAGGTATTGGCATTGGGCTTGGCGCATAGGAAGCCCTTGGGTTCCACGTTGGGTACGATGTTGTGCCATGTGGTGGTCCATAGTTCATATGGGTGGCCCTAGGCATAGCAAACGTCGGATGTGACATGCTAATGCTAGCCGGTATAGTCCCATGGAAATAAGAACTTGTGTATTGTGGTTGTGGAGCATAGGTAGTTGAAACAATGGGAGGGGTAGGGACTACATGAGTGCGATGACCCATAGGTGCATACGATTGATACACACTTGTAGGTACTGTTGCAGGCATTGAGTTACCATGTAGCGGTGCTTTACTAACAAATGAGGTCCATGGCGTGTTTCTTGGCATGCCCATCATTGGGGTAGGCATGGTAGCCGTGGTGTCATCATGGGAAAGATGAGCTAGACTTGGAAAGGTAAAGCTATCACTTGTGGGCTCAGATTGCACTAAGACCCCTAGCCAAAAAACATATGGAGAATCCATCGGACTTACTGAGGGAGTCTCCATTTGCGATAAGGTCGGTTGTTTAACCTTTCCTGTATCCAAGAATCTCATAAGACCCATTGAAGGCATGTTGATCCCCTTGTTCTATCTCTCTAACTCAATGACCCTATGGATGACCTCACAAACTCTTTGTTGTTGATTCTCCACACTAGTAGTATCCATTGTGGATTGTAGGACATCTAACCAACCCATGTGATAGGTGTGACCTGTGTGTAAGTCGGTTAGAGTTTTCGTTTGTAGTTCATAGTCCCAGTTCTCATTTAAGAACGTTCCATCTAGGATTGAGGTGCTAGGGGTGTCCTTTGAGCTAGATGCAATGTTGTTTTCTAGGGCTTGTCCCTTAGCGGTTCCTAAATCAGGAGCACTCGATTTCTCTCCTAGCAAAGATATTGACATAGGAGCTTTTTCTTTTAACTCTCTTCGTTGTTCCGCCTTTCGTAAGCTCTCAATTTCCTTTTCCCTCAGTGCAAGGATATACTACTCAACCTCTTGCACTTCAGCAAGGCTTCTACCATCAGGTAATATAACCTCGGAGGGGAATAGCTCTGAAGAGTCAGGAGGTGCAGTGAATGAAGTATTCACGTGCACATCCTCTAAGGGCATAGGGTCTACGTTGGTCATGAATGGAGAATTTACTTCCCCACCCCCCTCATTTACATCATCAGCTCCATGTTCGGAGTGAGTGGCTCTACTAAAGGTTTCCTTCAAGTGGTTAAGCATGCTCGGCCTGGACCGTGGGCCCATGGCATGCATGTCTTGGCTTGAGCTATCGGGATTAGGCATTGGGAAACCCTCCATGACGTCATAGTCAAAGGAAGAGTATGACGTCAAAGGAAGAGTCACTAGCCACTATGTTCGGGTCTTGGTTTGTACTACCTTGGGTCCCCGCCGAGGGCCCGGAACCTAAGGTAGGTGGATATTGAGAACTCGCGTAAGTCAAAATTCTCTCTAGTTGCTCCGTCTCTAGCACATGACCAGAGAGCAGATGCATGTGCCTCTGGCAACCTACAAGCGTCGGCGAATAACCTCGAAGGTTAATCGCTTCCTTTTTTAGGCGTCCGTTTTGACTCGTTTTTTTTGTAAATGTTTTTTAATGATCGGTTTTTTGATTAAAGTGTGTGATAGATCGAAACGAATGTATCGCTCAGAGGGTTGCAATGTGCTTTACAAAACAACGTTCGGACACCTGAAGCTCCGTTGGTCCTCAAAAAATCGTTTTTTAGCTACATGTGAGGCTAAAATACGTAATTTCAAAGGGCGACTGAGGCCTGAGCCTAAGCGTGAGCTTGGGCTTGGGTCTGGGCTTGGGTCAAGGAGATATTCCCGATCCCAGTCGTGCCTTTAAAAAAAGATTTTTTTTTCAATTTTTTTGGGGATAAGGTCGCCGCGGTCTGCGCGCGAGCACACACACACTCTATCTAACTACTTCCAACTAATACACCTACTGTTACACACTAACACACTTCATTAGCTCTCATAGATCTACTTCCTACTTACTGTACTTTGCATTACACAGAACTAACAACCTTAATACTAAGACCTTATCAACAGAGAAAACATAGTAACCGTTCAAAACTTCATTAACAAAGAAATACACAGTAACAACACAAAATCAACACACACACCTTCCTTCCCTACCTTTCCTACAGTTGAATTTGCACCACAAAAGAAGCACAGAGTGCCATTCAAGCTTAGTGTATGGCATTTCCCGGCAGCGGCGCCAATAATGTGCGCGTCTGTCGCACGTGTCAATGTAAGAAACTTGCCGATACACTGTGTGCGAGCCACAATTGGCTCCAAGCACCAAACAAGCCTAAACTAGTAATCTCAAAGATGGAGATGGTGTGTCACTCACCGCTCTATGCTTGCTATCGTGGAGGATTCCTCACCGTGAAGAAGAGGGAGACGCCGCTACGCCGCGCTCAACCGCCTCGCCGCTGTCGTGCCACCGCAATGCTCGATCGCTCTCTCTCTCTCTCTCTCTCTCTCTCTCTCTCTCTCTCTCTCTCTCTCTCTCTCTTTCTCTCTCTCACGCATATACACACACACAAGGAGATGAAGAAGAAGAAGATGGAGATGGAGCAAGAGCACTCTTCAATTGCACAAATGAGAGAATGAGTGAATTTTAGGTTTAGTTGACTTATATGAGCTCGCCCCATTCACACTTGGGCGCCCATGCTTAGCCAACTAATCCCTTGAATGTTCCTGTTAGAGTGCGCCTCTCATCGGCAATCACTCTTACCCTTTTCCTATGGAGCGACAAGCCCAGTACCTGACTCTACCAAGTAAATAATACAACGTCCGTCGTAGGTGATAGGGTGTCCGTGAGCCGTGAGGGTTAACAATGTATTTCCATCATGCGTTTGGATTTGCCCATTTCAATAATTGACGAGTTGTGTGTCTGTGTCATTGTTGAGAAGACATGCCGTGTGCTAGAGACTTTATATGTTGGAAAGCACTAACAACCATTTGATATTGATTTGCTGACTACGTTTTTGCTTCACATGCTTGCTCTTCCTCAACCATGGTGTCTCAAAACTGTAATTTCCAAATAGAGAAAGATTAAATATCTTAGGAAAATATTTTTTTCTCAATCCACTACTTTGTAACTCTTCAGTTCAACGTGTTTATTAATCATGACAAGACCACGTCAAACCAAACATATTAGAATGCTTTATAGTAGACAACTGAAATTGACTATAGACAATTGATCCAATTATACTTCAACTCAAACAACTTGATTGACTAAAGACAATTGATCCAAATATACTTCAACTCATGCTAGCAACAATATTACGATCAATTATGGATGGAAGGCTCTAATAAAAAATGTAGATAGAAAATCATTTACAATAATTGAAAGCACCCTTCAAAATGTTTTAGGCAAGATAAAAAGATGGCATAATTTCAATGAGCGATTGTTCAACAAGATTAGGGTTTTTCTTTAAATGATCTTTAAAAAATATAAAAATCTCAAATGTATTTCCTTGTACTTCACGTTCTCTTAACTTCATCCAAGTGTCCACCTTTTGCTGGATAGCCCTGATAGCATCTTGGTCGGGGTGACAAAACACTTCATCTGGGAAATATACTTTTCTAGCTACACTCCAAAAGTCTATCAACATCTCGTGCATGAAGCCTAATACATATATATTGCTAGATTTTGTATATGTGTCTGAACATTGTGGATCATATATCTTTGGATCAATGCATGGCCGCTTTTGCAACTCATGTTTTGCTACTTCCTTTCCTTCCAATATTGCAAATGAATACTGGGCCACATTATGTACAAAATTGTTGGACACTCGCTTGGCTGGGAAGCTCTAAGCATCATACCCCAATCGATAATATCGATGCGATGTTTATTCGTGCGGGTAGAATCTCACCTTACATTATGGGGATGCAAATCCTAGTGCACTACGCCAGCAAATTGGGCCACTATAATGCCATCAATCAGAGCATGTAAAGTAGTTGGCATTTGCTCAATCACTTCTTTGAGACGTGCGGTTTTTATCTTTGATAGTTGTTGACTTGCAGGTGGAAAATTCTTCCAACCATATTGAAGCCGCATGCAATGCCAAAAAGCACCCTACGAGAAGGGCAGTTGGCATATCAGATCTTCCAATGTGCCCCCATTGTGGTATGGGAAGAGTGTGATATAGGGGTCCTGTGTAGTAAAGCCGATACATCTAACAATAGAGGGGTGCAATGGGGTGCAATGTTTACATTCTCTGCTCTGTCCGGAAGCTATCAAACTTCACTTATGTCCCTCCCTTCTTGTAGCTTTTAACTACGTAAGTGATATTTTCTAGGAAGAATGATATGCTTTTAGGGGGGATATTTTTTGGCGAGTGCTTTTTTGGAATCCGGAAAGTAGATTGCAGAAATATTCTTTCCTCTCTTCTCAACTTTATTCTCTCTCCTGGTCCTCTCTCTCTCTCTCTCTCTCTCTCTCTCTCTTTGTGTGTGTCTTTCTCTTCCCCCCCTTTCCCCCCCTCTCTCTCTCCCTCTCTCTCCCTCTCTCTCTCTCTCACACACACACACACACACATACACACACATACGAGAAGTATACACCTAAATCAATTTACATCAAAATTAGTGCTAACAAAAAGAGAGATTAAAAGTTGTATAACCCCAAATAATCCAAGAAATCTTTGCCAAAGGTCCAATTCCCACCAAATCTATACCCCAGCTACAATACATGGCAAAAAATGTGTCACAAAATTATACAATCTTGAGCTTTACTCTAAGTTTGGATATGTGCATTCACAACTAAGAGCATTGTAGACATGTACTTTGCTTAGCACGAATTGATGTATAAACATGTTTTCATTTTGGTTCAATCCTCAAGAAAATAAAGTACAAGTGCTTGCAAGCCAAACAAATTTTTTTCTTGGCCTCCCTATTGGTAAAATCAGGGCATGTGCAATAGGGTTCATCCTTGATGTGCACCTCATACACTCAGAGGGTTCACCTCTTAGACATGTGGGGTACCATGTGAGCTCAAATAAATAGGTTTTTTAATTGCCAAAATTTAAGATTTTAGCAAGATTATATTAACAAAAGGGGGTTTTTTAATTGATTTTAGAGAAAAATGCGTAAGTTTTGAAAGAAAAAGGGGTTATTTTATTACCTAAAGCGTGTAAGTAAAGGATTTTTTTAATACCCTTTGAACACGTTATATGAATAGTTTCTTAAAGGTGCACTCCCCGAGCTCATACACCCCCACATGTCCATCTATTGCGTGATGCTCGACCTTGGACACTTCATGTGCTTTGTCTAGAATGCATTTTTCTTCAATTACCTTAGCCTTTAAACAAAGAGCAAAACCAATTTTCTTAGTTGCCTCCTTTGAAATGGAAGTCTAAAATTTGACTCTTATGACATTTCTTAGTATTGAACCACTACTACTTGCTTTTGTTGAAGTGGAAGAAGAATCACCTCCACCCGTAGGAGGAGTTCGCATGGTTTTTGCACTCTCTTTATCTCTTCCAACTATCTCCACTTGATTTTATCCTTCAAGTAGTACCTCAACTTCTTCATTTGTGAGATTTGTTCCTAGATCAACCAGCCAAGTTGTTGGAGGAGGAGCTGGCCTTGGTTCTATATTATGATCCACCACATAGCAATGAATAACATGTCTGTGACAAAACCAAAACCATTATCTAAGTAGCCCATTTGGATGTTTTCTATACCCCTCAAAGGATGCTACAGGAGTCCCTTTACTACATGCCACAATATTTTGTCCACATCTTTTTCCACCGTTGGGGGTGCCACTCCATGTCTCACGACTACTGATAGGGCTTCTTTTGATTTCCCACATAGCTTCATTGACCTTTCATTCCAAAACACAAAGCTTCGTCTTCTCTTTGGAATTATTACTCCCATTTCCTACCCCTGAATCTTTCGTAAAAATGATCTTTCTTGGCCTTCCGTGTGTTGTGTGGTCTCCCCGTTTTTGCATTGTACTATGTCCTATGTGTCAATTCATCCTCAACATCAATCACAATCGATGGCCCTCGCTTTTGCGGAACGGTTTCTTTGTCTCCTTAAAGTGGGGTACGAGCCTTATACATGGGTGTTCCAGATGTAGCCTCTCTTATCACTTGTGTTGGACTAGAGGAAACTCTTTCCTTGAGCCTCTCTAGTAAAGGACCCTTTCCAATATGTTTTACCTTGATAGTAAGAAATTTCCTTCATGATTTGTAGTATTGTATTTGCCATATCTAAAGTACATGTGTCATACAATGAGATTTTTCTTTTGAACCCTTTGCCTGCAAGCTAGCTACCATGCTTGCTCTCGACCAAGTTGGTTCTTGGAGTGTTTGCCCCATCAGCCTTTATCTCTATTGCTTACATACAATGAGATTTTTCCAATATGTTTACCTTGATAGTAAGAAACTGCCTTCGTGCTTTGTAGCATTGCATTTTCCATATCTGAAGTGCATGCGTCATACAATGAGATTTTTCTTTTGAACCCTTCGCCCGCAAGCCAGCTACCATGCTTGCTCCCAGCCAAGTTGGTTCTTGGAGTGTTTGCCCCATCAACACTTTTCTCTATTGCTGACATGATGCTCCGCCAATGTGCAATACGCACCTCCCACCAACTCAATCAAGAGTCCATTGCAGGGATGTTTTTATCCATGCAATTTCCATTTTGCCACCATTGTCAAAGTAGACGAGACTCCATTGCAGCTGCCTCTTTAGACAGGGCTAGATGCCACTTTTCACACGTTGATAGACATTTTTTGGATGAAGATAAAGGCAATAATCCATGCTAAAAATCTTGCTCACTAGCCTCGAGTACATAGATGTACATAATGCTTTGCGTTTTTAGAGTGCTCTTGTAAAAATTACGCATAAAGGCTTGGTTCTGCTTAGTCCTTTGCAAGAGTTTTGGGTTGGTTAAACTCTTAAAAGGTGTTTTTCAATGAGTAATTTCAATCATGCTTGATAGCCGGTGAATCGGACTCATACATCATAAGTTACATGCACTGAAAGTGGACGGTTCCTTACTTAGAAAGTGGGTGCGGATGCATGCGAGGAAAGGCAAGTGGGATGATTTGATGGATTTAATTAAAAAAGGTGTGGCCAAGTATTTTTGGAAATAGCTGAGGTGATAAGCTCCGAGCCGGGCTTTACAGCAACACATTCAGTGCTCAGAGTCACCTGCCACGCCTCTGCCAAGATTGCACGGTGTGGGGAGCAAAACAGAAAATTTATTGGCTTAAGTGGGGAGGTGGGAGGATGGTGCCAAGTGGAAATGGAGTAATCCCACATGGGGGGAACAAGTGGAAATTGGAGGGTATAAAGGGGGGAGTGGGTACCCCCTAAGGGTGTATCAAAGGAGCAAACGAAGCCTCCTTGCCTTGCTAATGAGGGCTCGTGAGTGTTGGGGGGGAAGAAGGGGTGCCCTTTTTCAGTTCCCACTGTTGCCCAGGTGCCTGGCCATCTTTTTGGTCCACTGGACATCTCCCTTCCCCACTTGCCTTGGTCAAAAAGTGGCCGACGGCTCATGTTTCACCCAAAATAGACCAATTAAAAGGTGCCCAAAGGGGGAAATGATGTCGGCTAAGAGGAGAGATAAATTCCCTTGGGATAAGAGCCAAAAAAACCCCTTTTAATAGCTGCAATTCCCTGCACATCTTTTTTGCTTGCCTTTTTGGAGCTTTTGAGAGATACCCCAACTTCAAAAGCTTGTAACTCTCTCGTCTGTTGTCAAAATCAAGCATATGGATACTCTAAGCAGGTCTACAAGACACAAGATTCATCTTTATGGTCTTGGTTTTTTGCAATTTTAATCATAGTTTGGGTTAGGACTGTTTCTCGTCCGACTTTACAGGTATTCGACATAGGTGTTTTCCGCAGTTTTATGGCGTTTCGTTCCGACGATGTTGGTGTGTGCAAGGCTATAGAGGTTCTCATTTTCCTTCTTGTTTTCATGCTAACATTGTTTTGGTGCCCCCACTGAGGAGCAAGTACTCCTATGCTCCAATTCCTGTGAAATATGTCTATTCTGCAGCAGTGAATGTAAAAGGGATGTGGGTCCTTATGGACAACCGCCTATGTATGTGAAAATTGTGGACATCACTTGAGGCGGTCGTATAATTGGATTGCAGCCTTTGGAGGGTCATGAGGTTTTGTGAAGCCAAGCACTAGGGGCTGAGTTACCCAGTGTGAGGTGGATTAGGTACTGGAGCGATCCATCGACATCCCTTGAGTTTTCGACATCACATGTAAGTGTTTTCGTGGCAATCAAACATGGCTGACGAGTTCCCACAGTTTCATGGATTGCCTAATGAAAATGCACAGACGTTTATTGAAAAGTTGGAAGTCAATTGCTTACTACGCAATATATTAGACCAAGCTATATTGTTGCGGCTACTGCAATATAGTTTACAGGATGAGGCAAAAGTTTGGTTACACAATTTTGAGGACTTGATGCAAGCACAAAATCCAGGGGTGGTTTTGGACTACAATCATGTGAAGCAAGCTTTCCTAGCACAATACCGATCTATCAAAGTACCTGATGAAGTTTGGCATGAAATTTTGGGGTACACTCAGAGGGCTAATCAAAGTGTTGATGATTTTGTCATGCAGTTCACCCGTTTATGGGATAAATGGGCCCGGGCTTTAGGAAATGAGATCCCTCTATCCATGCTAAAGAACGAACATTTTGTGGCAAACCTCAAAGAAAGTTTGAAGTTCAAAGTTGAACTGAAAAGGCCCACCACCTTTGAGGAGGCAGTCGCCATTGCCAGAGAGAAAGAATGAAAAGCTCAAAGGGTTAATGAATACGAGAAAGCGGTCCCTGAGCAAAATAATGGTAGCCAAAAGGAGGAGAATCAGGCAGAAGCTGGAGGCCAACATGTTCAAAGGGCTGCTAATACCGAACAGTTTCAATGAAATATGCAAGACATGATGACCATGATGCAGGAATTACGTCTTAGTGTTCTTGGCGGTGGAGGTGATCGTGGTCGTGGACGTGGTAGAGGGATGTCTCAAGCATGTGAAGCTCATCCTAATGCTAATGCGGGTCGTGGACAAGGTGGTTTTGAGCCGCACAGGAGGTTCGTTCTTACTTGTTATAATTGTGGTGAGCTTGGTCACATCATCACTTATTGTCCAAAGCCAACAAGGATGGGAAGGGATATGTTTCCACTTCCTCAGCAGATTCCTAACAGAGCTAATGATTATGCATTGGGTATACGAGGAGATCAAGGTACTGGATAGGAAAATCAATCCTTAACTTTTGATGCTCATGTGGGTGTTGTGCAAGTCAAAAAGCAAGAAGCAGATGTGTTACCAGTAGGCAAAAGAGAGAGGGAAGGCTATGCAGCACCACGGCTTAGTAGAAAGAAAGGGAAGGAGAAAGAGGGTGAATATGCGAAAACTAAGAGGAAGAGAAAGCCTCGTAGACGATTTGAAGTGGTGGAATTATCGTTGGGAGAAGGCCAGACAGCTTACAGCTTAAAGGAAGACCTGATTGGGAGGAAAGTAGATTGTACTTTTGGACAGTTGATGAATATGGTGCCCAAACTTAAAAGGCAGTGGAAGGTGTTAGTGAATCTAGAGAAAGATCCAAAGCATGGAAAACATGCCATTGAAAGAAGGGAGATTTCAGCAATCAAAGCCATACAAGCAGTCGTCAACGTAATGGACCAGTTCAATGGAAAAGATGTAACCAAGTACTTGCGCGAGTATGTGAAGGAGATGGAGCTGCATCGTGTGTCACAATGTGAAATGATTCAAAGATTTGAGCTAGTTGTTACTCCAAAAATTAGGGAACATGTTAGGGAAATTAAAGATGGGCATGGGAGAAACTGGGAAGAACTCAAAGTAGATTTAAAGGAGGAATATTTCATTGAGGACTCTGAGAGGGTGACCAAAAGGACATTTCTAGAATGGGTAGTCAAGCCAAAGCAAGGACTATCAATAACAAAGATCCTTAGGGAATTTGAGCAGCATTATGCACAACTCACGATGACAAAAAAGACCACACTAGATGCAGAGAAGACAGATCTTTTCTTACAAGATGCAGGTAAAGAGTTTCAAGAAAATTTTGAGCTTATTCTTGAAGATAAAGATATTGCTGAGCAAGGAATAAAGACCGATTGGAATGAGGTTGAAGGTATTGTCTCACAGCCTACCAAGCAACAAAGAAGAAGGGACAAGATTGTAGTACACACTACAAGTTCTTCCACCTCAACTTTATACAAAATGGTAAAGAATACTTTTATAGATCCTAAGTTTGATGAGTCCATGCTAGATAAGCTTGTGAAGGGAATGTGTGACTTGAAAATGAAGCTTCCAAAGATTGAAGAAAAAGGACAGCCATTAGGGGAACTTCCTAGGCAAAGACAACAGCTCAAAGAAGGGTTTGTTAATATATGTATTTGGTGTGATAGTACAGACCATGTAAGATGGGATTGTGATAGTTTTAGTGATGCTTTGAGTAAAGATGTTGTCTTTTTTAAGGATGGTAAAATCCACTTAAGAGAGACAGGTCTACCCTTGAGAACTAACTTTGGGAAGGGGAGAATGCAAACCTTAGTTGAAGATATGGCAACTAACCATGCCACCTCTTCAGTTGAGGCTGCTACTTATGGAGCAAAGATCAAGCACTCCAAAGATTTCATGAGTAATGATGATGGTAAGTTGTGGTTTAATGTTGTGGATCTTTGTAGGAAAGAAAATCTTACAAAGGAGATCCTACATGAGTCAGAGGTTTTCATACGCCTAGAAACAAGATGGAATGATCCAGCGGACTCATTGTCATTGCATGCCTACATTACAAAATGCCAACAATATGAGGCTATTGTAGAAGAGAAGCACAAACGTGAGAATGTTGATGAAGGACCATTAAAAAGAGCTTCTAGAAGTGGAGGAAGAAGTGACTCAATGCCTTCCCAAACACCCCCGACACAAGGAACATCTCCACCTGAAGTACTCATGCAGAAGTCTGCAACAGGAAAGAAGAAAGAGCCAACCAAACGTAAGCCAGAAGGCCCAACTTATAAACTACAATTTGATTTGAGGTTGCTACAGATTTAAAGAAAGTCTTGGAGGATAAGATTTTGAATAACAAGATTGATTTTAGTATGGGAAAAGTTCTTGGAATTGCAAAGACTGAATTCCATGAGGATATCATTGAGATCATCAAGAAAAAGAGGCAAACTCTTGTTGAGGTTGGTCGTTTATAGGTTAAAGGTGAAACCTTGATGACACAAGGGATGCAATTGCGAGATAAGGAGGATGATGGGGGTGTGGTAGGATGCTACCAATCTAGTGGGAGAGTGAAGCAAGTGCATTTCTCAAATGATGATGAAGAAGTTGAAGCTATTCCTAGGAGATACTATTCACGAAGTCATTGGGCAAGGGCTACTATAGAAACTTTGGTCAAGGTAGGTGATCTTGAAGAGCCATTTGTTGCCTTGATTGACCATGGTTCATAAGTAAACATAATGTCAAAGAGTCTCTACAACAAGTGCAAATGGCCGATGGACACACATCATGGTTGGATGGTAAAAATGGAAAACAATTCATCTAGTGAATTGTATGCAACATGTCTAGGTGTGAAGGTGACAATAGGTGATGTAAAGGTTGAGAAAAACTTCTTTATACAAGATACGTCTTCATATCACCTTATCCTTGGACAACCCTGCATTGTGGGAGTTTGAATGAAAACAAAGGTAATGGATGATGGTTGAGCTTATGCCAAGATACAAAGCAAAGATGGTAAATGTGCTGTTCAACTTCTCACAGTATGTGTAAACCATGAAACAAGTCTTGACAACCTCAAAGATCATCCCTCTACCAAAGATGAGGTAAGAGTTTCATGACCATAGGGAAATGATGGGTTTTGGCAAAATACCATTGTAAAGTGGGATTGCAGTGGTACAAAAAGAAAAAGGTTTTTTGTCTCACTTGATCCAAAAATAAGTGAAACTTTTTCAATGGGCTCCTTGGTAACAAGGAATGGATCAGTATGTTTTACAAAACTTGAAGATTTGAAGAGATGTGAGAGGCAATATGTACATAATGTACAAATAGGCATGAAAGAGAGTGGGTTGCTAGAGCCTACTTAAAATGTGGATGAGTTTGCAGAGGCATTTGCAAGGAGGGCAATCTACTTGATGGGGGGTCTCTACTCAGCGTATGATCAATTTCAGCATGCAGTTGAAAGTAGAGACTTGACACCATGAGGACACCTTTGGTTTTAGTAAGGATGTGTACCTTGCCACCGTAGGGAGCAGCCAACTCGATTGCACATATGATGAATGGGATGAATAAGATCTTATGTGAGTTTATTCATCAAATCAGAATGCCTTCAATTGATGATTTTCCTATCAAAGGATGTTTCCAATTTTTCCATTAAATGTATATTAGGTCAACCAAAAGACAGAAAATTTGATTTTCCTATTTCTTATGCTAGTAGACAGTTGAATGTGGCAAAGAAGAATTATACAACCAGTGAAAGGGAAGGATTAGGGATGATCTATGTCGTAAAGAAGTATAGACATTACCTATTAGCCAACAAATTTGTGTTCTTTGTGGACCACCAATATTTATTGTACTTGGTCAACAAGCCATGCAACACAGGACGAATAGTGACATGGGTCATCATTCTTTTGGAATTTGATTTCACTATAGTTGTAAAAAAGGGCATCACACATCAAAGAGAAGATCATTTATCAAGGATTATTTCAAGAGAACCACCAAAAGGGATAGATAATGATCTACCATATGCATATCTGTTCTCCGTGGAAATGATATACCGTTGGTCAGAAGGTATGGTTTCATTGATGACCATAGCTCAAGTGGACTTTCAAATACCACTTCCTATTACGCCCAGATTAATTGGGCAATTGGCTATGTATCAGTTACTAGCTGGAAGGCTATACAAAGAAATCAAGATGGAATATTGCTTTTGTGTATTAATCATGAGGAGAAAACCCAATACCTAATTCAAGCGCACATTACCATAGTGGGACTTCACTTTGCAGAAGACCAAAATATGCAATGGATCTTGAGACTTGGAGTATTTTATCCAACCATGAGGAGTGATGTACACTCATTTGTCAAAACCTATCTTCACTGCCAGAAACAAGCACCCATACCTCATGTGACATTATTTCAAGTTTCTCTCATCCTCCCTAAGTGGAGTAACTATCTAGTTACTTACTTATCAAGCAGAACATTTCCAAAGGATATGAGTAAAAGCCATCAAGGAGAAATTGCAACTATCATAATAACTAATATCTAATTCTCCTTAATGATTTTCTCATGTTAAACTGATCATTTAATATGGGAAAGTACCAGGGAGAAAAAGCTAGAATATTGGTTAAGCTGGCAGACGGGCCACAGTAGGGATCCAAAGGAGGGAAAATAGGGATTCAAAGGGGGGTCCATCTGCAAAAGAGCAATGTGCATCAATGGGCTTCAAAGACCCTAAGGTTCAGCCCATCAAGACTTCCAAAATGCTAAGGTTCCAAAATTCAATAAAAAGTCCAATGGTCAAACCTTAGGGAAATTGGATGCCTTTGGAAGACCTAAAAGTCTTTGCAAATCCCTAGATGGGAGGGGGCGAGACCTTTTAGTAGGGGATGAGAAAGAAACTCTCTCTCTCTCTCTCTCTCTCTCTCTCTCTCTCTCTCTCTCTCTCTCTCTCTCTCTCTCTCTCTCTCTCTCTCTCTCTCTCTCTCTGGCTCAGGATCCCTTTACACAAAGGGAATAGAGGGCACAAGTCAGCTCTCTAGGCCAGTTGCCCCCAAGATGCATTCAAATCCTATTGGATGGCCATAGAGGTGGACCAATGACAATTAGGCTAGAGTACATTTAGTTTAATTCATTTTAAAACTCTTGATAAAAGAACCAATAGGAAGTAAGCTCTCTAGAAGACTATTGGACAGTCTTCCAAGGGGTCCAATGAGCATTCAACAGCCCAATGGCTTGCCTGATTCCTATTGGCCATAAGACAAAGGGGTCCAATGAGAGTTTAATTGCAATAATTAAATACGTAAAGCTCTCACAAAAGGGGAAAGGGGAACATATGTCAAAAGGCTACCACTTATGCCTCTCAATTATCATTGGATAAGCTTTGCAAGGTCCAATCCCGGGTCCAATGGCATGCCAACATGAGTACAATGCAAGAGGGGTCGACCAAGAGAGATAGGGGGGGTGATTTTGGGAGGCATTATCACACACACACACACACACACACACACTCACAATCTCATGTGGGGCAAAGAATACTCTCTCTCCTTCTCAAGCTTTAATGGAAAGCTCATCGTCTACTCCAAGCTTGTGAGAAGGGAGGCCTACACCAACAACTCTTGGCTTTGTGATGCAATTCCAACCAAGAGCCAAGCTCCAATGCATGCTCATTTCCTTCACCATGCTAATTACTAAGCTATGCTAAGCTATCATGAGTGAATATTTGAGGAGATACACTTATTTCTCGAAAGACTACTCCTTCTTCCTCTCAATCTACTCTCATACACCGCTAGCGCTCACCATCTTTGAAGGTGTGCGAGGTCTTGGGTCTGAGACCGTGAGGGAATTGATGGTGTGTTTTATAAGTGTGTGCATGATGCTTGAAGCTTCCATCTTCATTTCACCAGCAAGGTATTGAAGGAACACAAAGTGTTGTATTGTAAAATGTCTCCCTTGATGGGGAAAACCTATAATACAAATGCTTTTGGAGGAGGGACCGGCTCCATGTAAATATGGTCCTCAACTGTTGTCAATAGCTTAATTTATCTCTCTTTTGAGGTACTGTTCATGCCTATCTAACTAGGTGTTATGCTTTTTGTTGATCTCCCCTTCCAAGCACTCTTGCTATGCTCATTAAAAATCTATTCTAATAAAAGCCTCACTATGTTTATGCTATTTTCTGCTACACACGATGGTGCAGCCAAAGTTGGTCTATGCAGGAACATGCTCTATGCCAAGCTATGGGTACTAGCAGGTACATGATAAAGGGCCAAGGCCAATGTGGAGGACCTAGGTAGGAAAATGATAGTGGAAGTGTATGTCTAATGCGGTTTTGGTCAAAAAGGCCCCAAAATGGTCCAATGGGGGTCACAGGTGAATGTGCCTGAGATGCTGATTTGGTGCTCTAAAATATGGTCTTTGAGATGCTCTATGAGCCCGTCCAGACGGCTCATCAAACGAAGTCCCGGTGTAAAAGTTATGATTGTCCGAAGATGGAAGGCTTCGCAGATCCCTGGCAAACAGGGCGAGTACAGACATGCGGCCAAAACTGGGATCAGTGGATACATGTGAAGTGTTTACGTTGTGGAGCATGCCCGTAGCTTAAGAATATCATTGTTAGCACGCCTATCAACGTGGTCCAATGAGCACGTACTCGACCCCCAGTCGAAATTTGTGGCTCGTTGCTCGGAGTCATGGGCATTGGGACGGACCAGTTCAAGCTGGCAAGCAAGAACGACGGAAAGGGATCGTCAGGTGGCTTTTCCCGTTTTTGGAATATATTTTTCAAGGCATGAGATGGTTGAGACACGGCAAAGCTCTCAAGGTTTGAAGCCGGTATCATGGGGTTTCGAGGTGGTTTGACGGAATGGGTGTTTGGCAAGCCCGAGGAAGTGAAGGTGTCGACCACGTGGGAAACAAACATAGAGGGAATGAAGGCTAGATTTGAAAAGTAAAAAGAAGGTAAGCTTGCTGGCAAAAGGGGGAAAAAAATAAAGAAGGGTTTGGGATGAGAAAGCAATAGCGCCAGGTGCTATTGCAAAACAAAAGTTTTTTTAGAAAGTGGGAAAAAATGGGGAGAAGAAGAAAAAGGCGAGGAGTAGTTTCGAAAAAAAGGAAGGGGTTCCTTTTGCTGGAGGGGAAGAAGAAGAGAATTAAGAAAAGAAAAAGGGAGAAGCTTCGTGCGCTCGGCGGTCGGAGCCGACATGGGTGGTCTGTGAAGTGGCTCAAAAGAGCGAAGACTTTGCAAAAGAAGGAGCCAATGAAGGCCACCAAGAGGAAGCGACCCGTGCAAGTGATGGTCGAAGCGACATGTGGGAAGTCGAAGCAGTTGTGGAGCGCCGCATAGCGGCTTGAGAAGGAGAGAAAATAAGAAGAATTGCCAAGGTGCCTCTTTGCATGGGCGAATGTGGAAAGGCGAGAGCAGTTGAAGAACTTGTCGCAAAAGAAGTGTTCGGCGAGCAGCGAAGAAGCATTTTGGGACCCTCCTACAAAGAGGGTTGTGCCTCTGTAGTGAAAGGGTTTTTTTGGGGAATAGCCATGGCCATGGTGTGCTCAAGGTTGTAATCAATTTTTCTTGAAGCAAGATCAAACCCACTTTTCCCCTATCAAGTGTATATTTTCCCTTCCCCCTTTCTCTTGCTCTGGCTCTCGTTCGTGTCTTGTGGTGTCGACGGTGTGGAAGTGTGTGCCCTCCGAACCGACGACATGTGTGTGTACATAGAGAGAGTGAGTAAGAAGAGTTGTGTGGGTTCAAAGGGTCAAAATCAGTAGCAGTGGTGTGTACATGTGGGTGGGTGATCTTGTTGGCGGTAGGTGCATCGGGTAGAGTGCAGGCGAGGCCCTGCTAGTGAAAGTTTCTTTTTTCAAAGGTGTTTCAAGAGGACAGGGGTGCTGTGAATACCCTGAGCTATATAGGGGCCATTGCGTGTGTGTCGGGTGTGTTCTCCATTCCCTCTCTTCATCTTCTGGTTGTTGGGGTATAAAGCCCAATGTGGTCGCCCAGGTAAGTGGGCGGGCCGCCAGGTATGTACACATATTCTTTTGTAAAAACCTAACAAGAACTCACTATTCTCTACACATTACAGTAGAGAGAGTTCACCATATCGTCGTGCTCTTCTTCTCACACACTCTCTCGCGTCGCACTTCCGCTCGTACTCCTTCAACTTGTATCAGAGCTCAGATCGAGGCTCGGGGCAGCACTGCAGGAGGCTATAGTCACCAGCTCAGATTGGAGTGAAATTCGACAGGCAAAGACACGGCCCCAAAATCTCGGCCACCGTTCGGCTTCGACAAAGGTCTGCGCAGGCCATTTTCGACTACGTGGTCTCAGCGGGTGCAGATCCGACTCTGCAAATTTGGGGTTTTCGGCCTACGACTGCAGGTGCTGAGGATATCGACACTCCCAAAGTGTTGATTTGTGGCTGTCTACACATCGAAGGACAGCTCACAGTTCTTGGAGGCGTGTCACATACGACACGGGCGCATCTACACACAGACTGTAGGCGACATCCACTAGTTCATCAGGTAGCTTGTGTTTGCTGCTTGATATTCCAGATTTCATCCTGACATTGCAGGTACTTCCACATGGGATGTATTGTCAGAGATGATGTATGTCTGTTGAGGGTTTGCTGGCTGTGAGTCACGCAGCAAACAACCGCCGCAACGGTTACAGCATACAGTGGGAAATTTGTGGATGTATGACTTTGTGGGAATTCTATGTACTGTCAGATTTACTGCAGCCTTTGTTGAGGGTCGAGTGAGGTTTTATTGAGCTGGGGGATTCTCGAATGTTGAGATCCTTTCAGTGATACAGGTCTTGGAGCGATCCCTCAAGCACCCTTAGATAGGCAGCTAGGATGTATCGACTGTGAGTTAGACAGTTGGGATTTCATCTTTGCTTTACTGCCGTTGAGGCATTGTCGCAGTCTATGCTTACAGGACAGTGAAAGGACAGTCAGAGACAGTACAGGTGCAGGACAGGTTTACCCGCAGCTTACAGTGTCAGAGAGACAGTGTTTTTTGAGCTATTTTTGGTCTGTTTTTGAGTACACCAGAGCCATTTCACAAAGGAGACTCTACCGAAATTTATGCAGAATCTGAAGCTTTCTTGGTTCATTTGACAGGTTGATATTGGTTCAGAGGTCAGTTTACAGGGGAAACTCTGCCGAATTTTTCCCAGGAAAGTAAACTACTGTGAAGCGTAGCTATGGCTGGATCACAGGACACTGCTCTTTACAATATCAAGAAGCTGGATGGAACCAATTTCCCATTGTGGAAGAAGTAGATTTGGCACGTGTTGGTACAAAAGAAGCAGATAAAACCTATAAAGCTCAAGGGGATAAAACCAGAAGATATGGACGAAGATGAATGGAGAGAAATGGATGAATTGGCACTTTCTACCATTATGCTGACTTTGGCAGAAAGCGTTTACTTCAATGTAGCAGACGAGATGTCGGCTTATCAAGCATGGTTAAAGCTGAGTGATCTTTATGAGAAGCAGAGTGCAGCTTCACAGGTATACTGGCTTAAGAAGCTTGTTGACTTGAAGATGAAAGAAGGGACACCTATGTCCAATCATCTGAATGAATTCAACACAATCTATAGTCAGTTGTCAGCTCAAGGTGTCAAGTTTGATGAACCTGTTAGAGCTATGTTCCTGTTGATCACATTGCCGGAAAGTTGGGACACTTTTCGCACAGCTTTGAGTGATTCTGCACCTCCAGATGGTTTGAACATAGCAGGTGTAGAAGGAAGTCTGCTTACAAAGGCAAAGGAACAGCCTTAGTTGTCAGGGGAAGGACCAAAGAAAAGTACAAAGGTGGAAAGAGGAATCAGTCTCGTAGCAAGTCCCACAGTGCTAAAGGCAAGAGTGACATAGAATGCTACCATTGTGGCAAGAAGGGTCACATGAAAAGAGACTGCAGAGAATGGAAAGCAGAAAAAGGCAAAGACAAAGCTGAAGACCATGGTGAGAAGAACAAGTCCTCAGTGAAGATTCAAGAAATAAATGTGACAAACACTGTTGCAGAGGATGACAGTCTAGTGTCAGGAGACATCTACTTCTTGAAGAATACAATGGACTCAGCTCTTCTTACAGCATATGATGGAAATGCACTGAGTGACTGGATTATAGACTCAAGGGCATCACTTCATGTGTCTCCAAACAAGGAGTGGTTTACCTCTTATGTGACCACTAAAGATCATGTTCGGCTAGGCAATGGGCAGACATGTGAGATCTTAGGTGTTGGAGATGTTCAATTAAAGTTTCAGAATGGCTCTTCTTTCACGCTGAAGAATGTGAGACATGTTCCAGCAATTACAAAGAGCTTGATCAGCACAGGTTTACTTGATGATGCTGGCTACGTCACCACTTTTGGACAGAACATGTGGAAGATATCCAAGGGTTCTATGACAGTAGCACATGGAGTAAAGTCTGGAGGACTTTACATGATTTATGTATCAAATGTCTCTAAAAATGTAATCAATGTAGCCGAGCAGCCGAACGTTTCTTTGTGGCATTGCCGGTTAGGACATATGTCCAAGAAGGGAATGGAATCTTGTCTCGTTCTGGTTATTTGTCTGGCTTTTCATTTAATGATTTTGAATTCTGTGAACATTGTCTGTATGGTAAGCAAACACAGCAGCCACATAAGTATAGAAGTAGTAGAAGAGATACACAGTTGGCACTTGTTCATAGTGATTTGTGTGGACCTATGCCTAACCTATCTCTAGGGGGAGCTTCTTACTTTATGACATTTATAGATGATTACTCGAGGAAAGTATGGGTTTACTTTCTCAAGCACAAGGATGAAGCGTTTAGTGTTTTCAAAACGTTTGTGACACTTGTGGAGAATCAGAGTGGCAAGAAGCTTAAATGCTTACGCACTGACAATGGTGGAGACTATGTTTCAAAGGCCTTTTAGGACTTTTGTGAGTCAAAAGGTATAAAACGTGAACTTATTGCTCCTTACAATCCTCCTCAAAATGGTGTTGCTGAGAGGATGAATAGGACCATACAAGAGAAGGTCTGAAGTATGTTGTCTAATGCACAGCTGCCAAATGGATTTTGGGTTGAAGCTATATCAACAGCTGTTCACCTTGTAAATAGATCTCCTAGAAAGGTTTTGTAGAAGGATTCAGTGCCAGAGATGGTATGTTCAGGCAAAATGCCCTCATACAAGCATCTCAGAGTCTTTGGCTGTGAGGCATATACTCACGTTCCAAAGGAATTTAGTTACAAACTTGAGCCAAAGAGTAGAAAGTGCATCTTTCTAGGCTATGGTAATTCTAGTGAGATGGGGTACAGTTGGGATCCCGAATCCAGAAAGGTTGTCCGCAGTAATTATGTTCACTTTAATGAATCCAAATATCATTCTAAACCAGAGAGGGTTGAGGAGATTAGAAGAGTTGTCTTCCAAGAAGATGGACCTGCACGTGCAAGACAAAATGTCAGGGCTCAAGAGGAGCAAGAACAGGATAGAGTGGAACCACAGCTTGTGGCTGAGCCTAAGCCACCTATTGTGCGTAGATCTGGACGTGTCACGCGACCTCCTGTATTGTGCGTAGATCTGGACGTGTCATGTTGACTGATTGCAATGAGCCTTCATGTTACAAGGAAGCAGTGCAAATGAAGGACTCCGGGAATTGGCAATTGGCCATGCAGTCAGAGATGATAGCTCTGCATAAAAACAAGACATGGAAGCTAGTTAAATTACCACAGGGCAAAAAGGCTCTACCTTGTAAATGGGTTTACAGGTATAAGATCACCGCTCATGATATTCAGCCAAAGTACAAAGCAAGGCTTGTTGCCAAGGGCTTTAAGCAAGATTAAGGCATTGACTTTGATGAAGTCTTCTCTCCGGTGGTCAAGATGACTACATTGAGATGCTTTCTTGCATTGGTTGCCATATTAGATTTGGTGTTGCACCAAATGGATGTAAAGACAGCGTTCTTGCATGGTGATTTAGATGTGGAAATTTACATGCAGCAGCCAGAAGGGTTTGTTGAGAAAGGCAAGGAAGATTGGGTATGCCAGTTGTTAAAGAGTCTTTATGGCTTAAAACAATCACCGAGGGCATGGTACCATAAATTCCACAAGTTTATGCTTTCTCAAGGCTACAAACGTAGTGAGTTCGATCACTGTCTATATACAAAGAAGGCTAAGGATGGTAGTTGGCTGATCCTTATTTTGTATGTGGATGACATGTTGATTGCTGGCAAGCACTTGGAAGAAATTTCAGCTTTGAAGTCAAAGATGGCAAAATCGTTTGACATGAAAGACATGGGTGAGGCAAGTCATATACTTGGTATGCGCATTGAGAGAGACAGATGAAAGAAGTTGATTTGGTTATCTCAAACAGAGTATATTGAAAAGGTTTTGCAACATTTCAATATGGAGAAGGGAAAGGCACTGAGTGTTCCATTGCCACCATATGTGAAACTTAGCAAACAAGATTGTCCTGTGTCTGAGGAAGAAAAGGCTGAAATGGATAAGATTCCATATCGTCTGCAGTGGGTAGTTTGATGTATGCAATGATTGCTACTCGCCCAGACATTGCATTTGCAGTGGGAGTAGTAAGTCGATACATGTCAAACCCAGGCAAGAAACATTGGGAGGCAGTGAAAGGAATATTGAGATACCTGAAAGCTACAAAGAGTATGCGTATATGCTATGGGAGTCAGGAGCTAAGTGTAAAGGGTTTTACAGACTCAGATTATGCAGGTGACTTAGACAACCGAAGGTCTACGTCAGGGTATGTCTTTACATTGGCTGGTGGAGCAGTATCATGGCGTTCTAGATTACAAGATTGTGTTACTCAGTCTACTATAGAGGCTGAATATGTTGTAGCATCAGAGGCATGCAAAGAATCAATTTGGCTTAATCGACTAGTAACAAATTTGGGAATCAAAGAAGAGATTCCTGTGTTATATTGTGATAGTCAAAGTGCTATACAATTGGCTCGCAATCCAGTTTATCACTCAAAGACAAAGCATGTGGATGTGAAGTATCATTTCATCAGGGAAATGCTCGAGGATAAGCAACTTCAGCTTGTCAAAGTTCACACCATAGAAAATCCTGCTGATCTACTTACAAAAGGACTTCCCTCAGAGAGATATGCGCATTTTCGCAAGCAGTTAGGTGTAGGGTAGTACATCACTTCTCTACATCTCTTGTATATTAGCTTGTATAGTAGCTTCTCTCACACTTAAAGTACCACATTGGACTTTAAGTGGGAGGTTGTTGGGGTATAAAGCCCAATGTGGTCGCCCAGGTAAGTGGGCGGGCCGCTAGGTATGTACACATATTCTTTTGTAAAAACCTAATAAGAACTCACTATGCTCTACACATTATATTAGAGCGAGTTCACCATATCGTCGTGCTCTTCTTCTCGCACTCTCTCTCGCGTCGCACTTCCGCTCGTACTCCTTCACTGGTTCCCCCACGGAGGAGCACACTGATTGCTCCCAGTTAAGTGAAGAGAAGCAGTTTTTGGTGTTGGTCGACATGGCGTCTTGAAGCTATGGGCCAATTTTTACACATGAAGAAAATCCTAATGAGTGGGTTTCAGACTTTGAGCTGTATATGCTGTCGTTGCGTATGCCGAACGAGGATAGCAAGATGCACATATTTCCTTTGGTGATGCGTGGGAAGGCAAAGGTATGGTACGAAGCTTTGGAAGGTGAGCCGATGCATGCTTGGCCGTCTCTGCGGGCGCGTTTCCTACATGATTTCCACAAAGAGGTGTCCCCATTTGAGATGGATGCCAAACTGAAGGCACTCAAACAGGATGTAAGTGAAGAGTTCAGTTTGTTTTTGGATTGTTTTGAAGTGCGTTGGGCAGAATTAGTGGGTGTCATGCAATTGGCCAATGGAGACTACTTCAAGCTCGATAAATTCATGGTATGCTTGCATCCTAAAGTGAGGGAGAAAGTGGATTTTGAGAGCCCAGAAAACTATAATGGTGCAGTGGCCATCGCAAAGGAAAACAGCAAGAAAATCAAAAGAAGATTGAACAGGGTGTGTCAAGTTATGAAGCGGTGGTCCAACCTCAGGGTCTGAGGGATGTTGTTCATGATGAGAACCATGCAAACCGAGGTGTAGCCATTGTGCCACAAAATTGGGTGTAAACCATGCAGGATTTGTCTGAGCAAATGCAGGAATTGCAACTACAGCCAGTTCCTCCAAATGGTGGTGAAGTCCCTAGGGTGAATATCATCATAGTGGATCAGCAGGATGTTGAAGTTTTGGCCAAAAAAAGAGCAAGGATGGAAATGGAGACAGAAATCGAGCGGGAGACGAGGGCCCATAAAGGTAAAGAGAAAGTGTACGAAGGCAAGGAGCAGCCGAAAACTAACAAGAAGAGGAGACGTCGCAAAATCAAGCAAGCAGACTTTCAGCTAGGGCGCGGCTACCCCGAATATGACTTGGTAAGCGATGTTCAAAATCAAAAGGCTAACATAACTTTTGGTCAGTTGTTGGCTTACTATCGCAAGCTACGAAGACAGTGGTCTACAAGTGTCAACACGAGGCTGCCAAAGGCTAAGGGGAATGTGCATGCAATACAAAACATGGCAATGAGAGTGGGTAGCCCAACGGATGTCCTTCCTCTAGTGGATGTGGTCATTGAAAAGAGGATGCAGGTTCAGGCCTATATAGACGGTGGAGCACAGGTTTGCATTATGACGGAGGCTGCTATGAAGGAAACAGGGTTCAAAGAAGTAGCTAAATCAAATGTACGCATGAGGATGGCTAACCATACCAAAGCGAGGTGTTTGGGCGTGGCTCAAGATGTAAGAGTGAAAGTGATGGGAATTGAATTCCTAATCGGTTTCTTTGTGATGAAAGCGGGTGATAATGCTTATTCAATCATCTTGGGTAGGTCATGGCTACTTGCAATAGGGGCTAAGCAAGATTGGGGAAGTAGGGTGTTTACCTTGCCTGACAAGGAGAGAGGGAGAGAGGTGGTGCTTGATTTGAAGACCAAAGAGAGCCGTTTTCACCCTATGGTGGAGAAAGATGAAGGTGATACAACAAGCTATGAATACGAGACCGAGACGGCCTATGATGAGGGCTACACAGATACTGAGGAAGAGGAAAGCGAGGATGATATGCTAAAGATAGATGCCGACTTGTTTGGGGTCACTGTTGAAGGCTCCCATGTAAAAGGAGAGGTGCAACCACAGGTTGGTGGCATAGGTGTGGAGGAGGTAACTGCTATGCTAAGCAAAGATTTGACCAAGAAAGAGAAAGAAGGCTATGTTGAGCTGTGTGCCTCTTTTTTGAAATTATTTGCAATGAAGTATGAGGATCTACGAGGAGAAAAGGGTGCAGAGCACAAGATAGTTCTTAAAGAAGGGTGTAAACCAAAGGCACAGAAGCTAAGGAGGTTAGGGGAGATTCAGAAGGAGGCTCTTTGGCAGGAGATTAACCAATTGTTAGATGCAGGTATCATATACCCCGTGAAGGAGTCGGAGTGGGTTTCTCCAGTGGTTATCACCCCTAAGAAGAATGAAAAATGGAAGGTGTGCATCAATTACAAGCCATTGAATGCGGCGACCAAGAGAAACCACTACTCGCTGCCGTTCCAAGATGAAATCTTAAATCAAGTGGCAGGTCATGAGAGGTACTCTATTATGGATGGATTTTCAGGGTACTTTCAGATAGGGATTGCTCTTGAAGACCAACTGAAGATGACATTTATCTCTCCATGGGGATGCTTTGCCTATCGCAGGATGCCGTTTGGTTTAGTGAATGCCTACGCCACCTTCCAAGACTGAATGAATAGGGTGTTTGGTCCCTACTTGGGCAAGTTCATTAGAGTTTTCATGGATGACATTGGATGTTATAGCTCAAGGGCGGATCATTTGTCAAAGCTGCAACTATGTTTTCAAAGGCTGGACGAAGAAGGAGGTCAGTTAAGCCCTAGGAAGTGTAAGTTAGCACAACCTCGAGTGCAGTTCCTAGGTCATGTGGTGTCACAAAATGGAATTGAGGCAGATCCGGAAAAGGTCAAGGTGCTAGTCTTGATGGAGCCTCCCTCCAGTGCACAAGGCTTGGCCTCCTTTGTACATAAGCTAAAGTACTTGTCGCGTTTTTTCTGGATGCTGTCACAGTATGTGTATCCTCTCCAAAAAAGGGCTCAGCCGGTGCATGGATTTGAATGGGATGAAGATGCTCAAGAAGCTTTTGACAGGGTGAAAGGAATTTTGTGTCAGCTGCCAACTATGTGCCCTCCAAACCAAGAGGATGATTTTTATGTGGCAATGACGGTAGGTACCGTGGCTATTGGGGTGGTGTTACTGCAAAAGGTAGGAAGGATCTATAAGCCTATCTACTTTGAAAGCAGGGTGATAAGTCCTGGAGAGGTGGCTTACACTAAAGTGAAGCAGTGGGTCATGGCATTGATTTTTGTTTGCAGGAAGTTCAAAGTGCACCTCATTGTACGTAAGTTCTATGTGTTGACGACTAACAATCTATTGCCTGAAGTGGTGTTACACTTAAAGCCAGGGAAGCAGATCATGAAGTGGGTGATAGAGTTGCAGGAATTTGAGTTCGAGTTCAAAATTGACCATACAAGTCGGTCCCATTTGGCGAACATTTTGGTCAGCAAAGCCGTGGATTTGCCAATTTATCCAATAGTAGTATGTGATGAAGCCAGAGAGGAGCCAGACCTGGTCGGAGCTTTTACCATGTGGTTTGATGGTGCATATAGAAGGGTAATAAAGAAAGCTGGTGGAGGTGTGGTGATACACACGACAAAGTAATCTTATCAAAAGCCTATGATTTGGAGGATGTTCATACCAACAACGAAGCAGAATATCTCTCCCTCCATCTAGGTTTGAAACAATGCGTTGAGTTTGGCATTTCCAGGTTGGTGGTCAAAGGTGATGCGTTATTGGTCATCAAGCAACTACTAGGCCAATGGCAGGTAAAGCACGATTCCTTAAAACATTGGTTCTTTGCTATCAAAAAGTTGTTGAAGTTCTTTAGAGAGATCCAGTTCAAGCATGTGAAGAGAGAGCACAACCAAGAGGCAGACCAACTAGCAAGCAGTAAGGTGCAGGTACATGTTGCAGGTATATATGTGGCCAAGGCCACATACACAGGTAGGGAGTCATTGAAAGAAGTGGAAGATTTTTTAGGTACAGGGCAGTGTCCTCAAGGTTTGTCTAAACTACAAATGAGGGGGACAGTTCAGAAAGCACACAAATTTACACTAGTAGGGGAAGACCTAATGACCTACGGCAGAGACGGGGTGCTGAGGAGAGTACTCTACAAAGAAGAGATTAACTTGGTGTTGGAGCAATGTAATGAGGAGAGCGGACACCAGGGGAAAGGTCAAGTACTGTTTCGAGTGTTGAGAGCAGTTTTTGGTGGCCTTCAGTGGTGAAGGATGTGCACATTGGTGCAAGACCTGCCATGAATGTCAAACTATAGGAGAGAGGGATTTGGTAGCTGAGTCACAGGGAGCCATTATTTCTCAGAATGCTTTCGAGAAGTGGGGTTTGGATGCCATCGGTCCACTCCCTAAGTCTACAAGTGGCAAGAAATATGTTGTGGTAGCCATCGACTACCTCACCAGGTGGGTCAAGGCCAAAGCTGTGAAGGAGGTAAATGCACAGGTTGTGGCCCACTTTGTTTTCAATAACATTTGTTCCGTTTTGGAGTGCCGTGGGTACTCATTTCTGATAGAGGGCAAGGATTCAGAAGCAAGCTTATGCAGGCATTGGTGGAAAAACTAAAGATTCAGCATAGGTTTTCCTCGCCTTATCATCCCCAATGCAATGGTCTTGTAGAGAGTGCCAATGGACAAATCATCAAAATGCTGACGAAGTATGTATATAAGCAGGAGACAGAATGGGAGATCAATCTAGAGAAGTGCCTATGGGCCTACAGGATGTCCTACAAAGTGCCAACCAACTTTACTCCATTTGAGTTGGTTTATGATAAGGAGGCAGTGCTGCCAGTGCATGCACAATTGGGTGCTTTGAAAGGTATGTGGCGCATCAATACCACTCCACAAGCTGTCTTACAAGATAGGATTGTCGGCCTTGAGGCATTGTAGATGGATAGACAGGCAGCAACAGACTACTATGTGACGCAACGGGAAAGGAGAATGGCCAAAGTGAATGAGAGTCTGCCAGAAAAAAAGATAGAAGGGGACCTAGTAATGAAGTATGAGAGCTACTTAGACTTCACCTTCCAAAAGAAGATTAAAAAGAAATGGATGGGTCCGTACAAAGTACAAAAGGCCTTTTTAAATGGGACCTATCAGCTGGTGAGAGCCAATGGTAAGCTTCTTAGGCACAAGGTAATTGGTGTACAACTCAAGCTATACTTTGATAGGGGAGTGGTGCCCGATGTAAGTCAGATTGTGACCAGGGGGTTGGGCAACCCACCTGAAAGGGCTCAAGAGTAACAGACATACAATTTTGTACATATTATACATATTGTACATATGGTGGTGTGTTTTCCAGTGTGCTTGGGTGTTTGCAAAGTGTTACGAGTTTCAAGTTCAATAAGGCTACTTTTGGTTGAACATGAATGTTCAACAGGGGGGTGGGCAATGATGGTGCATCCCAAGTTGGTATGTGTAGGAACATGCTCTATGCCAAGCTATGGGTACTAGCAGGTACATGACAAAGGGCCCAGGCCAATGTGGAGGACCTAGGTAGGAAAATGATAGTGGAAGTGTATGTCTAATGTGGTTTTTGGTCAAAAAGGCCCCAAAATGGTCCAATGGGGGTGACAGGAGAAGGTACATGCTGATTTGGTGCTCTAAAATATGATCTTCGAGATGCTCTATGAGCCCATCCAGACGGCTCGTCAAACGGAGTCCCGGTGTGAAAGTATGATTGTCCGAAGATGGAAGGCTTCGCAGATCCCCGACGGACAGGGGAGTACAGACATGCGGCCAAAACTAGGATCAGTGGATACATGTGAAGTGTTTGCATTGTGGAGCATGCAGGTCTTTTTCGATTGTCAATCGGGCCTCGAACGAGCAAGTTATGGCATGTGGAACAATTACCGGGGGTTAAGTACGTGCTCACCGGGCCACGTTGATAGGCGTGTTGACAATGATATTTTTAAGCTCGCCAAGGTTCTAGAATTTTGTATGCAATGCATGGGGCTAGTCAAAATTTGCGGCCCGTTGCTCAAAGTCATGGGCATTGAGACGGACCAATTCAAGCGACAAGCAAGAACGACGGAAAGGTCGTCAGGTGGCTTTTCTCGTTTTTGGAATATATTTTTCAAGGCATGAGATGGTTGAGACATGGCAAAGCTCTCAGGGTTTGGAGCCGGTAGCACGGGGTTTCGAGGTGGTTTGATGGAATGAGTGTTTGGCAAGCCCGAGGAAGTGAAGGTGTCGACCACGTGGGAAACAAACATAGAGGGAATGAAGGCTAGATTTGAAAAGGAAAAAGAAGGTAAGCTTACAGGCAAAAGGGGGAAAAAAATAAAGAAGGGTTTGGGTTGAGAAAGCAATAGCTCCCGGTGCTACTGCAAAACAAAAGTTTTTTTAGAAAGTGGGAAAAAATGGGGAGAAGAAGAAAAAGGCGAGGAGTAGTTTCGAAAAAAGGAAGAGGTTCCTTTTGCTGGAGGGGAAGAAGCAGAGAATTAAGAAAAGAAAAAGGGAGAAGCTTCGTGCACTCGGCGGTCGGAGCCGACATGGGTGGTCCGTGAAGCGGCTCGAAAGAGCGAAGACTTTGCAGAAGAAGGAGCCAACGAAGGCCACCAAGAGGAAGTGACCCGTGCAAGTGATGGTCGAAGCGACATGTGGGAAGTCGAAGCAGTTGTGGAGCGCCGCATAGCGGCTTGAGACGGAGAGAAAATAAGAAGAATTGCCAAGGTGCCTCTTTGCATGGGCGAATGTGGAAAGGCGAGAGCAGTTGAAGAACTTGTCGCAAAAGAAGTGTTCGACGAGCAGCGAAGAAGCATTTTGGGAGCCTCCTACAAAGAGGGTTGTGCCTGTGTAGTGAAAGGGTTTTTTCTAGAAATAGCCATGGCCATGGTGTAACCAGTTTTTCTTGAAGCAAGATCAAACCCACTTTTCCCCTATCAAGTGTTTATTTCCCCTCCCCCCTTTCTCTTGCTCTGGCTCTCGTTCGTGTCGTGTGGTGTCGACAGTGTGGAAGTGTGTGACCCTCGAACCGACGACATGTGTGTGTGCACAGAGAGAGTGAGTAAGAGGAGTCGTGTGGTTTGAGAGGGTCAAGATCTGTAGCAGTGGTGTGTACGTGTGGGTGGTGATCTTGTTGGCGGTAGGTGCATCGGGTAGAGTGCAGGCGAGGCCTTGCTAGTGAAAGTTGCTTTTTTCAAAGGTGTTTCAAGAGGACAGGGGTGTTGTGAATACCCTGAGCTATATAGGGGCCATTGCGTGTGTGTCGGGTGTGTTCCCCATTCCCCTTCTCCAACGAGTTACTAGGCCATTAAATGTCACATTGGTATCAGAGCAGAAGGTTTCTCTTTTCTTGCTCAAGAAGAGAGGACCTCAAGTTAGCTACAAATGGTTGGTATTATTAATTGCAATTGAGTAAGTAAAATAGGGATCTTTCAGCCTTGCAGTGCGCGTGCTTCGTGCAGATAACGAGGCATCACCGTCGAGAGCTATGGTCTTAATAGTGGAGTCCTACGGGGCTTGCCTACGGCTTAACCACTATTAAACTATTAGAAGCTTGACAAGAGCCGGTATTGGTTTGGTGTTGAAAGACCCCCTCTTCTATTCCTTGCAATTAATGATATTCGAGCCACGGGTACAGGAACTTGAGTGCTTTTCTAAAGGGGTTAAGATGAGCAGGAACTAGGGATTGAAGTGCCAAAGTACACTTGAAAATTGTTAGAATGGTTGACAATAGTAAAGAGAGTGAAATTAATGTTGATAGCTTTGATTTTGCTAATGAACATGCTACTAATGATGCCCCATGCTTGTTAACTACCTTGTTGCTAGGCTTGAACAAGCCATGGGCAATTTTCCCTACAAAGTGAAGTGCAGCGGTAGCTACGTGCTCATGGGATTCTCCAAACTCCCCATCATGAAGAGAGAGTACCTAGGAAGCCTCCTTGTGAGACTTCCAAAAGAGGCCTCTCTCCGATTTAGGAAGAAGAAGAGGATCCATACGAAGGGCTCAAAAATTTACTTCTTGATGATGCATCTCCTTCCCAAAGGAGAACTCAAGAGCCCCCACCAAAAGAACGAGAAAGAAATGAGATGGCTCCACAAAGACAGCGGGCAAAACGCTCTCCATCACCTCCTAAACGGAGAAGACCATCGCACACTTCTCCACACCATAATAAAAAGAGGGATTACAAAAAAAAAGAGAAGAAAAATGCAAGAAAGAGGTCACTTTCTTCTCCATCTTTTTCATCCCCTTACTCTTATGAAGAAAGTGATGGTGCAGACAAGGAGGAACAAGGCAAGAAAAAGGCGAGAAAGAGGTCACCCTCTTCTCCATCTTTCTCAAATTCTTCATCTGCTGAAGAAAGCGATGGTGCAACTTTTGAACCACCAAAAAGAAAAGGCCATATGAAATCCTATGCCGTGTAGAAGAGGTTATCAAAGCTCAAGAAGTTCAAAGAGGGAGGAAAGAACATCTCTTTCCTTACCTATGATGGCACCTTTGGTGTTACAGACAAAGTCTTGGCCTTCATCCAACAATTCGATGCAGCGTTTGGAGATGAGGGCTTCACGGAGTCCTCTAAGCTACGCCATGTAGCTATGAATTTTCAAAAGTTCGCCATGCAATGGTGGTCTAGCCTAGGGCAAACGGTGAAGCCCCACAAACATGGAAAGCTTTAAGAGCTTCTATCATGAAGCAGTTTTTGGCTACCGATGCCAAAGACAAAGTACTCACCGAATGGCAAAGCTTGAAGCTCTCTCCTTACGAATCTATTCACAAATATGTAGACAAGTTTTGGGACTTACATCTCAAAGCCACTGTATTCAAAAAGGTGAATTTTGGAGAGTAAAAAAAACAATTTTGTGCGGGCTTAACTGAAGATATGGTGGATTATGTCAATTCCCAAAGGCCACACACCATATCTGCAGTCATACAATGATACCATGGTGGCTTCACAAATCAATTTCCAAATAGGGGCTAAGAGAAATCTTAAGGCCACGAAGAACAAGGACCGTAACAATGAGCCTAAGGGGAAGGACAATGTTCAAAAGTCTCCTAAAATCAATGCCACCAACAACAAAGCTAAGGAGAAGGGAGTTTATAAAGGAAAAAATAAACTCTCTCCTGAAGAGCTTGAGCGTTATCATAAAGATAACCGTTGTTTCAAGTGCGGGAAGCAAGGGCATGCTTATTGTGCTTGCCCCCACAAGAATACACAAAACGAGCCTCCTAGAGCTACCTTGGTCGAAATCCAAGAAGAGGAAGCTCACCACAGAGGATCTCCTCTATGCCATGCTTGGGGAAAGGTAAGAGAACATGATGCTTTTATTGTCTTTGACCCTGGCTCTACTCACAATTTTATATCCATAGACTTGGCCACCAAGCTAGGCATCCAAGCCTATGAGATGGAATATGTCCTACCCCACCAATGGTGCTATCAAGGGGCAAGAAGATTCATTCACTCCCTTAATTGGGAAATTGAGGCTCCATGTCCAAAACTATGTGGACAAAGAGGACTTCTTTATCTCTCCTCTCAAGCACAAGGATGTAATCCGAGGGGCACCATGGTTTGATCGCATGGCTGCCAATGTTAAATTCCCTGAAAGGAAAATCTACTTTAGGTTTAGGGAAAAACATATGTACATAGATGCTAAGGAGTTGGGTAACACCATACCCATTGTACATACGCAAGGTTTCAATAAGTCAATAAACAGCTCTATTTCCGTGTACATGATTTTTCTTAAAGATTCTCAAAATGAACCTAATGCTTTAGCAAAACAAATTATAAATAATCACAAGGAACTAGAGTTTTTCAAATTTCTCAAGGGATTTCAAGATGTTTTTATTGACAACTTTCCTTGTGAACTACCTCTTAAACGAGGCAATAATGACCATGCAATTGAACTTCTTCCAGGAAGTTCACCACCTAATAAACCTCCTTATAGAATTTCTCAAGCTCAACAAGAGAAGATTATGTGGCAAGTACATGAGTTAGTTGAGAAGAGCATGATTAGGCCTAGATCATCTCCATTTTGTTCACCTTGTTATTAGTGCAAATGAAAGACGGCACATATCGTATGTGTGTCGACTATAGAGCACTAAATAGGATCACTATCAAAAATAGGTTTCTCGTTCCACAAGTAGAAGACCTATTTGATAAGCTACAAGGGTCGACCTACTTCAATAGGATTGACCTAAAAAGTGGCTACCATCAAATAAGGATAGTTAATCAAGACATTGTAAAGATCACATTTCGCGCTACGTTTGGTCTTTACGAATACATTGTCATGCCTTTTGGCTTGACCAATGCACTAGCCACATTCAACTGCTTGATGGAGATGCTATTCAGGCCTCACCAAACCTTTACTGGAGTGTTCTTTGATGATATCATCATCTACTCTAATTCACTAGACGAACACAAGCAACACTTCCAGGTGATATTTCAAGTCTTACGAGAGAATAATCAAAAGAAAAGTGAGTTTTTCTTACAAAAGATTCAGTATTTAGGTCACATTATCTCTCAAGATTGCATCCAAATGGATCCATCACAGCTAGAGGTAATAAAAGGATGGCCTAATCCAAGGAATTTTCATGAACTAAGAAGCTTTATAGGTTTGTGTGCATACTATAGACGCTTCATAGAAAAGTTCTCAGAAATCATGGGACCATTACATGACCTAACAAAGAAAATCATTAGGTATACATGGTATGCCAAGGAGAACAATGCTTTCAAAAAGCTTAAAGAAAATCTTATCTCTCAACCTGTGCTTACACTACCAGATCTCTCAAAGCCATTTGAGGTCCAATGTGACACTTGTGGTTATTGCCTTGGAGTTGTTTTGCTCCAAGAAGGGCACGCCATAGCCTATGAATGTTGAAGGCTCAACCTATTGAGCAAGCTCTAGGCATATATGAAAAGGAACTTCTTGTAGTTCTACATGTCTTAGACTCGTGGAAACACTATTTATTGGGGACTCCTTTCATTCTGCGGACAAATCACCAAAGCCTTAAGTACTTCATGACGTAGACAAAGCTCTCCGACAAACAAATGAGGTGGGAAAATTTCCTTTCGCAATTTCATTTTCATATTGCTCACATTGCTGGCAAGCATAATCAAGTAGCTGATGCACTCTCAAGACAGCCGAGAGTGAATGCGGTTTCCATAGCAACTCACAATAATCCATCTTCTATGATAGATGCGTATGCTATTGATCCCGATTTTAGAGATTTCTTTTCAGCCCTTTCATTAGGGAAGAAAGAGGAACCATTTACTTTACAATATGGTTATCTTCTCTATGGCAATAGACTATGCGTTACTAACTCACTACATGAGAAAGTAATGTATGAATCTCATGCTCCTCCTTATGCAGGGCATAGAGGGATTCAATCTACCCTAAAATTGAAACATATTTCTATTGGCCTGTCATGAAAGCAAACATACAAGAGTATGTCTCTAAATGTGTGGTATGTCAAAAGATGAAGTTTGATAGATGGAAGCAACCTGGATTGTTTCAACCTTTGCTAATACCTAATCTGACATGGGAGAGCATCTCCATGGATTTTATCTTTGGATTGCCCAAGTCTATCCATGGGAATACGGGAATATGGACAATAGTAGACATGCTTAGCAAACAAGCGCATTTTATACCTGTCAAAAAGACTATCAAAGCCCATCAAATGGCAACCCTCTTCATATCACAAATATTCAAGTACCATGGCTTGCCGATGTCCATAGTGTCACATAGAGATTCTAGAATGACCAGTAATTTCTGGAAGGGTCTCTTTGAGAATTTAGGGACAAGGCTAAACTTCTCTTTGGCCTATCACCCGCAAAGACATGGCCAAAGTGAAATAGCTAACCTAACAATTCTTGATCTACTAAAATCTTATGTAACAGAAGTAGATCAAAGGTCCCAAAGGGACCGATGCTTACCCTTAGTGGAGTATGCCTACAATAATATTGTACATACCTCCATGGGAAAAGCACATTTCGAGGTAATTGAAGGAATATCAAAAAGTCTCCTGCTACTTAAGGTACACGGGAAGATCTTTGCTGCTACAGATGAGTATAGCCGAGACCTACAAGAATCTTTCCAAAAGATTAAGGATGCTATCTCTACCTCACAACAAAGGCAAAAGGCTATTGTTGATAAGCACATAAGAGTCCAAGTATTTAAAGAAAATGATTGGGTCTTGCTTAAATTTCCCAAGGCTCGATTAAGGCACAGGACGGGCAAGAATCCTACGGATATCAAAAGTACTATGCTAAGTTAGCTAAAAGGTACTATGGTCCCTTCCAGATTCTTAGACCAATCAATGACATGGCCTATCAACTCAAGTTTCCCACTCATTGGCTCATACACAATGCTTTTCATGTGAGCCTACTAAAGCCTTACAAAGGATAGCCACCTCAAGAACCAACTATTGAAGACCCACTGGAGATCAAGGACCAAGAAGAGGTGCAGCAGACCGAGTCCATTCTCCGACATGAAGACAAGAGAGGCGGTAAGATTATCCGATGGTATCTTATTAAGTTTAAGAACTATCCTTTTGAAGATGCTAGATGGATGCAAGGCATACAATTAAAGGATAACCTAAATAATGTCAATGGTTACAATGCTTTCCTAGAGTAAGCAAATGTACAAATATTTAAAGCGAACCAAGTTTTTTTTGTTTTAAAAGGCTTTCTTTTTCTTTATTGTGCACAAATGTTAAGTAGTATGCATCCTTAGAATCAAGTTTGTGGAGACGACGTTTTCCAAACACCAAGTAGAGCTTGTCACTCTACTATGGAAGGTTGATAGGAATAATGCGCAAACATGATTGCGGAAGCTTAGGCTCTCAAGCACCAAATGGATTAGTCATCCATTCTAGAACAATGCCGTAGGGTAACATAGGGATCCTCTACCCGCTAGAAAAAGGACTAATGAATAGGCTTTATCTTCTCTACCCCATAGTCAAGGACGACTATGATTTCAAGACAGAGGTAATGTCATATTAAGTAATATCTAATTCTCCTAAATGATTTTCTCATGTTAAACTGATCATTTAATATGGGGAAGTACCAAGGGAGAGAAAGCTAGAATATTGGTTAAGCTGGCAGACTGGCCGCAGTAGGGCTCCAAAGGAGGGAAAATAGGGATCCAAAGGGGGGTCCATCTGCAAAAGAGCAATGTGCATCAATGGGCTTCAAAGACCCATTAAGACTTCCAAAATGCTAAGGTTTCCAATTCAATAAAAAGTCCAATGCTCAAACCTTAGGGAAATTGGATGCCTTTGGAATACCTAAAAGTCTTTGCAAATCCCTAGATGGGAGGGGGCAAGCCCTTTTAGTAGGGGATGAGAGAGAACACACACACACACACACACACACACACACACACACACACACACAGGCTCCCTTTACACAAAGGGAATAGGGGACACATGTCAGCTCGCTAGGCCAGTTGCTCCCAAGGTGCATTCAAATCCTATTGGATGGCCATAGAGGTGGACCAATGAGAATTAGGCTAGAGTACATTTAATTTAATTCATTTTAAAACACTTGATAAAAGAACCAATAGGAACTAATCTCTCTAGAAGACTATTGAACAGTCTCCCAAGGGGTCCAAGGATAAGTGATAGCTTTTTGACATGTGTCCCCCTTTCCCCTTTTGTGAGAGCTTTAGGTATTTAATTAATGCAATTAAACTCTCATTGGACCCCTTTGTCTTCTGGCCAATAGGAATCAGGCAAGCCATTGGGCTATTGAATGCTCATTGGCTAAGCTTTGCAAGGTCCAATGGGGTGCCATCATGAGTAAAATGCAAGAGGGGTCGACCAAGAGAGAGAGGGGGGATGATTTTGGAAGGCATTATCACACAAACACACACTCACAATCTCATGTGTGAAGCAAAGAAGACTCTCTCTCCTTATCAAGCTTTAATGGAAAGCTCATCATCTACTCCAAGCTTGTGAGAAGGGAGGCCTACGCCAACAACTTTTGGCTTTGTGATGCAAATCCAACCAAGAGCCAAGATCCAATGCATGTTCCTTGCCTCTACTATGCTAATTACTAAGCTATGCTAAGCTATTATGAGTGATTATGTGAGGATATATACTTATTTCTCGTAAGACTACTCCTTCTCCCTCTCAATCTACTCTCATACCCCGCTAGCTCTCACCATATTCGAAGGTGTGTGAGGTCTTGGGTCTGAGACCGTGAGGGAATTAATGTTGCGTTTTATAAGTGTGTGCATGGTGCTTGAAGCTTCCATCTTCATTGCACCAGCAAGTTATTAAAGTAACACAAAGTATTGTATTGTAAAATGTCTCCCTTGATGGGGGAAACCTGTAATACAAAGCCTTTTGGAGGGGGTACTGGATCCATGTAAATCCGGTCCTCAACTCTTGTCAATAGATTAATTTTTCTCTCTTTTGAAGCTTGTTCATGCCTATCTAACTAGGTGTTATGCTTTTTGTTGCTCTCTCCATCCAAGCACTCTTGCTATGCTCATTAGGAATCTATGCTATGAAAGTCTCACTCTGTTTATGCTATTTTCCGCTACACACAAGTTACTAGGCCATTAAATGTTACAGCAACTGAAGCAAGAGACTATGCTCTTATTGGAAACCAGTTGTATCAAAGAGGAAAGGATCAACATTTGCATCTTTGTGCAAATGAAGATGAATATATACCCATTCTAGAACAAGCACATGCTGGATTAGCTGGAGGTCACTTTTCAAGTGAAACCATCGGTAGAGAAATCTTAACGGCAGGCATATGGTGGCCAACACTTTTTGCAGATGCCAAAGAATATGTTCGAAGGTGTGATGCATGTCAACAAGCTAAAATGCCAAGCCAGGTAGATAACATGCCTTTAAGACCAATGATGGGGACTAGAGTTTTTGCAAAATGGGATATATATTTTGTCAGGCCAATACAACCACCTGCCTATAGAATTCAAGCTCCATATATCATTGTAGCTACGGACTATTTGACCAAGTGGATGGAAGCTAAGGCAACCAGAAAGAATAATGCTAGAACCATAGCCGCATTCTTATGAGAATGTATTCACAAGATATGGACTTCTAATAGAAATTGTTAGGGATAGGGGAACTCATTTCCTCAATGAGATAATTGAGTATCTATTGAATGAATTTATGGTCATCCATAACAAATCTGCTCCATATCATCCACAAATAAATGGAAAAGTTGAGCACACAAATAAAATTCTTATGTCAGTATTGACTAAAGTGGTTAGTTCAGGTTGAATTGATTGGGAAATGAATCTACATGCTGCTCTATGGGCTTATAGAGTTTCATTCAAGATAGCTATAAATGCTACACCCTTCAACCATGTTTATGGTCTTCATGCCATACTGCCTATAAAGTTTCTATTGCCGACACTAAGGGTAGCTAAGGATCTTGAGTGGACCGGACATGCATTGTCACAGAGGCTTGAAGATTTAGAAAAGCTTGATGAGCAAAGGCTAATAGCTGTAGCTCATATCTATGCACAAAAACGAAAATAGAAGTTGTTTTTTGATTCACATCTAGTCACTAAAATCTTCAAAAAAGGGGACTTAGTTTTAGTCTATTCCCTTAAGCAACACATTCCAAAGTTTAAGGAAATGGGAAACGGACCGTTTATCATTGAAGATGTATCTCCAAGTGGAGCAGTTAAGTTTCCCACTCTCGATGGAGAATCAATGGCTAATTGGATTAGTGAATGCCACTTAAAGAAGTACAATTTGCCACTAACCAGTGATTTGCTAGAAAAGATGCATTCAGCAAAGCAAAGAAAGATGAAATGATGCAGGTCATTGATGAAGCCCAAGAGGAAGCTCGACTTCGAGTACTCAAGAGGAAAGCTACTTTCAGAAATCAACAAACACATATTCCCATCAACACTTTGGAAACAAATGAATGACTATGGGAATGGCAGAAGGATGCAGTGTCAATGAATGATGAATGGCTAGATGGAATGGACCTTCGCATGAAAGTATAGTTGAACAATCATAGCACAAATGCATTAGTTGATATCGGAGCTCAGATAAATGCAGTCAGTTATTCCACATACAAGAAAGCAACGAACCAGTCTTTAGCATTGGGAATATCTGTTATCAAAGGATGCATCAAAAACCCAACACTGGCGTTGGGTGTTGTCAACTTGAATGTGATAGTACATAGATGTTCATGCCCTCATCAATTTGTATGCTTACCAGATGAACACATGAATGAAACAATGATTCTTGGAATCTCATGGATGCGAACAAACAAGGCAGTACCAGATTGGGACACCAATCAACTCAATCTATCATCGAAAGGAGGACAACTCATCATTCCAATTGCACTGAGCAAAGAAGAATGGAAAAGAGGTTACCCATAAATGACACAAGGGAATAGGCAATCTTCTTCATCCTCTAGACAAGCAAATGCTACAAGTAGCATGAAAGGAGTCGGGCAAATATGGGTACCAAAAGCACAACTAAAAAACAACCCGTCTTAGATTTGGGTGCCTAAAAATTCATCTACTGTACCGAAGAAAGTTCCAAATCTAACGACTCAAAGAAAAGAATCTTTGAACAGGGAACCTAACACAAGATGGGTTTGGAGGAAAAAGGAGCATTTATCTTCTCCACAAACTATAAAGCCGATGAAACAGTGGAAAGTTAAGTCTCAAAACACTCAACCACAACAGTTCATCAACGAAAACCAAGATACCAGTGGCGAGTTAAAGCACAACAACCGTCATCATTGATACTGACAGCTCAAAAAATCAGTGTGGATGATGGTACAATAAAGCAAAGAGCACACAAACTACAAGATTTGCTCTCTGGGAAACATCAACAGGAAACCTCGACCAAGAAAACCCTTGAGTTAAATACTCAAGACCCAAATCTTGCACAGCATACTAGTTTGAATTGCACTAATCTTCAAAGCATGGTAGAGCCAACTACGGCTATGCATAGACACGATTGTTCAACCCATGCACACAGTCGTCCCAAAGTACTCCATCTAGGAGGGGTGGAAGGGAACTTCACTAATTAAGGATAATGTTTGAAGAGGGAGGAAAAAGTTGGATGTTAACGTTTGATTTTTTACAAAATTACCTAATAATGCCCTTAAAAATTCATCAACAGGGGAATTTTAACTAATAAGATCTCCCCGATGAGTGTAAATAGTGTATATACTATGAAAAAATAGCCTTTTTGCGTATTTTCATCATTTTTCTTTATATTGGAGCCAAAAATGGAGAAATTTACCAAAAAGTAATAAAATAGTGTTCTTCAATGGATTTTCTTAATTGTTGATTTTTCACTTTGCTTTTTTAGTGCATTCTATTATTTTCGTTGATTTTTTTCAATAAACAGGACAAAAATAAATAATAAATAGATACACTTATGATCAGAAAAAAAAGGTGCACAGGCACAAAAATATTCAATTAAAATGACAGATGGAAGCGGGAAAGCCTAAATTAGGCCGCCAAGGCCTGCTTTTGCAAATTCTTGCAAGATGAGCTAACGGAATCCGATTGAAGAAATTTTTTAGTCTTACGTAGATTTGACGGCCTAGTAGGACTAACAGGGGCATCTGGAAAAAATAGCTTGGGAAGTCCGAGTATAGATATCCAAGGTAGCCCAAAATCACCTCATTCCCACTCGTCACTCTTGGAGGAGAGAGTTTTTTGCCTTCTTCGCGCACGATTTCCAAAGTCCACAGTCGCCCATTTACAGCTCCATCTCACACGAGACATGAGGGGTAAGTTCTAAACTCATCAAAGAACGTTTTTATACGGCCGGTTAGCAAGTCTAGGCTCAGGAAAAACCCCCTAGAATCCCAGCTGGCACCACACAAACTCCTACGACACAAAATTGACCATAGCGGCGTGTCAGCTCAACCGAATTGGACGAGACTTGAACTGTAGCATGCCCCTAGATAACATAACATTTCCATATCATTAGATGGCCATTTGGCAGGGGTCAAGGGGGTCCCAAGTAAATAATCTAGGTTTTTGCCACATGCCAAAATTGGATTCTGACTCCACGAGCAGCTTATAGACGAGGTCTATACACAATGTACCTAGATGGTTTCATGAAAATAGTCAAGGCAAGAAAACAGCTCGAAGGCTACAAAGTGTCAAATTTGACATATGAAATCAAGCTGAGTCCGAATGGGCCCAAACTAGATGAGTAGCATTAGGCCTATGTAGAAGACAAGTGCATAGCTTCAAAAGTGACTAACCAACTCTACATGCCAAGTAGTCACAAAAATCGATGATTTCAGAGTCGATAAGAGCACAAAGTGATCCTGACATGATTTAACTTTACCAAATTCATTTTAGGACTTTTTTTAGATGTATTAAATATGTTTAGGTCATCAATTTGTCATTTCATGCAAAAAAAGTGACTGCTATAAATAACTGCGATTATTTACTTTTGTGCAATTTTGGCTTGAAATTTATCTTTTCACTTCACCTATCACTTGTACACATCAAATACATGCCACATGTTAAGTATGAGCCAAAACGATCAAGAAAAACTCTGATTTTGTCAAAAAACACACTAAAGGCTTTTCAATCCAATTTATGGGTTAGCTGTCACATTTTTTAATCCCAATCACCCATATCTCACACACATACTCTACATCATGCCTAGAACCAATTTGCAACAAAAAATGTACAAGTTGATGAAAAAGTAAATAATCACGATTATTTGCTTTTTTAATGGAATGGGTTCAAATTGCAACTTTGACCTCATGGACCCAAGGTACATGATGTTCCAAGCCCACTAATCAAGTTTGATCAAAACTGGATCTCAAAAACTCAAAATCCCTTTATATCTACTGTTTCAGAGTTTGAAGCCTAAATTTGGTACCATTTTCACCCAGTGTGCACTCAAATGAACCCACACTTCACTCAGAGTACCTAAATACCATATGTTTCAAGCTTGTGATATCAAAAATGCAAAAAGTTGGAAAAAATCCCCAGCTCTAAATAATCATGACTATTTACTTTTGTTGCAAATTTTTCTTGGATTGCATGATTTTGATCTCTACATGTTATGATGCATCTATGCATGCTCCAAAACTGATTTGAAGCAAATGGACATCATTTGCCAACTATTCAGGCATCGGACATTTCAGATCGAAATCCGCAAAATTTTCTAACTTTGACACTGTATTCACCTAATAGGTGCAATGCAAGCGACTGAAGGCAAAGAAAAGGATGTCTTAAAAAGATAATCTGCAAGAATTGCCACCGTACCAGTTAGATCTGAGCTCTGTGAAGACGGCAAAGGAAACATACCTATCCAAAAGAGCAGCTCAAAGAAAAAAACACAACGGTCTTCACTGGCAGGTTCAAGAGTGAGGAAGGACACCAGGTTGCAAATGCTGCCCAAGGAGGTTTATGATGTAGCTGCAAAGCCAGATACCAAAGAGGCCAAGAGAAGACTGGGTCTTTGAGATTTCTACGACTAGGAGCCATGCGAAGTGGATTTCCAAAAAGCATATGAATTGTTATCCACAATCAAAGAAGATGGATCGGCTCATATCACAGATCAGCAAGGGCAAAAAGTTGAAGTGGTAATCACTAAGGATATAGTGGCCAAGGCACTTAAGCTACCAACAGAAGGTATAACATTGCTGGCTAGGAATAGAAAGACAGTAGGAACTTTTACCAAGGATAACGTTGCTGCCACCTTCTCTGATCTCATCCTACAACAAGTGGAGGATTCAGCTCACCTTTACCACCAACATTCCATTTCCTTTCAAAGAGACCTCCATGGTACACAACTCCAAATCATGCAATTGCGACTACTTTCACTCAAGTGTTGAAGTCAACAACAAGGCAAGCTATAGATCACGCACATTATGTGCTTACAACACTGAAGGGAACAAAAAAACAAGGAAAGATAACAGATCTGGGTGCTCTAGAAGTACTAACAAGAATAGCATACCATGTTATTGGAATGGCCGACAACTTGCCACCAGCCCCAGATCAGAACATATGGATCAGTATCTCAGCTCAACCATCTCCACAAACCACTCGATCAACAAAAAGGGTATATAAATCACATGAGGAATATGTAGAAAGCTTTCATGAAGCCCACAACACCAAAAGCTTTGACAATGAAGAAACAAGGGCAAGGAGGGAAGCAATGAAGAAGAAGGCAGTGGAAGCTCACCAAGAGGAACCTCAACAAAAAAGAGCTAGGTTTGAAAGAGAAAAGGAAGCATATGAACGAAGCCACCAAGCTGCAGGTGAAGACCCTGAGAAGTGGAGCCCAAGGGAGGTAAAGGGTTCAAGGACCAAAAACCCTGCAAAAAAGGTTCTAGAGGATCCAAAGGATTTACTAGAGCGGATGTATGTTGAGGCCGAAGCATTGAAGATTAAGGAAGTTCTAGAAGCTCAAAGAAAAGCAAAAGAAGAAGCAGTTGAGTAAGAGAAACAAGCAGAAGCTGCACAACAAAGTGAGTCACATCCTAAACAAGGAGATATGTCTCCAAGACCCTCTTCACCAAACACAGAACAAGAAGATCAGCCGATCTTGAGTCCAAAGCCTTCACCAACAGCTAAATCAAATGAAGGAGAAGATGCAAAGGGAAAACAACATGAGCAACAGGAAGAGGCACGCTTTGAACAACCCAAGAAAGCCAAAAAAATTGAAGCAAGACCTTCTTCTACAACCACTCAAGTAGAACGAGTTGAGGCATCCACAAGGCCTTAAGAAGAATCTATTGAACCAGCTACAAGGCCTCAAGAAGAAACAATTGAACCACCTACCAGGCCACAAGCAAAAACTGCTGCACCAACAACAATGCCACAAACCAAAACAGCAGAAACTTCTAAGCAAACCTAGGTAGAATCTAAAGACTGCAAAGCAAATGCAGCTGATGACATAAAAAATGAGAACAGCAGCACTTAGCCGCAGTGCCAAGGCTAAAGAACTGGAACAAGTCATAGATGCTCTACAAGGTGAGCTAGAAGACAGAATGAACATCATTGAAGATCGTCAAAGGCAGATTAAAGAGCTAAATAATGAAGCCGAACAACACTAGACTGCCAGGGAGAGACAACAAAAAGAGATGGAAGATCTGGGGCAGCTCCTGACAAAGCTGTCTGATGCATGCAAAAGCAAGGATCAACAACTGACTGAAGTAACCAATGAGCTTTTAACCACTACTCTGTCAGTCCAAAAGACCCAAGTACAACTAGATGTAGCCAATGCCTCCTTGCAGTACTTCGAGCAAAGAATCAATGATCAAGTGATATTTCTAAGGCAGATAAGAGAAAACCGCGTTGTAGCCTCAATCAAGGGAATAGATGAAGTCTACAAGACTTTAGAAAAGAGGAACAAAGACCTCGAATTTGAGTTGAATCTTGAACGAGCACAAAGACAAGACCTTGCATGGAAGAGAAACTGCTCAAGGAGATAGAAGATTTGAAGCGAACCAATCAGCTGTTGAGAGAAGGACATACAGAAGCTCAAGAGGAGGCAGGAACCTCTGAACATCCAAGCATAGACATACCATCAGTCTCTTTTGTTGATATGGAAACACAACCATCAAAAGGGATAGCAGGAGAGTCAGAGTTTCAAGTGCCAATCACTGAAGATGAGCAAGTGCCAATGGTCCAGCTTTCTAAAGCTGAAGAAGATGCGTTGAAAGAACAGATTGTCTAGGAGTAGATGCTGAAGGGAAAGCAACAATGCATTGGGAGTTGAGAGTTCTCCACTCAGTAAATGTAACTCAGCTCACTCCCAACCAAATCAATGCTCAGTGGCATCAGCAGTCACTGCCCTACCCATTGATAAAGGTGGAGCTACTGCAAGTTAAAGAAAGACTCTACAAGGATATGCAGGCAGAAGGCTCAAATGCTCTCCACCCCAAATGGAGAAAGAACTGGATCAACAAGAATTCTAGATACCTCATTCTGTTTACACGAGCACCTGCAGCACTACAAAAGGACCCCACATTTTGTCCAATACCAAGGGTAAGGACATGGCACGCACACGATGCATTGATGAAGAAGAGACCAACATGGCTCAACTACCCAAGACTATCAACTTCAGTGCAGGGACCACCAATGGAGGAATACATGGTGAAAACCCTAACGGGTGCCATGAACTTCTTCAAAAGTCTACCTGACCACTCATGTGCTATGCTCTATAAAATCTGCAAAATGCTGCTTACGTGCATTCAAACTTTTCATGAGCCTGAGCAAGCAGGAGCACCATGGATATCTTTTCTAGAAGGCAACAAAGGTCTATGCTATGATTTAAGTGGACAGCCCTCAGAAGAAGTCCTCTACGGCTTCTACATCAGATGCATGTTTCTGTCACCAAGCTATATGTTGGCATTTGAAGAGGCATTTTATACAGAATTCTTCACATGGAAGACAAAGATTTTTGGGCCAGTAATGAGCAACCTTACATCAAGGTTTGTTGGCTATTCAGCCATCGAACTTAAAAAACAAAGTCCCTGACAAAGAAAGAAGAATCAGATTTGAGAAAGCTATATACGCGCTTAAAGAACACCTCGCCAGCCCCGTCAACCCGAATACTACTTCAGCCCATGAAGCTCTATCAAGGGACAACACAGTTGAGGAGGGGGAGAATGTTAGCATCAAGCTAACTCAGATAACATTTTTTGGAGCTTTTATTATAAAAAAACTTATTATTTTGATAAATCGAGAATGTTGTAACTCCTATTTTTCAGATGGATAGTGTAATTGATGAGCCGAGGCTACAAGCGTCCAGATTGTATCAACTTATCTTTAGTTAGAGCTCCGAGATTATTAGTTTTGATCAAAGAAACCTTGGCTAAGGTATAAAGGCCAATTTTTGTAAGTTAATTTCAAGTTTTGGATAATAGAAACACAGCATGAGCTAATAGCGCTCACTTCTCTCCTTCTTGCGTGCGCTCCCTACTCCCTTCTCCATTGTCACATTGCAGTGTTGTCTGTTGCATTGCAATCGCAGGTAAGCGCTCTACGCATTGACGTAAACATTTCATGGTAATCCGTAGCTTTTGGCGTCCCCGACCCGTGACCTAATTTCATCATAAGTAGGAATTTAAGCTAGGAAATCACAAAGTAAGCATAAGCGGGGTATTGGGGAATCATTGCTAAGCATTTAGATGCATTTTGGGTCGAAAACGACTAGGTCAAAAACTCACTGCTGTTAATAATCGTGATTTTTGCACTTGACCTAAAGTGAAATTTGAGACCATAACCATGTGTTCTTAGGTCTTATATACATGTCCTAAAAGTTTCATAACGTTTGGATGTCATTTGATGCTGTAACGGTTATGATTTGTTTGCCGATTAGTGACTAGCTTTTGGTGACTTCGGTCATTTGAGTGTAACTTGAGTTAGATGCGAGTTGTTTGTTGTTTTCCAAGAGATTGACAACCTCTTGTAACCTCTATGCACTAGTCAAGTCAGCTTCGTCCCATGGATTGACAATTATGTTCGTGGTTCTCGCTATGTCTGCAATAAGATAGGAGTGAGGTTAGAAACCCATCCCACATTGCAACACACTGTCCTCGCAAGAAATATCCTTTCAAGATCTATCGAAGTAAAAAAATTTCCACAAAAAGTGGCAATTTACTTTGTGAAACAATATGTATTGTGGCTCAAAGTAGATTGGAATGATCATCCCACTACAGGAGGCGTTGGCAAAGGACGCCCGACCAAGAAGATTCATGCTTGGGAAGCCAATCAAGAAGATCCTCCTCACAAAAGGGATTACACATATTTGCCCAAAGAAACCACAGTCATTGAGTAGCTCACAGCCCAAGGCATGGATTTGGCAAGTCAAGGAGAGACCCAGCCATGCTGCACACTCATATAACAGAGCTAGAAAGAAAGTTGACATGGTATGAGGTAAGATATGGGCGTGTAATCGAAGAAGCGATAGACAATGCGTGTCCAAGAGATTCATTCAGTAATTCAGATTTTGCATGTATGATCTTTTAGGGGATCCAACCCATGATCTAAATTAAATCTCCCAAACAATAATGAGCCCTTTTTGTATCTTAAATCTCAAGATTTGTAACTAAAGCCTCTTTTTGATATGTAAATCTCTATTTGTTGGAACAAATGAACATGTCGATTGTTGTTGCAATTGTGTAAGTTTTACTTTCTCTCCCTCCCTCTTTCCGACAATGATAGAAAGAAGATGGAGAGAGAGAGAGAGAGAGAGAGAGAGAGAGAGAGAGAGAGAGAGAGAGAGAGAGAGAGAGAGAAAGATTGTGAAGCTAAACTCCACACAGCTTTTGCATTACAAAATTAGTTGAGAATATAGTACAAACTACTTCTTCAGCTCCAGTCCCTGCCTAGAAGGAACAATGAAGGAATTGAAAGAACCACTCATGAACTCTACAAGCTCTGAAAGCATTTGTACAGCTCTCATGTTGACATGTATAATAAATCCCTTAAGTATCAATAGAAGCATGATATACTGCAATCTGATGAAGTTAAAGATAACCTTATTTTCACATCCATGAGCACAAGTTGGACAAGGTAGTCTCTACCGCTCTAGTTGAGGAGGATTTGAAGCTCAAACTTCCCGTTGTTCATGCTTTTGAGATATTTTTCACTTTTAACATCTTCTGACTTGAATTGATCGCAAGCCACGCCTCCACCCGATAGGTGATGCATGTCATCGTCTTCTGCCACAGAGAGAGAGAGAGAGAGAGAGAGAGAGAGAGAGAGAGAGAGAGAGAGAGAGAGAGAGAGAGAGAGAGAGAGAGAGAGAGAGAGAGAGAGAGAGAGCTCATCCGTCCCCTCAATCACAAGCACCATGTCATCAATTTCTTCGACATCTAAACATTTTGGATCAATATATTCTGGGTTCCATTCCATTTCATCATCAGAGTTGAGCTCATTTTGTAATTGTTTTGTGTGTTTGAAAGAGTTCAAATCTTTCTTCAATGATACATGTGGATAACTTTGTTGGCTTATGCATAAGTTGCATGTTACAAAATACATACACCAAGTCCGCAACTCATTTAGGACTTAATTAATTTCATTTTTTAATATACAAAAAAGAAAATAAAGACCAATTTCTTTCACAGCTACCACTTGAGGCAACAATAGAAAATACTCTCACAACCATATGTTGAAGTTCCACTTTTGTTCCACCACACTCTTTCCACCAAACTAGTGCGCTCATCTTCTTGATAGCATTTATATGCCAATGATCCCCAAACATTCCTTCTCTGCTAGTATATGCCGTCTTCTGTGTGTATGCCACCTATTCATCCACATTGCCTAATAGTGGGCACACACTTTCTTGAAATCACTTATCACTTCATCGTTTAAAGATTGATCGTGCATCTGGAACTTGGAATCTAAGAGAAACCTTGCTCCATGTATAGGAGTATGCAGTTACTCCCTTCTTCTTTTGACAAATGACATCATCATGTATTTCTCTTTTCTTGCATAAGATGTACATTCTTTTAACTTGCAAGAGGCTTCATGCATGTACCGATAAACCTGTCCAAAGATAGAGGCTTCTTTGTCCACTAATCGTATCAAATGAGTGAAGGGTTCTGTGATAGTAGCAATTTTGTCTACATTTCTCCAAAATACAAGAGAGTTTACAAGATGATAGCATTTGGAAGCATCAAGTTCATACTTGGGATATTTATCAAGCCAAATGTCCCATCTTCTATCTGCCACTATTTTAACAAGGGCTGCTTTAACCTGTTGTAGTGTAGAGAGAACATAATACACTGTTGCAACAACACAAAAAGTTTGTAAATTTTTTGTTGGGGACTTTGTTCTAAACAAAGCGTAAGAAAATGAATACTCTCTTATAAACTTCACCAAGTGGTTTGCATCTAGAAGAGTTTGCTTAATAGAAGGAACTTTTCCAAAGTCCTTTAAGAGCATATTCAAAGTGTGGGCAGCACATGGAACCCATGTAATTTCTGGATACTTTGCGTCAATTGCTTTTCCAGTTGCTTTGTAGCTAGATGCATTATAGGTGACAATGGATGTCACATTCCCCTTGCTCTTCTGATTGAACGCTCATATACACCAGCAAGATACCCACTAGTTTTCTCTTTCAGGGATGTGTCGATCGTTTCAAGAAATATGGATACTCTTGGACAAATCAACATCACATTCATCAATGGTTTCTTCTGACAATTGTCCAACCATCTAGAGATATTGTGTATCCATATTGTGGCACATAATCAAGAGTTGTGTGTCACATGCACCTACATTCACTTTCTAAGTTGGGACCGCCCACTTCGGGTGCTCATAACTCATGATGTACAAGTCCATTCACGAGCTATAAAGTATGGCTGAAATTACTTATTGAAAACCATGTTTTGGAGACTCAAACAAGCCAAAACATCAGCACCCAAGCCTGGCAAAATCACACCTTTGTACATGAATTTTTACATGGTCACTTCCAAGACTTGCAGGGCTATATACACATATATACATGAGGCTAGTGGGCAAGCTTTTTGGCATGAACTAATGACTTTATGCTCATCCAAAAAATGTATGACAGTGTCAAATACTCTTGAATTAAAGTGGGGGAAAAAAAACAAGAAAAATGAAATGAAAAATACTTCCATGAAGCTTCAAGAGAAACATTCAATGACTAACTAATTGATAAACTTGTCCATAAGCCCAAAACTCTTATTAATTAATTTTGGCAAGTGCAATTTATTTGTCCTTATTGGCAAATGCAACATTTTGTAATTCCTTGCATTCAATCATTGCCACGAATTTGTTTTTCCTTTTTCTTATGCCTTATTGCCATATGATTGAGCTTGATATCTCATCAACATCTTTCTTTTACAGGCACAATCTTCCTCGAGTGTCTATCACGACGTGGCTTTGTGATGGATGAAAAATCTTAGGAAGGAGGAAGTGTTGTAAGCATCCATTTTCATCTTCTCCATGCAAATATTTTCAATTCATTATGTATAGATTGAAGGGCTCTCTACGAGTTCCAATTTGTATCCTCTATTTTAATCTATGTGCATATAAGTGAATTGAAACCGTAGGCATATTTAGTGAATTGAAACTATTTTAATCTATGTGCAAATAAGTGAATTGAAACCCTAGGCATATAAGTGAATTGTAGATTATGTGAAAGGGGAGAGATCATTTTGTAAGAATAACCTAAAGAAGAGGAGAATAAGAAGGAGACTATGGAGGTGAAAGCTTGGAGCCACATGTACTTGCTTTGTGAATCAATTAATGCATGCATCAAATCTAGGTCCACTTGAGTTTCATTAAAGTTATGTATTGGTTTCTTACTCTGTGTAATCGTAACCTCAAAAGCTTGGATGAGCTTGTTTAGGATTTTCCTACAAGGATTAGTAAAGAATGCAATGAAAGTCATTGTGTGATTAGCATAAGGGTTAATGTGTGTGTGACCACTAATCTCCTTCGTTAGTTCTCTCTTCTTCCTATTATAGATTAACTCTAATTATTTTCCCACTCTTTCCCAACTCATAGCCCTCCCAGAGTTATTCATGTGTGATGCTTCCATGCACTAGACGGGTTGCTACCTTCTTGAGATTACAAAAATGTTATAGTGAAAGCTTCTGGTATTAAAAAGGCTATTGATTTTTATGTGATTTCTACCAAATAAAATGGCTATTCATTTATCTTGGGTAGAGCATGGCTAATCAGAAATCAATTAAGAACAACCTTCATCAATCTTTGGTATTGTTTCTCTTTTAGAGTCATGTCATTTGGGTTGACAAATGCTCTTGCAACATTTCAACGCTTCAAAAACATGATGTTTCAAACATTCTTTAGGAAGTCATTCTTTAAGAAGGCCAAGTCAATCACAATAAATGTTCACATAAGTGAGGATGAAGTGATTTTGTTTAGTCACAAGGTTTCCTAAAAAGGCATTGAGGTGGATCCTTCCACGGTAAAATCTCTTATTGAATTTCAATCCCCTAAGAGTACCAAGGAAGTCATTACATATATTAAAAATGTGAATTATATGTCACAGTTCATTCAATTAGTTTCATAGTTACTTCTTCCCTTCCAAAAATTAACACAAAAAATAGAGTCTGCATAGTCTGATTAGCTTGAGGAATATTTTTGTAACATTAAAGTCATTTTTTCATAACATTAAAGTCATTTTGTTAAAACTACCAACACTCATACCTCCTTATTGGGAGTACACATTCTTTGTTAGTTCTAGTGTTGGAAAGGAGACAATTTTTGTCAATATCCCCACAACACCAGGATATGCCCCATCTACTTTGCTAGTAGGATCATAAATGCTCTAAAAAAAGGTTACACAGAAGCAGAACTCATGATGATTGATCTCATGTTTGCGGTGTGTAAATTTATATCCTACCTGTCGCCAAAACCTTTTGGCATTCTCATTGCAAAAAATCTATTCCCTTGGGTATCATCTCAAATGACACTTAGTGCTAGAATCACAAAGTGAGTTATATAATTCAAGGGTTCCAATACTCTTTCAAGGTAGAAGATAGTGTGCATGTACAATGGGCGGGAATTCTCACTTATAGAGTGTATGAGAAGGAGATTGAAGTGCCTAAAGTAAATACCCCTATCATTACCACCACCTAAAAGTATAACGAATGCATTTACCTTTTTATTGTTGGAGCTTTTAGATGAGCCACAGGTAAAGCAAAGGGAGGGCTATTGCTTGATCCAAATGGAGAAGTGGTTATCAGAAAGAAGGTCAATTTTCCAAGTTCTACAAGCAACAATGAAATAGAGTATGCTATACTACTCCAAGGCTTGAAGGTGTAATTAGGACAAAAGATACAACATCTCATAGTAAAATGATATGCACTTCTCACTATGAAGAAAATTTTAGGAATTTGGGAATAGAGCATGGATCTCATTATATATATAAAGGAAGTGAAACTGGATTAGGGCATCACAAAGTTGTGAAACCTTAGTTGGGAGCTCTCAAGGTGGGGCTATGGTAAGCTCGCATGTGATGTATGTGCATAACAAAGCCATTGAAGATAATGATGGAGGTTGCGAGTGGTGGTGGGAGATAGCATTGGTGGAATAGAAGAGGTGTTCTGCATAGCAAGGGATTCCCACATGTAGCCCAAATGAGGCTCAATTGTGTGTGTGTGTGTGTGGGGGGGGGGGGGGGGGGGGGGGGGGGGGGGGGGTTACATACAAATATCTAAACATAGCATATGAGTTCAAAATAGGGGGATTTTAAACCATGGATTTTACCATTATTTAACATACAAAAGGGTACCCAACAAAGGAGGTTTACACAGATTGAATATGAATGGGGTTCATTTTATTCATGAGAAATCTATAGATTAGGGAACTTTAAAATAAGCCTTGAACGGAGGTGATATGGAGGGTTTAGTGAACCCTTGAGGTCCCAAGGAGAGGGGGGATAGCATTTATGTATGAGAGTAAGTAGGGGAGATTCACAAATTGGCGGTCAAGATAAAGGTTAGGGCGTTCGCATGCGAGATAGGTGGTCAAGGAACTTCAACCTCTAACAATAGAGAATAAAAATAAAGTTTTATTCATATTTTTGGGAAACAATAAGCTCTAAATAAAATGAGAAGAGGGGACAATTAGTAAACAGCTTTTTGTTCTATTTTGAGAAGATGAAGGGGGACTCTTGGGAAATTCTTTGTGGGGAGAGTTTTTTGGGATCAAGTGAAAGAGGATTGGGAGAGGATTAAAGGCAAGGGAAGAGGTGAATAAATCTCTTCTTAATTGTGGTTGAAGAGCACTTGAGAGGAGGGTGAAGACCAAGCAAGAGGGCTTATCAAGGGCTTCTTTGTCACCATTTTTTTCATTGTCTTCTTCTTGTGTCAAACAAGAAGAGTAATATTTTTCCATTTGGTGTGCACTCATCGAGCATTGGGAGAGGAAGAACTCTATCAAAGAAGGATAAAGGAAAGTAGCAAGAAAATTTTGCACAATTTCATGGTAAGAGAACCATGCAGGGTGGGAATTGTGCTTGACACAAGTAAGCTTCTTTCAAAGGAGCTGAGCATAATAATCGTATCGGGTTTAAAAATTTTGGTTTAGGGATTTGAAAATTGAGGTGTGCATCATAGTAGCATGTGTAGTGAAATTATGACAGGGAGATCAGAGGTCATAGTTACAAGTTTTTGTTGTTTCTAGTGAAGTAGTTCGAGGTGGGAAACTAGAGAGAATGAGAGATAGAGAGAAGCATTTACACAAGACTTGGCTTACACTTGTAAGGTGTTTGTACACTTTACCACTATCATTGAGCTTGTAGGGAGACTATATTTAACACATGATCAATGCTAATCATTTCCATATCACACACACTGTCTAAGGGTTGCGGGAGCCCTCTCACTGTACTACCCCTCTTACAATGGACCAATTTGGCAATGAAACAATTATAAACACTTGGAAAAGACAAGCTCAAATAATAAAACTCCAAAGATACAAGTTACCTTGCGTTCATCAAATCATCTTGCACAAGTGGAGGGAGGGAGGTGTTGCAAGCCCACCTTCCCACACCAAACTCTTGATTTTATTGATGATGGAAGAGCATGTACAATAGGGTATTTGATATGTGCACTCCAAATTCCTCTCATATAAAATATGTAGCATCAAAGCTTCCCTTACTCCAAAGTGTGACTTCAGCTCACAATGTGGTGACTACACCTAAGTCTCTCCTCATGCATATAGTGTTGAAGTGCTATGTGAGAGATGAATTACATGAAAGAAGAGGGACCTATTTATAATTTGGAGATCCCTCACTAATGTTATTGATAATTTTATCTTACAAGTTCACAAATCAAGTTTTGGATTTTTTTAAATATCAGAATATGGAGGACCTTCTTTGTCTGCTTGAATCATGGATGTGGGCTCAAGTATGAAAAATCCATGGAATGTGTGAAAGATATGAAAAATGGAAAATTTCACCTATGTATACATGTTTATAAAGCGGCTAGTAAACATAGTCTTTAATGTAGTCTGTGGTTGTCAGTAAAGTTGCATTGAAGTAGAAAAATCAAATGATTAATGCTTGCAGTTTTCCATTTTTAGAGGTTAACCTTGAGATTTTTTGGTGATTTTTAATGGTTTTGGAACTGTGGTGAAGAGAGTGGTAAGATGGAAGTGATTTTAAAGAGATATGAGAGTGTATATGTGTGTAAAAACTTAGTTTTAAAGCTATGGAAGTGAGGAGGGAGGGAAATGGTGAGAGGAAAGATAGAATTTTTAAGTTTAAGTGAGGGATGGAAAGGATTGACAGTGTGTGTGGAAGTGAGAAGAGGAAAGGATGATCTGTCAAGGCAGGAAGAGGACAAGATGGGATCCACCATAAAATTCAATAGAAATTTGTATTTTCCTCCAAAAATCATGAAAAGATTTGAGCATAAATTTCAGCTCATATGGTATAACATTGTAGTTCACGTCATTTTGAAAACTAAAGAAGAACTAGATTTTTTTTATAAATCAAAGTAATGTATATTTTCCAATCCAAAAGCTTTTTAGTGACCTCCCTCTTTAGTTGAACTTTCATAGGGCTCCAAGTGTGATCCCTTCCATGCATTATAAAATGACATAGGTCATTGAAGTTCTCTTGTGAGTTTTTGATTTTATATTATGAGAAAAAGTAGATATAAAAGGTAAGAAAACTTATCTATTGGAAAATGCTCGAGGGAGTGAAATGATTTTTGTGATTTTTGTTAATGTGGAGTCACACTAAGCTTAATGAAGGCTTGATTGAGAACATCCAATGCATGAGATATGAACATGAATGATATAGCATATGCATACAATAGTATCAAACATATTATGGATTGTAAAATATGCAAAGTGACTTATTTAGGCTTTGTAAAACAAGACACCTAAAATATATACATAACTCCTACATGGTGGAGTAATCAAGCTCATAATATAGCTAGGCCCAATGTAAGAGAAAATATTTATATGCAAAGAGTAGTGGGCCATAATATCTTTTAGGCTTTTTTCTTTTTAACTTTTTGGAAAGTAATAGAAAGGCAGGTTATTGTGCATACAATTCATCACTATGTATTGCTTTGCTCTTGAGTTTTGGGACACCTAATAACCCCAATAGCTAACATCATAAATCCAAGGAAAAAAACACATTTTACCAAAATCGGACTCATTTTGAGTTTGATATGTATTATATCCAATATTTCCTAGTCACTTCACTAAACATGGTCAATCTGTAGCTTAGGTCTAAATCTAATCATACAATACCAATTTGGCTACAAGTATATACTTTTCAAAGAGATTGAGATGGCACAATGTGCATGCCAAGTTTTTGTTCATGCTGTAGTTATGTTTTGTTTAGAATTGTCATAAAAAAACATGTTTGGATGTTTTTTATGCTTTGTGGGTGTGAATATGAGGGTTATTCACCAAGGTATATGAACATAAAGCATACATATAGGTAAATATGGGTGTAGTCATGCAACACCAATGATAGGTCTATAGAAAAGAAAAAATGAAACTTTAAACTAGAAACAATTGAAGCACAAGAAAAAAAATTCATATACTATGCACAGATTGTAAACTACATGGAGCCCTTATTGAACCATCCTCTGGAAACTTTGAATGTTGCATATTATCCAAAATATAGCCTTCATAAACATGCTTAGAAGGTGCTTCAAGAGGCAGCAAAGAAGAAACCATACTAGTTTTTTACAAATGCAGCAGAAGGACAAAATTCATATGCCCAAAGCATGCATGCCAAAGTTTTCTATCTAAAACCATACTAGTTTTTTACAAATGCAGCAGAAGGACAAAATTCATATGCCCAAAGCATGCATGCCAAAGTTTTCTATCTAAAACAGCCTTTAAATTCACAACTACATTTGCAAAATATACCCACATTTTCATAAAAGTAGGCTTATACAACCCATGGCATAAATGTCAAAAGCAACAATTTTATCGCCAGAACTTAGATCATGAATTGAACATCTATCATCCATAAATTGACAAAAAGACCAAGTCTTGCAAGTGCGAATAGAAACAAAATGTTCTTTTTTATCCCTGGTACATAAAGTGCATCAACAAGTGTGAAAGAACTACCATTTTTGCAACAAGTAACACAATGTTTCCAAGTCCCTTGATCAAATAAGAGGAATTATTGGCACAAGTAATTGTAATCCCATAAGGGACATCCTCAAGAGAGGTAAATAAGTCATGATGTAATGTGCTTTGTAGCACCACTATCAAAGTACCAAGCATGTGACTCTACACCAACCAGGATAGAAGGATCATAAATACACTCTACATTGAATGCCCATTTTGCATATACATCATCCTCACAATCTCTATTTATAGAAGATTCTACAATAGCTATACTAGTAGAAGATATTGTTTCTTTCTTCTTGGCTTCTTTTGCCTTCAACTTATGACATTGCTTTATCAAGCGATCATTAGACTTGCAATAATGAGAAAACATCTCCTTCTTGCCTTTTTGGCTTAAATTTCCAGACGAGTTACTACCAACAACACTAGATGCAAGTGATCTACTACTCATAAAAGAACCACGATAAGTGTTTGCATGCTTTTTCCACCTCCTTTTTGAGCAACAAAAAAAGCCTACTCAAGTCCACATCGTTCAACATTATTCTTTCTCAAAAGTGACTACTGTAATAGCAGTGTGCATAATGTATCAAACTTGATGCTTTGGGTCATAAGTCTTCAAGTACTAGCAAAAGTCTGGTAAGAGTATGGAAATGCATCTAGCACAATTTGTACAAGTGAGCTATTAAAAAGGACGTCACCTGCAAAAATGAGTTGGTCATTGATATCCTTGGAAACTAGTAAGAATAATTTCCATGTCATCTTCCTCTTACATAATCTTAAATGCCAATTCTTTATGAAGCAATGCAATTTTCGCCTCATTTTGTGACTGGCATAAACACCTGCCAAAGTATCCCAATTATGTTTTGCTGATTTTTTTGAATGAATGTGATGAGAAATAGTGTGCTACACAGATAATGAAATCAATGGATGAGCCTATGCATCTCTACCATCACAACGAGATTGCTCAATTGTAGGGAAAAAATTCTAGCAATAACAAATCTACTAGAACCTACAACATCCTCAACAAAGCTTGTATCCACAGAAGGTGGATGTACATCAATGCCCAAAACAAAATTCTAGGCGCCCTTTGAAACAAGAACATGGGTCCTCATGTACGACCACATTGGGAGGTTATCCCCATCCAAATTGTCCCTAGCAAAACATTTGTGTTATTGTCAGTCGTGGCGAGTGACTATACACATGATGAAAAAACTACCCTGAACGAGGAAAAACAGAGTAGGAATAACACATGCTATATAACACAATCCAAAGAGGACTGTAAGGAACCTATTTTGCAAAAAATTGCACTGATAGAAAATTTTGCAGAGAAGGACAAAATTGCCAACGCAGTATTCCATGTAGTGAAAACAGAGGCTGAAATGAGCCCGAAAGAAAAATCTGAGCTCACTGAGCTAGACGAATTTTCCCAAAGTACTAGTCAACTCATTGATGATTTCCAAAGCTTGCAAATAATTGAAAACATGAGCAAAGGGGTGTTGGTGATAGTACCCTGCATACGAGTGAGCATGATCGTTGGGATGTTAGAGATGCGTAGGCTCATGCATTGATTGCATTATCTATGAAGAGCATTATTACCCCTCACATTCACTCAACAAAATTAGCTAAACAAGCTTGGGATATTCTGGTTGGTCTTTATGCAAGTCGCAATGAGGCTAAAATTGCATTGCTATGTAAAGAGTTGGAGTCAAAGATTATGCATGAGGAAGATGACATGGAAATCTTCCTTTCTGGTATCAAGGATATTAATGAGCAACTCATTTCTACAGGCAAAGTCATTTTTGGTAGTTCCCTTGTGCAGACTTTTCTTTAAGCTTTGCCAGATTCTTACCAGAATTTTTCTAGTACTTGGATGACCCCCAAGAAATCCTGATGTTGTCAAGTTTGATGCATTATGCACATTGTTGTTGCAAGAGTCACTTTCAAGAAAGAACATGGCTAAACAACATGCAGTTGAACATGCTTTTATTGATGCTCAAAGAAAAGGTGGTAACAACAATGTAGCCACTTCTCACGGTTCTTTAGCAAGTAAAAAATCACATGTTTCTAATGCTTTTTTTGACATCAACTTGTATGGGAATTCTGGTGAGAAAAAAAAGAAGATGCATTGCCATTTTTGCAAAGCTAATGATCACTTTATCAAGAAATGGCCTAAATTGAAGACAAAGAGGCCAAGAAGAAAGAGGTTGGTTCCACTACAAGTGCAGTGATTGTAGAATCTTTTGTGAAAGCATATTGTGATGTTGGTGTAGATGTAGAGTGGGCATTTAGTGATGAGTGCACTTATGATCCTTGTGTTCATGATACATGTATGCCAGCCATTGCAGATTCACATGTGTGGTACTTTTATAGTGGTGCTACAAAACACATTACCTCACATTGGGACTTGTTTACCTCTCTCGAGGCTGTCCCTCATGGGAATACAATCACACAATGCCCGGGGTTATCCGGTTCAGGGAGTTGGAAAGATTGTGTTGACTGCTACGAATGACAGTTCTTTTACACTTGTTGATGCACTTTATGTACCTCGGATAAAAAAGAACCTTTTGTCTATATCTGCACTTGCTAGACTTGGTCTTGTTGTGAAATTTGTGGATGATAGATGTACATTTCATGATCTCAGTTTTGTTTTTGATGAAGTTATTGCATCTGGCATTTTGTGTCGTGGGTTGTATAATTTCACTTTGTATGACAAGTGTTAGCAAAACTTTGCAAATGTAGTTGTGGATTCAAAGGCTGTTTCAGATGCAAAACTTTGGCATCCACATTTTGGACATCTGAATTTTGCTAGTTTGCTGTGTTTTGCAAAAATCTAATATAGTTTCTTCTTTGCCGCCTCTTGAAGCACCTGTGAAGCATGTTTGTCAAGGCTATATTTTGGGTAAGATGCAGCATTCAAAGTTTCCAAAGGATGGTTCAGTTAGGGCTATATGTAGATTTGAACTTGTGCATAGTGGATGTTTCTAGTCCCGTGCAAACTTTGTCCTTGGGCAATTACCTTTACTTTGTGACTTTCATTGATGATTACTCTAGGCATGCATAGGTGTATCCGCTTAAATCCAAGTTCAAAGTGTTTATGTGCTTCAAGAAATTTTTGGTTATGACTGAAAATTTCTCTAAATGTACTATGGGCACCCTTTGTTCAGATCGAGGGGGGAGTATATGTCTCATGAGTTTAATGTATTTCTAGCGAGTCGTGGGATACAACACCAATGTACAGTGCCGTATACACCTCAGCAAAATGGTGTTGCTAAAAGGAAAAACAGGTCGCTTACAGAGATGTCACGATGTATGGTTAAGAGTCAAGCTTTCTCGCATTTGTTTTGGTTTGAGGCCATCATGTGTGATAATTATGTACTTAACAGGTGTCCTACGAAAGCTTTGCAGTCTATGACTCCTTATGAAGCATGGCATGATAGGAAGCCATCTATTGATCACATGCACGTTTTTGGTTGTTTGGCTTATGCTTTGGTTCCACAAATGTAGCATAGAAAGTCTGTTAAATGAAAAAAAAGTTGTTCTAGTAGTTGTACCATCCGAAAGCAAAACATAGCTTGGTTTCACTAGATGTTATGTTTGTGGAAGATTCTATTCAGCCCTTGTTGTCATGTACTAGAGATAGTAATGTAAGTTCACAAGACATTTATGACGATAGTTTGATGCCTCTTTTCAATGGTGGAAACTTGATTGTAAATTCTAATGAGGCAAATGTACAGCCTATGGGGGTTTCAAAAAATGCTATGGATCAGCCTATTACTGATGTAGATATACATGATGTGGAAAGGGATGAGAATGAGCAGGCTAGAGGTATGCCAAAATGGTTGAGAATGAGCCTAGCTTATGTGATGTAGAGAAACCTATGTCTGTTGATGAAGCACACAATTCAGAAAATTGGATCGGTGCCATGCAATCAGAATATGATGCAATTATAGAAAATGACTCTCATCTTCTCTGTATTACTTATTTATCTACACATAATCTTAATTCTAAGCTAAGTGAATTCATCATAATAAGAAATAATCAATTGATTGATTGAGGGGATGATTAGCACCCTTTGTTGTGCCGGAGACAATCTCTATTTTGTGGTATTTTAGCTGTTTCTTTCATGTTTGGTATTTGATTTTATTTAAAATGATTGAATTATTGATTTTATTGTGATTATTGAGATTCAAATCTCGTTGAAAGTGTTTGGAAAAAGACTAAGAAGCTAGCATAGGTATTCTCTATAGCACTAAGAATGAAAATCTACAATGGTGCAACTAGGAGTAGGTAGGGTCCATATAGAAGATTTTTCATAATAATTTCATAAAAGGAATAATTTTCTGTGAAAGTTTAGACAAAAACCCTTTCTACTTAGGTGTGTGTCACATGTAAACCAAGGCAAACACACTTTGTGGATGAAGTTTTAGGCAGATATCTATACTTGGAGAGTTAGTCAACCATTAATTACATGACATATAACATAAAATTTTCTACATGTACATACAAAAACTCCATACATTACACCACTCATTGAGAGCTTGTGCAAACAAAAATGAAGCTATTGGCTAACAAATTCTATAAGATCGATGCTTGGGGTGCATGTTAGCTAGTGAGGATCTGGCCCATCTATTCATGGAATGCCCGGCTATCAGAGGTATCGCAGGGAAAATATGCAAGTGGGTACAAAGGACATGGAAAAATGGTTTTTTCAAGGCTGATTTATTCCTTGGAGGTTAGAAGTTAGGAAGTCCTGCCCTCCTCATCAGCACTCAAACTGTAAGGTACTTCTTCTTCAATAATGTATGGCAGACAAGGAACCGCCAGGTGTTCAAAGGAGATCATGAGGTGGCAAGCTTCATAGATATTATACAAGAAAGCAAAGTGCTAATATGGACGCTCGGGCGAAAGAAAATTTGGAAGATTGGTGTAGGACTACTCATGCCTTGTTGTCAACAGACGGTAAGTAAAGCCTAGAAATTTTGTTTAAATTTGGTGGTGAAAGGCCTTACTACGAGGCGGCAAACATCCAGCTTGTAAACTTTTGCACCTCAAGGCTTGATACGAGCTTGAGGTTGGTTTTGTAATTTTACGACGTGTTTAATACAATACACTCACGAATTGTGAGTTTTGCTTTTTTTTTTTCTAAAGTTTGTAGTGATTTTTAGCGTGTCATTTAAATGAATGGTTTTGGTTGTCTTCATCAACAAAAACTTATCATGCGCTTTTTAAACTTACAAGTGATAATGTGCAGATTGTGCCACTACTTATACGCGGATTGTTGTTTGCATGCCTAGATAAAACTGTCTAGACTTGTTTATAACACTCTTTATTCACTTTTGATGTTTCACAAGATTTGGTCCTTACAATGACAGAAATAGGATGTACCCACAACGAGTCAAACTGACAAAGCTTGAACTGCCAATATTGTTTTTGTCTTGCCCCTTCCTCTGTGATAAAAAAGAAATGTCATTAATAATACTGAAACAATGTGACCAAGCTTCTTCTATACCCTCCTATCGTCGTTCTTGTGCGTGTAGGTGTGTTCCGGCTCTTGCATTCTAGTGAGTCACTCCCGAGGACAATTAGCAACCAATGGCTTTCACACTTGGTTGCCAGTGACCTAGTGTTTCTTTCTATGACATGGTCACAAGGAATACCCTTTGCCCAAACTCTAGGAAGTAGCAAGTGCGTTGCCAGTCAATGCCGGAGAATGGTATCCTGGGCCTCCAGTAGAAGAATAGCAAAACCATTGCATCGTTGCAAGCTCCCATGGCGGCTCTACCTTCTTACGCCTACGCATCACTGCCTCTCATTCTTCTGAGTCTATGGCATGCAATCTGTAGCTGCAGGTCGTACGCAAGATCTCCATCCCTCTTTTACGCCAGGACTTGGCATTCTTTTCCTCGACTTCGCTATGGAGAGCTCTTGGCAGAGCTTCTGGCTTTGTCCGGTGCTGCTGCATATCATGCCACAACAGTTTCTAGCATGCAGAATGGCTCCACATCGCAGATCCTCGGTCTACAACAGCTGCTCATGCTTATCTTCTTCATCGGTGCCCTCTTCCTCACCCTCATCAGCGAATCAACCCTAGCTCTTCCCCTCCCTTCAGATGCAAATTTCCTTCTCCTTGGAGCTGCGTTCAGCGTGGAATGCTTTGTGTCACTTTGCTCTGCATCTGATCGGCAACTTGCCCTCGAGTTCGAGAGCTTTCGGATTTTGGGTGCATTGGCCGCCTTCTCTGCATTCACATGCTTTATACTTGCCTGGCGCCCATCATCGATCTTGGCAAGCATCACTTTTTCGGTTTCTCTTGCATTGCAGGGATCATGGCTTCTCCAATTAGGATTGTCGCTTTATTCTGACAGATTTCTCCCTGAAGGATGTCATCATCTTAGCAATGGATACACACAGTGTGATGTTGATGTGGCTAAGCTCCGTGCTGTTGCAATCATGGATTTAGCACTGATTATCCATGTGCTTGTTGTCATCTTTGTATTTGCGTTCGTCTATGCGATTGCTTCGAGAGGCATGGGCTACAGACGCAATAGTGGCTATGAAGCTATGGATGTTAATGGAGAATCAGATCATCTGCAAATGAAGCCCTTGTCTACCAAGGTTGTCATCGATTGACATGAAGGTCTTGCCTGTCTCTTTTTTTGCTGGAATCAGTTTTGTACAGAATTGAGGCATTTCTTTCTTTTTGAGCTATTGGTTTGATGATTTTTAAGTCATCATAAAAGCGGGATTTTTTGCATAAACTTGCTGGATGGTAAGAGTTAAAAAAAACTTATGAGGAAAGTGAGACCTTTTGCTTTATGAGAGCAAATTGGCTCAATGATATGAGTAGCAGCCAAAGCGGCCTTGTAATTGAAAGGTGACTAGTTTTCGAGAACTTATTTGCATGGTTCTCGTCTTTGGAAGCAATCTCTTAGCTCACTCAAGGCTTGTGTAGTGTATAACTTCACCTCGGCACGGGTCTGAGTGGTAGCCATTCCACCTGAGGTCGCTTAGTAGGCGGAAGGGTAATTTAAGTCCCATAAGGGACCGCCCTTTCGCCCAAATGCACTTTGACTCTCAGAATCAATTTCAACCACCCCAAAGGCTTGTGTATGACGATTTTCACGTGAAGCTAGGAACTTTTGAACCTTTAGGTGGTTTGCCTTCATGTGGAAGGATTAGTTTGGTGTAAATGAGCAAAGTAGTTAAGGTGTAATGTGCTGAAATCATGTGTTTCATATTATGGTGAGGCACTTTGAGATTTACAAAAATAGATATTTCCCCTCGCAAGGCAACAATTTGCCTCTTTTTCATATTCATTGGGCGTTGATCCGTCGCCACAAGCAAAGACAGATTCATAGCTTCTTTTATACATCTCATCTTGATTTGGATCAAATATCAGTGGGCATGTGAACAGCCATAAGATTATGTTTTGTAACATTTTTCTTGCATAACTTTCTTTCCAATGTCCTCTAGTTCAGTATGGGAGCGCGCTTAATAAGCTAGACATGGAGGCACAGTCTTTATTCACCAATTGCATCCAAGTGATAATCAACGCTTGAAGAAAAATTAGAAGAATCATTTTCAAGGGTTTAAATCAGTTTCAACAATAGTTATGGCTTTCTCTTGCACAACTTTCTTTGTTTTTTTGTCATTGAAAAATGTCATGGGCTCACATACCACATACTCCACATTTAGTTATACCACATTACTCATATCATTCTAGTGTGTTTTGTACTGTATAAACTCCTTTATGTATATGTACTTGTGTTCTAATCTTTTAACCTTACAAATTCTCTACACGAAACTCAATCGACCTAAACTAATACAAGGATTTTTACTTTTTCCCAAATTGAGGAGACCTAATCTCTCCCACTTCTTTAAAAGAAAATATTGAAGCCTTGCATTGTTTATGTGGGTTCAACCCGTGTGGGTGAGTGGGCGCAATCCCATAAAACTAGTCAAAGCGAAGCTTCGAACGGCTAAAAAAAAAAAAGAACAAAATATTGAAGCCTTACATTGTTTATGTTCTTGTTCAAGGTTATATGTGTGCTTGCACTTGTAAAACTTGGGCCCCACATGATGCATATGTGCAAGAACATGATTTCGCCTACATGGCATTGTAGGTTGTTAAGAGAGGATTTCTATTGATAGAGGTTCACACTCAAATGGTAGTCCCTTTGAACATGAAAAGGTGATCGTAATGATATAAAAAGAAACTCTAGTGATGTACCAATGTAAAAGGGAGCCTATTGTTGTGTAAATGACAACCTCTTCGTGGTCGAAATGTCAAACAGAAAGCACCCGGAGTGTCTACAAGAATCCTACAAGCCTCCCTTTGAAACAAAGTACATAGAAAACAAAGTTTCTTCATCAAAGTAGGGGTATCTCTGGCATTGACTGTTAGTGTTTGAAACCAATTACAATTATGATGAATAGTTGGTTTGTTTTGCTTTGTACATACAATGTAGAAGTTTGTGTCCAAGTGTTAAAGAAAGAGATTGCATACATTGATCTTGATTTTGGTCATGGGTGATCGGTTTGCCTACCCATTAGTGAGACCAAGGCTTTTAAAAATGAGAAAATGATGTATTATAAAACTTTTTGTGAAATCCTTGATTATAATTTCTTCTTTTGTTGATGACAACCTTTGCTCCATAGAAGTCCTTTCTAGAAAAAAAAAATCTTACATGCTTTTGGTATAAACTACATTTCTCAACTATTTCTTTTAAGCTTGGAAAGTTTTACAATGTAAAGACTTAGAGAAATTTCATAGAGCTCTCCCACTTAAGCTTGCCATCCCAAAACATAGCCTCATGGTAGCATGAGAGCTCTCCACAATTTGTGAGGCCTTGCAAAACATATCTCGAAAGGAATGAAGATAGACAAGGGAATAAAGGCTCAATGTCCCCTCGAAACTCAAACTTTTCATGCAAGTTCTATTGGCAAGCAAAGAATTGATCTCAAACAGCTTTTGAAGAGCAGTGAGCATAATTTCAAAGATTCTATTTCTGATTTGTTTGAATTTGGTAGACCATATGCAATCATGGCTTGAGTAGCCACTCCCACATGAGGAGCAACCAAAGAGGGTCTCTTGGTGTGCACATTGTTGCCCACAAAGTTCATGTGTTGATGTGGCGATGAATCCAAGGCAAACCACAACCTTTGAGCATGGCAAGGGGCCATCAAAGCTCGACAAGGTTTTTATCATCCATATATCATTATCTCAAAAGGCTTAAGCGAAGCTTAAGGTCTGATCTTTTACAAGCACGGATGATATCAAGCAAGGCTTGGTTCTTTACCAATCGATTTCAAATCACACTTTTACTTACTGGTTTAGTGATTAACTCGTGATCAACAAATGCGGCTTGCAATACAACGAACAATGCTTGTTGAGAAATCATGTAAGGCTTTTGAAGGGGAAAGATTTTTTTTTAAATCAAGCAAAGCTACGAGTGATGCTTGTTGAGAAATCATGCAAGGAGTTTGAAGATTTGTAAGCAAGCTAAGAGAGCCTGAAAACCTCATGCAAGGCATCGCACAAAGAGCAAGGTTTTGTACAGATAGTTTGTCAAGAAGGAAAACATCTCCAAGAAATTCTCAAAGTCGTGAGATATAATAGGCCAATATGATAATTCTTTTTTATGTATATCTTCGTGGAATTAGTGTTTCAAGTCATGTTTTAAGATGTTTAAAGTCCATAAGCAAAGTTTACTTTTCATGAATTTTCCACTTTTTTGAACACCCTGAGCGTTTTTTGTTTCTATGGTTCATATGCTCGTTTGGTGCTCTAAAAGTGAGTTTGACGTGCTTTAAAGCCATTTTAAAGCTTTGGAATCGTACACTAATATGATTTTTCAGACTCTCTCACGAAAGTTTTACATTTGAATATTTCACAAGTAGGTTCTAACTCTTTGCCGTTTTTGAGTTATAGACCTCCAAAATGGGTTGTTTTTCAACAAATTTTTTTATCAATGTTTTGTTTTTTTCTTGCATATGTTATTTTTGTGCCATGTGTATGTTTTCGCAGGTGATGGACACATGAATAAACGATCCGCTTTTGGGACTAATTTTGGAGTTTGAAAGCCACTGCCTTTTGCCTACAGCAAAACCGCTTATCGTTGGCGAGACTTTTATGTGATTAATTGATATTGACATGGTGATTGTTATTGAGAGCAAAATTGTGATTGCTATGCGCACGCAAGCTACGATAGCTTGGGGTTGGCCGGGTGGTTCGAGATCCTTCCTTAGAGGTGAGCCCTACTATTGTATTTGCATTCATATCAATAAAGATTTATGTTGTGTGCATCTATTGTGTTCTCTACATCTATTCTTGTGTTGACTTTGATTCCTGTTACACAAGAGAATTTTTGGAGATCTTAAAAGAGGTCACAAAATTACAAATGTCTGCTACTACGTTTGCAAAAGCTGCCTACAAGGCATGCCAGTTTGGTGGACTTAACTCCACACAAAAATGGTTTTATGTACGCTTTTCTACGATGCACAACAATTTGTCAAGAACAACATCAATAAACTTACAGTCAATTGTTTGGTTGATGATTGACAAGGTCGATTCTAATTAAGATATGCAAAGGCATGCACAACTGTGCAACAAGGTTTTTTATTGGCATTTTTTTCCCCCTATGGATGAAGATCTCTTCTTCTAGGCCTTTTATTTTGCCTCAATGGATGAACAATGAATCATTTATGACCGAGTCCGTTCATGGTGATATGCAAGCAATATATATCTTCTCTATTTAGTAATCGTGGTTATGACCCATAGCTAACCAGTCTAGGTGGCTTTTATTTTGATGATTCTTTATCAATTTACATCAAGATTAGGTTTGTTGGAAGTAGGGTTGCAAGGAAACACACACAGATTGGAGAAGATGAAGAATCTCAAGGCACACAACAAAGAGTATATCGCATAGTGCACAAATGAAAGATATGTTAGCCCTAGAATGATGGGCGTATATATAATACATGAGGGAAAAAACCTCCTAGTGAGGGAAAAAATGTCTTGGAAGTCCTAAGACTGTTCATGCACATCACTACCAAATATGTATGGTAACAAATCCCCCTTGGGAGTGATGGGGTGAATGAGAGCTAGCACATAAAGTACAAGGAAGTGTCATGGCCTGAGGACATGATCAGTCCACAAAGGGGATAATCCCAAAGATTTGTGAAAGGCTTTGAACTTCTCACGGGACAATGCTTTTGTGAAAATATATGCAAGGTTGTCCTATGTTGGCACATAAGCAAAGTTGATATCTCCTACTAATGAGAGTCTCTCTCTGACATAGTGGTAATGCATCTCAACGTGCTTTGTGTGAGCATGAAAAATTGGGTTCCTTGCAACTGCCAATGCGCTCTGGCTGTCAGTGTAGATGATGTTGGTAGTGTCTTGTGCAACACCAATATCAACCATAAGGCATTTGAGCCATACACATTCAACTGTACATGTGAAGACTACCCTGTATTCAGCCTCACAACTAGAAGTGGCCACAATAGGTTGCTTCTTGCTCAAGCATGGTATACATGAACTGTCGGAGCATGAAACAAAAACCACTCATGGACACTCGCATGTCATAACAACCAGCTCAATCTGAGTCCAAAAAAGTATGTAAATCTGGCGGCAATGATCCCCCCTTGGGATAAAACAAGCCAAGATGTAAAGTGCCACTCAAGTAGAAAAAACTCCTCTTGACAATCTGCCAATGCTTAGACCCTGGGCAATGCATAAATTTGCTAACCTATGAGACTGCAAACTAAATATATGACCTCGTATTGCATTCATAAATAAGGAATCCAATAGACAGTTTAATATCATGAAGAATCAATTTTAAACATGTTTCCATGGGAGTAGCAATAGGTTTACAACCCTTAAGTCCAAACTTACATAGCAATGTTTCTGTGTAGCTTGTTTGGCACAAGGCACTACCATCATCAGATTGCTTAAACTATATGCCTAAGTAATGATGCAACAGCCTCAAGTCTTTCATCATGAAAGTAGCATTCAAATCAGCCTTAAATTCACCAATATGTGTCTCATTTGGTCCAATAATCAACAAATCATCCACATAGAGAACAACGATGAGAAACACCCTCACGCTTTACATACAAAGTTCTTTCTATTGGACGGTTACAAAAGTCTCGTTTAACCAAAGTACTAATCAAGCTTCATTGGCTTCAAAAGGGAGATAAAATCAAAAAATGCTTGATCAAGCTACTCTAGATCGCATGTCTTCCTCGTGGACCTTTGGAGCAAGATTGTTGCCAAAAAAGTTGTGCGTGCATTTGTACAATTTTGATAGTGCTTTATCTTGTTTTCTAAAAAAACAGGTAATGAGTTTCTGTACTTGAAGCTGAAAAATAGTAGTTGAAGTGGACTTCTATTTGCATGAAGAGTGTCCATTACATAATTATAATATTCCCATTGTTTGCGAGAATTAAATGAATATTTACATATGTGAAATAACAAATCATAGTCTAAATTCTTAGGATTGTCCAAAATAAGTAAATTGATGATAGTCCTTCCCTGTAGAGAAAGTAAAGAAGTGTGTCTCCATCAAAATAAGTGTGAGAAGAGGCGGATCCCAACATTATTCATACTTATCAATTTACTTATTTTCTTCAACTGCTTTCACCGCTCCCATCAAACTGCTTACGTATAGTTGGGATTGATAGCATTCTGAAAGTGGAAGCTTATATTTTAGAAATTTTAGAGAGCCGCTTGAGGATGACTTTATGGATGTGTCTTTGTTGAAAAAAACTTATATACTTGAAAGAGAAAGCACTCTTCTTTGTTGCAAGACATCGTTTGGAGTGTTTCCAAGGCTCTGATCCAACATTTAGCTTTTTGGTCTTTCCTAAACACTTTCAAGAAGATTTGGACTTCATTAATTACAAAAAAATCAAAAAATTAATCATTCTAAATAAAAGTAAATAATAAACATGAAAGAAATACCTAAAATGACATGAAACAAAGATTGTCTCTTACACAACATTGGGAATAAACCCTTCATCTACAAGGGCTAAGTTTGTGAAAATCTATCTCCCCCTCTAAAAACATGGAATGGCTTTGGAAGTCAACTCTTGGTCCAACCATCTAATTTTCGTATAGAGTTTCTTACTAAAGAGAAATCTTGGCAACTAATACAACCTTTGGTAAATTAAACCTTACCGCCCCGCCTTGGCAACTAATGTGACCATAGATGAACTAAACCTTACCGTCCTACCCTCAAACAATCATGATGCTCACTATGCTAGCGCTTTTCATAAAAATGATTCTCGTAAAAACTTTGTTTCTTTTTTGTTTCTCAGCCGCACGTTTGTTTTGCACATATCTGATGGCCAAAAATAATGTTTCTAGGATAATACACTATTAAAAGCGATATTGCTATTTGAAAGCATACAAAAGCATGAAAAGAAAAAACATCAGGCCAAGGGCCAGAGGCCAGAGGCCGGTCTGAGGCCGGTCTGAATGGAGCTCGAGGGTGCCTATATAAAGGATAGTGGTTGAGCGGAGAGTCATAGTTTAGACTTCCTCTGGTCTCAGAGTGGTATCAGAGCTAAATTAGGAAGGCAAAGCTGTGGAGCTGTTTTGGGCAAAGTCATACGGGAAATCTTCCTAACTTGGGCTTGGGCTCCCGACGAAGAACAAGAACACGTGTGTAAAGGCCGCTAAGCAGAGGGAGGTGCTACCATTGACTACCACCAAACTGTGAGGGGATTTCTTCCAAGGGCGAGAGGCCAAGGGCAAGTCTGAATGGAGCTCAAGGGTGCCTATATAAAGGGCAGTGATTAGGCGGAGAATCATAGTTCAAGCTGCCTCTAGTCTCATAGTGGTATTAGAGCTAAATTAGGAAGGCAAATCTATGGAGCTATTTTGGGCAAAGGCATACAAGAAAGCTCCGTAACTGGGGCTTGGTCTCCCGACGAAGAAGAAGACCACGTGTGTAAGGCCACTTAGCAGAGGGAGTGCTATCATCGACTACCACCAAATTGTGAGGGGATTGCTTTGTTAGGAGTGCGCTAGGATAGAGAAGCGTTTTTTCTTCTTTGGTGGACTGAACCGAGCTCTATAGAGAGCATGGTGAGTTTTCCTTTCCCTCTTGCATTGCTCACCATCAGCATAGTCTGCAGAGCTCGTTGAATTCCCACTTGGGGTGCCCACAAGATATTGTCAAAAAAAAAAAACATTGGGACGATGCCCATGGCATACATGCTCCCACCTTCTCTCTTTGGCTACAGATTTGGAAAAATAAGTGAGGGTAACCACAACAAGTTGAAGCAGAAGTATGGCTCTTGAATCTCTACAAATTAAAAAAAAATCAGAGAATTTTGAGAGTTTCAAAGAATATATTTCTTTATTATTATTTCTTTGACTATCAAAAATGAAGTATACCATGAGTTGTGTCGTATAAGCTGGGCATTGCTAGCAACATCTCATTGCTATTTACAAGTTGACAGTTTCCAGACATCGGATTAGACACGGCCTTTTCGACAAGATTTCCAATATCGCCAAAGTTCACACTTGGGTGGCAATTTCAGAAGTTCAAAGTCAGCATTGATGATTGTCTACGGGTACTAAGTTAGCATGGCTAATCAATCTCGGGTACGCTATATTCTTGGCATGCGGTATGTATGACTTTCTCTATAAGGTACATCTTTTCTCTGGCTAGAAGAGAACTTATGACATGGATTTGGTATTGACATACATCATACATTTAATTTTGAAAGTTTTGCACCAGTTTCACATGCTACCGCCCTATAGTTGGCTACTCTCAGAGAGGGTACCTGTGTGGCAACGGGGTTCGATGATAGCTATGAATTGCTTGATATCCAAGATTTTAGAGCATTGCAACATGCATGACTGTTTTAGAGTTTAATTTTACACAGTTGAATGCGAATGTCACCAAGATGTTTGATATGCTTGTGCAATTCATGCAACAGTTGGCCAAGGGCCAAGTTAATGAGTATACAAGGGTTTCTATGACACACGTGCTTGGTGGGAGCACCCTTGGTCTTCAAGATCAAGGCTCTAATATAGAGGGGTTGCACCTTCTCTCACAAAAAGAGATGGATGACTTGTGAAATAATACCAAGCCACCAATTTTTAAAGGAGAGGAGAGGGAATGCAACAAAGATACTGTGAATATATTCCCAAGAAAATGGGATGGAATTCACAATCTTAGACACACTCCAGGCGTAATCAAGGCACTGCCAACAAGTCTGACACTAGAAGGCAAAGCCTACAAATGGTGAATGTCACTCAAGGAGAAGGGCATCATACCACAGACTTGGGAAGCCTTCAAGAATGTGTTTATAAAGAAATTTTTACTTGGTGAGCCCAAGGTACTTTTTTTAATTAAGACCACCGTATTAAGCCAGGTGGCTTTATCTTCTGAGACCTCAATTTATTATTTGAGTTGCACAGCGCAACCTTTTTCAGCCATTGCCGTCAACTCAAATCGCTTTACGCACTCTTTTTAAATCAACACTGAAAATCAGCACAACAGAAGCTAACGACGACGATCTGGTTGCTTCCAGAGTTGGAAGCCAACATCGGCAGCGCTGAAAATTTGTTAGCATTGGTTGGTCATCTTCAACCTCACCCACCATATTGAAATAACCGGTAATCCGAAGGCAATCATCTAGTAAGGAAAAAACTATGGCGCTGACACTGAGATAGAGTGGGCCGGAGCAGGAGACGTATGATCCCAATTACACCATGCTTGTCCAATAAGGACATGGTGGTGCGACCTAATGAGCAAGTGGTTGGAGGAGGTGGCGGTATGTGCAGGAAACGACCAACAATAATTTGGAGGCAATCATCCAACAAGCGATGATGATGGTGAGGAGGACCTCAGAGGTAGGCGGGAGCAACAACCTCTGGGTATGATAAGAGGGGGAGGAGCATGGGAGAAGTTTGCGAGCAATGAGGATGTAAGATCAGGACTCGGAGAGGATCAGTTGGTGAGCGATGAAGGCGTCATGGGGCGATTTGATGAGCAAGAACGTCTCTAAGTATGATAAAAGGGGAGAAGCATGACAGGACGGTTGGCGAGCATGGAACAAGTTCACAAGCAATGAGGACGTGGGAGCAGGACTCGAAGTATGTTCATAAGAGGGGAGGATCAATTGGTGAGTGATGAGGGCATCATGGTGCGATATGGTGAGCAGGAACTCCGCGTATGATAAAAGGGGAGAAGCCTGACAGGACCGATTGGCAAGCATAGGAGAAGTTCGCGACCAATGAGGGCGTGGGAGCGGGACTCCGAGTATGATCATAAGAGGGGAGGATCAATCAATGAGCAATGAGGGTGAGCAAGGCAAGTTACCTAATGTCTGCCTCCTAGTACCCGTTCTTCACGTAACTCTCTCGCCATTCTTTGAGAGAGAGAGAGAGAGAGAGAGAGAGATTCCATGCAGTGGCAGGTGGCCACTCTTTGAGAGAGAAGAAGAGAATTTTAATGTCGTGGGAAACTATACCAAGAGACCTCAAAGATCTATCTTATGTGAGAGAGAGAGAGAGAGAGAGAGAGAGAGAGAGAGAGAGAGATGAAAGCCGTTCTTATCAATCAGCAGAGAGCGGGGACGTAGGTGATGAAAGGGCACAAGGCCTGCTCATAAAATGCCATCTCCATGCTAACTCGCCTTTGGTTATATAGTTCAGAATACGGCTATCACGAGCCCTCGTTTGCTGCCTTGCCTCTCATGCGTGCCTTGCTCTCCCGGTGTCAGACCTCCCAGGCTCGGGCAGATGAGGGAGTACGTGAGAGCATTCAATCCATGATGTAGATTCTGATACTCCAAGGGTTGTTCTCCACGAGGCGGCCTCTTAGAGTTCGTTCACCTCTAAGCCTTTTGTCACACACATTGCATCCTCGCCATCCTCTCTTACACACACCCTTTTGTGCTAACTATATGTGCTTGGTGGGTGTTGCTATAAAACATCTATAGAAATAACGAGACATATGCAGATTGACATTATGCATCTAGCACTGAAGTAAAACAATACAAAGTTCACTGGATCCGCATTTGCAATAGTGATGAGCGAACTAAATGTGGGTCTTCCTCTATGGGGACGCCCAACTCAACACGTCTGTTATCAAAGCAGTAGGAGAACGCATTGTTTGTCTATCGTTTGTCTGATGCAAGTTCGCAACATGAAGTTCTCTTTCCAAGGTCAAATTCAAGCATCGATCGGTCCCATGAACAGAACCTTGCGATTGGAAAGACTCCTAGACTGCTTGAGGGCAGACCCTACCTATAATAATATGCTATTGCATGGACGACGAGTTGCATAATTGAGGAGAAGCCATGCTTGGTCTACAAGGAGAGGGCACATTGCAAATAGAAAATTGGCCAAGCAGAGAGAGATAATGCAAATTTAACAAGGAAAAATCTATCAAAAATCACCCATAACTCTTTATGTAGCGAACCTTTGACATATAATATGAAATTAGATCTACTTCTCTTTAAGCTTAAGCAATATGCCACATCTTCTGTATTTGTCTTAATGCGTGTTGTGTTTGGCAGGGAGGACATATATTCACAACACTGGATGTTTCAATTGCACAAGCACGACTCTATCTCGACAACACTACAAGGTTCGTTATCTGTATCCAACACCCCATGATCATGTGTTTGCTTGGCGCAACACACAAACGCTACAGGGCAGGGCACGACTTCCGTTTCTTATAATTTCTGGAGAGACCACAGTGCCAGCTCTCCTCCATACTTTTGTATGGCACCTCTGCATGACGTGCACTGTATATTTTGTGGTTTCAGTCTGTGTCGTTCATTGCAAGACGATATGTTTAACTATTCACATTGTTTTTTTGTAGCTTCACTCAAACATTGTCCACCGGCTTGCACAATTGGATGACATCGTACACGATTATCAGGTCAGTAGTGTAGTTCAATTTTATACTTTGTTTATTCCTTCCGTATTTTTTTTTGAGTTTGTCAAAGATTCCTTAAGTTTAGTTTAGCTATATTTCTTCCTCATGAGTGCATGCTCAATTTCGATCATCGTATCTATATATCAAATAATCATGCATTTCATGTTCTCGCAGTTTAGCAATTCAACCTATAAATTGAAATAAAGGAAAATTGAGTACACTTGATTGAGAATAAGATGGGTGTCTCAAAGATAGTTCCATGTTTAGAGACTAAATGGTCGATATCACTAGGTTAAATGGTGCAATCTGCAAACATTTACCAAAGTAGGTTAAGTTGTAACCGATCCATTCAATTACCCTCTTTAGTAGCCCTTTTTCGTATATGGAGCACTATGGGACACAACTTGCTTCTTCCCAATGCTCGTCAAGTCCCAAGCTGAGCTATTAATGGTGCCTATCAATTGGTTCTACTCATTTTCTCGTGTCACCACAACAAAACCCAAGGCAAGAACAATCACAACCAACTAATCAAGTAACCATTTGCACTCCAAAATCTATCGATTATGTACGGCAAAGGCCCACCAAGCAAGACTAGTTGAAACACATGAAGCTAAAAAAATTTTGCTCAGCATCAAACAAGTGCTCTATGCGTCAGCATAAGACACTATTGGAGTATATCTCACACTATCGTGATGTGATTCTCTAGCTGGAGGGTTTATATACATTTTGACAAGTGTGTGTGTTTTCATTTTGTAAGGCTCGATTCAAGGTGGATAATGATTAGTTGCGTTCATAATTAGAATATTAAGTTAACACGCTAATTAAAAATGATGTAAGCAAGCAAAGTACAAAATAAAACAAAGATAGGTAGATTAAAAACAAAATAAGAATTTGTACAATGTTTCTCCATTTAAAAAGGGAGTAGTACATGCAAAAGATGGAAGTGGAAAATGCTAGTGCATCCACCTAGATGGGTGTGCATGAGGAGACAAGTGGTTGCTCCAAGTGGCATGTGATTGAGGTGCTAGGTGTAGACATGTTTCCCACTAGAGTGTGTGAGAGTAGCACCATAAGGGGTAGTTCACATAGGCATAGGACAGAAGCAGGTTTAACCCTAACACATCCGTGGGATGACACCAGAGACTAAGAAGCATGCCAAAACCTAGGAACCCCAAGACACTTGAGGAAGCTATAGTTTATGAGACTGCGAGAGATTGGACCATGCAACTCTTCACCCAACCATGCCATATGTAGGCTCTTAGCCATATAATACAGCACCTCTTGATCGCATGTCCATCTTGGCCCTTGGCCCTAGCCTTTGGCCTGACATTACTCCTCCCTTGAAGAAGCATTTTTGTCCTCAAAAGTGGTGATGTCTTCTTAAGAACACTAATGTTTTACACAGTGACATCCCCAAACCAAGAAAAACATCTTGATTTTCCAAGTTGTTGTCCCTTTGTATCCAGGACTGGATGAATATGATAGTTTGTAGACTCAATTTATAACTCACTTGAGTACATTTAATATGTTACTACAACTAAGAGGTGTCTAAATTCTCAATCAGGTTTCAGACTTTCAAAAAGTACTAAAACATGCAAGAATACCTCGTCGTCGCAACTTCCCATGAAAGTAACACGCTTACTTAGGTCATTACCATCGACCAAGTCCTTGGTTTGCTGTTGTTTCTCAGTAATAGGCAACCTCATCAGAGCTAGTGATCAAGGTTTAAAACCCTACAATAACATGCATGGACTAAACCCAGTCGTCGCATGCTTTGCATCATGAAGAACAAACTCCAAACTGGAAAGGTAATCTTTTGTAATCGGAAAAGATTACCTTTCCAGTTTGTTCTTGCTAACGTATTCTCTTAGCATATCCTTTAGCACTAGGTTAATACTTACCAACTACCCATTTGTCTTTAGATGAGTGGTAGTATGTATTGTGGATTTCTTCCTACCCGTTTATAGACAATCCTCTGAAAATGACTGATAAACGTGGATTCTCAATTACTCACAAAATTACGATTCAATCTATATAAGCTATAGAGATTGGAATGAACCAACTTGGTTAAAGAGCGGACCGGATTTAATAAGGGTATACAATTTAATCAATCTATCGACAAACACCCGTATCGAGTGCGCACCTCGTATGGTAGTTGGTAGATCCACAATAAATCTCATAGAAACATTGCACCGATGGTGCAATATGCTTCTTAAGTTATGTTGTCCATGAATTTGCATGCCGTTCCAAACAAGCATGTGTAAGCACTAGGCCCCATAACACCTAGTGTGCATGCATTTAACACAAACCTATCCGAACCTGCATTTCCATGCCTAGGATTTCCACGGTTACTCCATGAAAATCTCGCACCAAAAGTTGGACCATAGTAGAATGTGAAAACTCAATCACATCTAGGTACCAATAATGAAACATTTTCATTAACCGAACATAGCCGTTTTATTTTTATTAAGTAAACATAGCCATGTTATATATGTAAACAACCATCCATCAATGTTGTTTATAGTACTCGTAACCTCAACCAGTCTACTTAGTACCAAACAATTTCTAGCCAAAGTGCTCCTGATACTATGTTCTCAAAATGGTCTAATAAACGGATGTGACTAGCACCTAGGGACTCTTTCGTGACACATTATTAGGAAACAAGAGCCAGTGTCAGTCCTAGAGACTCATATTCTTCACATGTGGAATATGTCTTATAAAATGATGTAAAAAAAAGAAATGACATCCATCAAGTACAAGATGTATAGTTTGTGTATGGAGGTAACTGCAAACACTTATTGAAATGAGCGAGAGGGACCCTCATAAACCTCACTCCACACTGGCTAAACCAAACTCCATGAGATCCTGGACCATGTTTCACACCTTGTGACTAACAACATGAGCCAAACAAAACCGTACCATATAGGTCTATCAGTGCAAAGTGAGAAAATTTCATGGTACAATACTTTTTTTAGACAAGGGGAACTAGAACCTAAGAGTCCACCACCCAACCACCCACTATATAGCATAGCCCCTGGCCCTTTGCCCTAGTTGGACTCCCTTTCCACACTGCCTAGCCCGGACTTGCCCTTGTCTAGTCCGGCCTTGCCGGTGTCCTGACATTACTCCCTCCTTAAGAAGAGTTTTCGTCCTCGAAAACAAAAGTGGGAAACTTCTTTTTAAGAACACTAACGTTTTTCCAAGTGGCACCTTCCTCAGGTCGGTCTTTCCACTTGATTAAGACTTGTTGACGTACATGATGACGTGTACGCAACTCATGATAATCGAGAACACGTTCAGGTTCATGCGGTAAGGTAGGAGGTTCAATTAAATCAACCAAAATCTGTTGGTCACTGACATTGTCGTCCCCATGTAACCGCTTACGTAAACGACTTACGTGAAACACCGGATGAATACGATCATGTGTAGGTAGCAATAATTTGTAGGCATGATCACCTGCTCACTTGAGTATTTTGAAAGGCCCACAATATCGGGGAGATAATTTAGGTGTTGGCCCAGTTTTCAGACTTTCTGAATGTTCTGACACACGTAAAAATACTTCCTCCCCTTCCTCGAAGGTAACTTGCCGACGTTTCTTATCAGCGTACTTCTTATACCGATCCTGTGCTTGTCGGACATTCTAATGAGTGAGTTTCAGCATATCCATGTGGTTTTGGAGAAAATCCTTAACCTGTTGGAGCTTTTTGGTTGTCAACCCCACCGTAATAGGTGAACTAGGTTGAAACCATACATGAGCATGAAAGGACTAAATCCAGTCGTGACATGCTTAGCACTGTTGTAGGTAAACTCGAGAATAGGTAAGTATTCTTCCCAGTCTGACTGTTTTTTGCTGATGTATACTCTTAGCATATCCTCTAGCACCTGGTTAACTCGTTCAGTCTGACCATCTGTTTTTGGATGATCGTTTAAACACAGCCCTCCAGAAATGAGTCTTAAACTTGGGATCACGATCATTGAAAATGTTACTTGGCAAACCATACAATTTATATAGATTGTCCACAAATAACTTGGCTAGTTCTTGTGTCTTAACTGTTTATTTGGTTGGAATAAACTTACATAGTTTAGTCAACCGGTTTACGACCACCCATACCAAGTCATGACCTCGTACAGTGGTTGGTAAACCCACAATATAGTCCATAGAGATGCTTTCCCATTTTCCATTGGGAATCTCTAAAGGATGTAAGAGCCCTCCTGCTTTCAGGCGCTCTGCTTTGTTAACTTGACATTTTTTTGGCAATGCAAGACATAAGCTTGAACAAAGGCATGTATACCTGGCCAGTAAAACTGTCGTCGTACGAGAGCATAAGTTTTTCTAATACCTGGGTGCCCTGCACTTGGACTATCATGACATTCATAAAGAATTTGGCACCGAATGTATGTGTCCGTTGGTACACAAACTCTTCCCTTATAGAGTAGGTACCCATTGTCGATGGTGAAATGCTTCCATCGCTGTAGTTCATCACTCGATAGAGGAGAACTAGGTGTGGAGGTTAACGTTACACTACCATCATTGGAGTGAGAAGGATCCCTCATTTAAACATGGCTCCACACTTTGGAATATGCTTCATCATGCTCATAATTTCCTTTGAGAGAATCCAAAAATTCACTATGAAGTTCCATGAACAAGAGAGAATTGATCTCCGTCATACGACTTAGAGCGTCAGCCACCACATTCTATCGACCTTTACGATACCGAAGCTTGGCATCATATTCCTAAAGAATCTCGGCCCACCTGGCTTTCCGACCCTTCAAATCCGTTTGTTGTGTAAACCATTTGATGCTTTCATGGTCAAACACAATTTCAAATTGAGCACCATACAGATAATGCCGCCGTGTTTTTAAGGCAGACACTATTGCATAGAGTTCGCACTCATAAGCGGAGTAGTTCTGTTGAGCTGCATCAAGCTTCTTGCTTTCAAATGCAATTGGTCGTCCGTCTTGTAACAGGACTGCTCCAATAGCACGATCACTCGCATCCGTTTCCAAAACGAATGGTTTCAAAGGATCTACAATAGCTAGTATGGGAGCTGTAGCTAATGAGTCCTTGAGCGTATCGAAACTGTGCTGTTGAGCGTATCCCCACTGAAAAGCTTTGACTTTCCCTGTTAGTTGATCCTTCATGAGAACAACAATATTAGCATAGTTTTTAACGAACCTTCGATAAAAACCTGCAAATCCCAAAAAATATCTGTAACTCTTCCAGATTTTTAGGAGAAGGCCATTTCCGGATGGTATCCACTTTGGATTGATCCATATATAACCCATTAGCTGAAGTAACATGTCTTAAATAGTGAATTTCTTCTTTCAGAAAATCACACTTAGATTCCTTGGCATAAAATTTGTTTGTTCGTAACAACTCGAACACCTGCGTGAGATGTTGTAAGTGTTCTTCTTTAGAAGCATTGTAGACTAGAATGTCATCGACGAAAACAATGACAAATTTTCCCAAGTACGGCTTCAAGACACTATCCATAAGTGTCATGAATGTTGCAGGCGCATTGGTTAACCCAAAGGGCATCACCAAGAACTCGTAGTGTCCAAACCGTGTTCGGAATGCAGTTTTGGGTATATCAGCAAGTCGAATATGGACTTGGTGATATCCTGACTGCAAGTTAATTTTTGTAAAGAATGAGTGAGTTTGTCGAACAACTCATCTACTCGGGGCAATGGGTACTTGTTCTTAACTATAACCGCATTTAAGCCACGGTAGTCTATGCACATGCGCATACTGCCGTCTTTTTTCTTCACTAATAGGATAGGAGAGGCCCATGGTGAAGAACTGGGTTGTATATACCCTCTGCTAAGGTAGTCAGCAAGCTGACGCTCCACCTCAGCACCTTCAAAATAACTCATACGGTAGGGCGGTTTACTGACAGGTTTACAGCCTGCAACCACCTTGATGCTATGTTGCACCGATCGTATCGGCGGTAATCCTGGTAGCAAATCATTAGGAAAACCATCTTGAATTCCTTTAATAATTTTTGTAACTCACTAGAAATGTTTGCTTGTTTAGAATTAGCCATTAGTGGAGGAGATGAGAGAGAAGCATGCGGCGTTGAGGAATGTTCAACAGATTCAATGTTAGAAAGAAAATGAGACAGTGAGTAACACAAGAAAACCTGATCTATTTCATTATAAAAAACGAGCTTCATAAGCTCAGCAGTACAAATCAATGGTGATGAAGGTACATCCTTCTCTCTTAACAACAACACATGTGCACCATGGGATTCAAACATCAAGCTGTTGTGCTCATAGCTACGCTTCAGTGGGTCATAGGCTATGCAACCACTCCCTACCAAGAACCATGTCTGCCCTTTCCATGTTCATAACCTGAAAATCCAAGCATGTGGAGTAACCTTGTACTTCAAACATAACAGCTCGGCATTGAGTATCCCAGATTTCGGTATCATGTCCATTCATCATTGCTACCTTGTAGCGGTGGGTACTCAGATTTTGAGGCAATTTGAGTTTTTTCACCAATCCATAATTGATGAAATTGTGAGTAGCACCGTCATCTACCAAGATGCACACCTTGTGGCCTTGCAGAGATCCGTGCATATGTACTAACTCATGTGGTCCAAAGGTTTGTTGCCACATGGAAGCTGTGAGATAGCATTCATGTACCACCTCTGTGTGTTACTTCCAATGTAGAGAAGCGTGAGGAAGACTCAAGAGGTAGCAGTTGCACCGTGTGCATTGATTTCTCCTTGCCATGAGCAGCAGATTTCCCCTTGGGACAATCCTTTTTGCCATGACCACTTCTCAAACATTGAAAACATAATTTTTATTTCTTAGCTTTATCAAAGTCCTCAAGGAGAGAGAGGACCCCTAGACCCCTTGGGTTTTTTAGATGCATCTGAATTGGAAACTATAAATTTCCTTTTATTGTTCCTATACTGAGTGCGAGTATTACCATGTGTATTAGCAGGCACGTGAATATTATGTGTTTTCTTTTCATCTGGATCATCATGAATATGTGCTTTCACTATGGCTTCCTCAAGTGTTTTAGGGTCTTGGGTCGTGACGTACTTCTTAATCTCTGGTGTCAGACCTCGTATAAACCCCGTACTTGTTGAAAGTCATCTAAGCCTTCCAACTTGAGGATAACATCCTGATAGTGAGAGATATATTCAAGCAATGATGGGTATTGGCACATGGAACATGTGTCCCAAGCCGTCCAATTTCGATCTACCTCATTTGTAGGCAAAAATTCTTTGCTAAGCATAGCTTCAAAAGCTGCCCAACTCTGTGGTATGATATTCTTCTCCTTGAGAGACATCCACCATTTGTAGGCCTTGCCTTCCAGAGTTAAGCTTGTTGGCAGAGCTCTGATTGCGTCCGGAGTACGCCGTAAGGCGTGAATTCCATCCCACTTGCTGAGAAAGATATTCACTGCATCCTTATTGCGGTCTCGGTCTTCTCCCTTAAAAATCGGTGGTTTGGTGTTTTTCAACAATTCATCCACCTCTTTTGCAGTGAGAGTGTGCAACGTATCAGCATTTGGGCCTTGCCCTTGTGTAGCAACGTGCTCATGCATGTGCGGGTCAGCAAGACCTTTGGGCTGCTGTTGCATTAATTGAATCACTAATGTGGATAGTTTAGTAACATTTTCATTTAAAGCTCATCCATGACTGACATGCGTGTCTGAAGTGCACAAAATTCTTGAATATCGAGCAATTCGTAAGTGTCATCACCTGCCGTAGCGTCGCGGGTACTCGCCTTAAGAGGATCCGACCGCAGGTCATCATGGGCAGGATCAGGCATACTTTGCTCAAAATCAAATGTCATATTGATATCTGAATCCATGGCAACACAGTGCGGTGCAAGGAATAGTCAAAAAAATACCTGAAATTGAGAGCACTTGCAAAGTGTAATTAGCCTTGCTAATTCCTTCAAAATCGATAGTATCCCGGTGGAAATCGATCCGAATTGTCCGCCGTATAGGAAATTCCTCAACTCCTTGGTAGCCGAATCAATTATGCTTGCACCCGTTAATTGATTTTGAAAGATAATGGTACTTTGAACTCCCGTCGGATTGCTTTGCTTAAATTTCCAAGTTTCTGCCGATAACACGCAGAGAATTGGGTACTCGAAGTTTGTGCCGGCCGTGTCGAGATGCTGTGCCTTGCCGGGCCTTGCCAAATCCGTACACGAGGGAGAGGGGGTACCCCACTGTGGGTACCGCCCCTTGTACTTGAAAAAAGGGTTTGGCCACTAACCCCCAAGGGGTTGGGCGCCCTTGCAATGTGAAAAAAACAAAGCTCAGCGGCTATGGCCGCTTACAGTAGCGCGCGAGCAAGGAAAAGAGGCCATGGGCTTCGACCTTGGGTCAAGAAATGCTCCCGTGCCCGACGCAATGCCGTAGAGCCCGCAAGGATTGGTTTTGGTGCAGGTCACGCCTCGGCGGCTCCTCCTTGCAAGGGGGGTTGTCCACGTATTTCCTGCTTGTCGTCCTCCTCACAGGAGAGGTGCTCCACGGTTTCTTGACCCCGACATGCAACTTGCTCATGCAAGTTTGTGTGGCTCCCCTCCTCCATGGATGTGCCTTTCCCAAAAAAGAACCAAGCTCTTCATACCAATGTTAGACAAGGGGAACTAGAACCTAGGAGTCCACCACCCAACCACCCACTATATAGCATAGCCCCTGGCCCTTTGCCCTAGTTGGACTCCCTTTCCACACTACCTAGCCCGGCCTTACCCTTGACTAGTTTGGCCTTGCCGATGTCCTAACAACTTTCCCAAAGGGCTTTGCTCCAACATGACCTTGTCATGTGTCTATCAAACAAAATAGAAGTGGCACATACATCCCATTTTGGGAACACTTAGTCAAATAAGACACAAACAAGAAAAAACAACCAAAGTTTATATTGAGATTAAGTTATAAACATATTGTGGAGTACCAAAGCTCTGTTTCAAGGGGCTCAATACCAACAACTTGTCAACTAAACACTAACGAGAAATTAGTGAATAGACATAGACAGATACCTGCTGATTATTGCCCTCATCTTGGCAATCTAAAACCCTTGGCAGATTCCAAATGATATGGCGATTATCCCTTGGATGAGAAAATATTTTCCTTGAAAGTAGAGGCGTGAAGGATCCAAGAATTGACCATGAATACTTAGTGAGTGCTTTAGTAATTGTGAGATGGGTCTTTTCCCAGAATTGTGATCCTATAGACACTCTCAGTGCTATAGACAAAGCAGGAGATCCACTGAAGTTGGAATCGTATTTACAACTAGATATTTGGTAGGCTTGAAAGTCCATAATCATGGGTTTTTTTATAGACAATTGTGTTGTCTGAAATGTTTGCTTCATCTATACACCTTGGTATAGATAAGCCTTTACGAGTTTAAGACTATCAAAACTCAACTTGATCTTTGCACTAGAAGTATGTAGTGCTAAAGTGACACCCAAAAAATCACTAATGGCAAGACTCTTGCTTGTCCATTAGAATCAATGGGTACTTAACTAGGTAGTTTTCTTGCGCAATGCTCTCTCATAGAGATGCTTTAAAAAAAACATAAGTCACAGCTTGATCCACCTACCTTGGATGTGATCGTGACTGTATCAGATTGACTTATTTTTGGCGCTTCACCTTTGAATGAAATTCATTTGATGAAATTATTTTAAACATTCAATATCTCATTGTGTCCTTGATAGAGTAGTTGGTGTAATAGCGAAAACATAAATAAAAATGAGGTGAAATACCTTCTACCTGACTGGCATGCCGTGCATGTAGAGTCGCAAGCCCTTGGCTACAATGATGGCCTCAAGAGTTTGAGTTGATACCAGAAGTGACGTGCACAATCTATAATGGCCTAGATACATCACATAAGTAAAATGTGATTTTATATCCTTATTTTGCCAAAATCCCAAACCTATGTGTCATTTCCCTTGATCTCAAATCAATGGGAAATACCTAGGAACACGGTTATAAGCCTTGCTTCTCGTGAATTTTGTCAAAGAGCTTCACTTTGCGTAGCAAGAAATCTTTTGCAAAATAAAGGTTAAAAGAAAGAAAACCAAGAAGAACTTATTACTTGTAACCTTGTCGCCCACTTGTGGCCAGTTGTCTGGTAATTCAAAAGTTAAAAACTTGCTCGAATCTGGATCATATCCATATTTAATACTCGACTGAGTTATTGTATGTACTATATATACCCTCTTGGTACATAATAACCTACAGATACATTGGCAAGTTCCCCCGACCACATGCATAGGAGAAGGGTGCTTAGCTACATGCTTTCTGTCGGCCTTGACAAGCCTCGCCATGGAAGAGCCATTTTCTATGGCCTTGACATCTTCATTGTCTACTCTACCAATCATGCAAAGCATGCAAGACCATGCATGACAGCAGGCCTAAGCTCCACAACTTTCTTTCCCCCTGTTCTTGCTTGGCCCCATGCCAAAAAAGCTCATCATGGACACTTCCACAACGGGGGGAGAGAGAGAGAGAGAGAGAGAGAGAGAGAGAGAGAGAGAGAGAGAGAGAGAGAGAGAGAGAGAGAGAGAGAGAGAGAGAGAGAGAGAGAGAGGCTCCCCCCCCCCCCCCCCCCCCCTTGAAGCAACAAAGGAGGAACAAAGGAGCAAGGGATGAGATTTGGTTTGCATGAACGAAGGGGAGGAAGAGAGGGAAGTAGGTAAACTTGAGCGGAGCTCTCGGTTGTAATATTTCGCTCTCGACTAAAAGAACTAGGAGCATGGGAGGAGATTTTTGCATGAAGTAGAGGGTGAGGAGGGTTACATCTGACATGTTGCATCATGTAAGCCCACAGAGGGTGAGGAGGGTTACATCTGACATGTTGCATCATGTAAGCCCACAGAGGGTAATTGTCTCCATCCAATCTATCCTCATCAACAAACATCTTGAACACATATGTGTTGTGGTCAGCCATGGCAATGTTGCACCTGATGTGAAAACTACCCAAAAAGAGGAGAAATGAAGCGGGAACAACACGTGCTATATAGTACAAACCGTAGAGGACTATAAGGGACCTATTATGCAAAAAACAACACTGACAAAAATTCTACACAAAATAAAAAATTTGTCTACACAATACTGCTTGTAGTGGAAACGGAGGCCAAAATGAGTCCGAATAAAAAATATGAACAAAAGAGAAGGCATGTCTTGGAGCTACTGGCAAGACTAAGCCCGAGAGGATGCAACTTTCTCTGTTACCAATTTTTGGAATTAGGGTTGCAAAGAAACACACACAGCTTGGAGAAGATGAAGGAAGTTGAAGGCACAATAGAGAGTATATTACTTAATGTGCAATAGAAAGATAAGATAACCCTAGAGTGATGGGCGTCTATACAATGCACGGGGGAAAAATCCTCTTAGTGAGGGAAAAAATGCCCTAGCGGTCCTAAGTGTGTTCACACACATCACTACCACATGTATATGGTAACATATGATTTGTTCGTTGGGTATAGGAGGACCTCTTTATTTGGTAGTCGAAGGAAATGCTTAAGGCTTAAGCCGGATTTGAACAAGCCTAGAAGAGTGGAGAAAAGGCATATGTTGGGTTTTTTAGAAAAATATTTTGATATTTTAGCTTTTAAATAAGCAGTTTTTACCAAAAGAGAGGTGGTTCACTTAATATTGAAATTTATCTTTTAGAATCTTAAAATTTTATTTTCCTACCCCTCTCCTCTCACTCTTACATTGAAACCACTCTCTCTCACTTGGAGGTTATTAAAGAAACCACTTTTCATCCTCCCCCTATCTGAAAAGTAATTTTTTCCATTTTCTCTCTGCACTCTCTTTCTAAACGTGAACTAACTCACACTCTCTCTCTTTCATATCAAAGTCACTTCTCTCTCCCAATCATTGAAGGGACATTCTTTGCTATTTAGGTGTGACAAAAAGTGGAGATTTCTTAAGGTTGCACATCTTTTGACTCTCTCCCACTCTCTCTCTTCCTTTTCTCTCTCTCTCTCTCTCTCTCTCTCTCTCTCTCTCTCTCTCTTTAACTCAAGCTTTAATCCATGGGAGTATATTCTACCTGTGTGTAACAACATTTCTCTCTCTAGCACAACCATGAGCAACCATTTGAATTCAAAGGAGTCTAATATGCATTCCCTCCCTTTCTTCCCTCCACAACATCATCCAAATCTCCTATCTCTAAGTTCTCTCTGGTTCTTCCCTCCATAGCCAACATGCTCTAGTTGTAATTACCATTGAACCTTGTCTTTCTAATCAGCTTAATCCAACTCACTCTAAATGACATTAAATCCAATTTCATTTCAAGACATTACTAAGAGAACAAAACGGTATCATCTACATAGAGGTTTGGAGCAAGAATATACAACCATGTGAGTTGGCACATCTAATCCCAATGATGCGATCCTCTGACCAAATCAATCAATTTATGGATTGATGGTCATATTTATCCAAGCGATCCTCTAATCAACGCATCACCATCATTTTGAAATTTCACTAAGCTATTGCATTGTGCAGGTGATGAAAAAGAAGGCCTATTTGGGTATTGCAAGAGATTGTATTCTATATTCTTTGATGCAATGGAATCAAGAAAGCACCTCTTTGTTGCATATTATCCTCTACAAAATAAGTATGTCAAGGACGTTCAACTGGTTCAAGAGAAACCCAATGAGAAGTCCAAGCAGCTCAATGAACACTACAAGGGGATCTTCACACATGATGTTCGTATCGACGCATATAAACTTAGTGTTTTCTCATAGAAGCATCAATGTGGATGCAAATATCAGTGTCATAACCAGAACGTCGATATAGGCATCGATGTGTGTATCGCTCTAGTGATATAGCGATGCATATATCAATTCTTATATTGACTGTGATAATGATGTTGCAATATTATAAATATCGATGTGTATATCGACACATGCACGTGAAAAAATTTGGGGGTGGCAGGACCAAGAGGCCTTGCCACCCAATTAACCATTGTAAATAGATGCGAATCTTCAAAAATAACAATTTGACCACCCAATTAACCATTGTAAATAGATGCGAATCTTCAAAAATAACAATTTGACCACCCAATTAACCATTGCAAACAGATCTGAATCTTCAAAGACAATAACAAATTAACAACGCCAACATAACTTGAAAACATTGAGATGACACAAAATTTGCAGAGAATTTGTTTTTCATTGATATTAATGCATTATTGCAAAATGTAAAAACATTCTCATATAGTTTCAAATGATCCGTTACAAAATGGATGAATGCCTCAGACTCAGATGACATATAAATAATAATTCAAATGTTAGTAGTACAAATGGGAGAATCTTATCATCCCCTAAAGGTACATAAAACTATGAATGTGCTACGACTAAACGATATGGTAGCGCATGAGTGCGCTACTTTGGTGAAGAGGGGTTTTTACACTGTCGGAGTGTGTGTCTCTCTAGGGTCGACTGGGAAAGCACCGCGTTTCTGGCTGTAGACGCAGAAGCAGTCGAGATGAAAATCGAGGGAAACGAGTGCAGTTAAGGCCAATTTAGTGGTAATAAGACAATATAAAGACGCTTAGAGAGAATTGCACGAGAATATCTTTGATCAAAACAGAGTTAATGGCTAAAATCCAACTTAAAAAAAATATTAACACTTAATTGAGGCTGGCAATCAAAAGATGTTTCCATTAAATCCACCCAATTCACTTTTTGGAGACTGCTGCAATTTCGATTCTCAATTTTGAAATTGGTACCCAAACTTTGATTCACATTCTGCACTTGGCTTGTATACTGCTGCTGCAAAATAGCAGCCATTAACCCCATAATCTGCTGCATCTCTTTCTCTTGGATTGTAGACATGGTTGGCTCTGTCTACCCCGATCAAGTTCACGTCCGGTTCACCAAAGATGTCGGAGTGTGCGTCTCTCCAGGGTCGACCGAGAAAGCATCGGGCTTTTGGCTATAGACATAGAAGCAGTTGAGATGCAAACTGGTGCAATTAAGGCCAATTTAGTGGTAATAAGACAGTATAAAGTTGCTTAGAGAGAATTGCACGAGAATATCGCTGATCGGAACAGAGTAAATGCCTAACATCCAACATAGAAAAGATATTAACACTTAATTGAGGCTGGCAATTAGAAGATGTTTCCATTTATCAAATATCTAGAAACCTTGATACAAATCGATTGCATACGCCAATGTCGGTATGCCTGTTGATTTGAAATCCCCGATTCAAATATCCCATAGTTAATAGCTAAAATCCAACTTAGAAAAGATATTAACACTTAATTGAGGGTGGCAATCAGAAGATGTTTCCATTATTCAGATATCTGGAACCTTTGATGCAAAACGGTTGCATACTGCAACGTTGGTATGCCGGTCGCTTTGAAATCCCTCAATCAAATAATCCAAACCCGTTGGAAATAATCCACAGTCTGCGAGACAAACTTCGATCTCCTAAGCCCTGCTCGTACACTTCTTTTCTTCGACTTTCCCTGTTCTCACTAGCAAATCCCCTTCTTCTTTTCTCTCCCTAAAAAACTATATCAATTGTCTCCTAAAAACTGCCCTTTAGGGCACGTCCGACCTACTATTTTTAGCCCCCCCCCAACCTTTATTTAGCTTCTACATGGCGTGTGTAATCCTCACTTTTTTTTTATTTTTCACCCCCTGGATGCTATTCTTAGCTTTCCTTAAGCTCCATGACTCAATACTTGAATACTGGTACTGGTCTCACTGGTTCTGGTTCTACTGTGACTCGTAAAATTGGGACTGGTTTTACTGGCTGTCGAGACACTGGTACTCGACACTGGACACTGGCACTCAAGACACTGGTACTCAACAATGGACATTGGCACTCAAGACACTGGTACTCGACACTGGCTCTCGAGACACTGGTACTCGACAATGGACACTGGCACTCGAGACACTGGCTCTCAACACTGGACACTTGCACTCGAGACACTAGTACTCAACAATGGACACTGGCACTCGAGACATTGGTACTCGACACTCAATCTCAAGGCACTGGTTCTCGAGACACTGGTACTCGACACTAGTGGCTAACCTAGCACAAACCCTAGCCTCAATGAAACTTCAACTGTTGATAACTTGGCATCCGGTACTGGCCTCACTGGTACTGGTGCAGCTATACTGCTATACTGGCGGCTAAACCATCACAAAACTCGCCCCGAAAAAACTTCAACTGTTGATAAATTAGCGTCCAAAACTCCGACTGCAAATCTGAAAAGACCAGTAGGCTCCTTCATCACTTCAAGCTCTACACATCTACTGGGACTGGTAATACTAGCGCTCAAGACACTAGTACTGGTAACATTGGAACTGGTAACACTGGAACTGGTAATAATGGCATCCAAAGCTCCAACTACCGATCTAAAAAGACCAGTAGGCACCTTCAGCACTTCATGCTCTACATGGGAGTGGTAATACTGATGCTCAAGATACTAGTACTATGGTAACACTAAAACTGCTAATACTGGCATCCAAAGCTCCAACTTCCGATCTGAAAAGACCAGTAGGCTCCTTCAGCACTTCATACGTGGACCAAAAACCAGCACCCCAAATAAGTATGCAGATTTGCATCTTTCACCCCGTGCCCGCAAATCGGCATGACAACGCTGCAATGGTGTTCGAGTCAAATTTTGCAAAACAAAAAGAGACAATAAAAAAAGTGCAGATAGAAAACCAAATACAAACATATAGTTTAACATAAATGGAATTAGTGCAACTTACACACTTGTAATTTATGCTTATCGCTTCACACACAGCTTGCACACTTGTCTATTGATGGTTTGCACAATCCGTATGTATTCTTGTTAGCACAAATGGAAAGATGGAAATTGGACAATCTATATGCAAGTGACAAATACATATGGCAAGTGTGTAAGCCATTTTTTATGTCCGTTTGTATTTTTTGAAAAAATGTAAATGGACTTCATACAGCTTACACATTTGCCATTTTTATTTTTTGCTTTGTACACAGCTTGCCCTTGTACTGATTGATTGTTTTGGAAAGCCATATGTGAAGCGACAAGCACAAATAGAAGAAGGCAAGCCATTTCTAAACTCCACTTGTATTTTTAAGAGAAAAATTACAAACGAACTTTAAAAACCGCTTATCCTCTTGTCGTTTATGCTAACAAGAACTCATGTGGCTTTCCCAAACCATCAATAAGAACAAGGGAAAACCATGTGCAAAGCAGCAAGTAGAAATGGCAAGTGGACAAACCGTTTTTGAAGTCTGTTTGTGTTTTTTCTCTTAAATACGCAAACGGATTTCAAGAACAGCTTGCACACTTACTATATGTGCTTTTTGCTTTGTATATAGCTTGCTCACTTGCTTATTCATGGTTTGAGTGAGCTATATACGGTCCTGTTAGCACGAATAGTAAGATGGCATGCCATTCGTGAAGTGCGTTTGCATTTTCTCTCTAAAAAATGCAAATTGACTTAACGGCTTGCCATCTTGTTATTTACACTAATAAGATTGCATAAGACTTACCCAAACCATCACTATGAAATAGGGTAGGCTGTATACAAAGGGATAAACATAAATTGCAAGTACACAAGCCTTTTTTGAAGTCCATTTGCGTTTTTAAGAGAGAAACCGCAAATGAACTTGAGGAACGGTTTTCCATCTTACAGTTTGAGCTATGGTACACATGGCAATCACATCACAACGCAAGAGGCCTTGGGTATATTTATCATTTCACATCGATTTGCGTTGTAGCGCGATTGTCACATGTATTTGGTACACGTGGCAGAGGAAATAGGGTAGGATGTATACAAAGGGATAAACATAAATTACAAGTGCATAAGCCTTTTCTAAAGTCCATTTGCATTTTTAAGAGAAAAAACGCAAATGAACTTTAGGAACGGCTTTCCATCTTATAGTTTGAGCTATGGTACACATGGCAGTCGCACCACAACGCAAGAGGCCTTGGGTATATTTATCATTTCATATTGAATCGTGTTGTAGCATGATTGCCACATATATTTGGTACACATGGCAATCGTGCCACAACATGAGAGGCCTTGAGTATATTTATCATTTCACACCTCATCACATTGTAGCGCAATTGCCTGTCACGACACAATGCGAGGAGCCTTGTGTGCATTGTTTGCTCACACTGTCCTTGCTCTACATCATGACCTAGTTCATATTTTAACTGCAACCACGCTCTTGCGTTGTACCGCGACCTTGCAATATACACATACACACACATAGATATTTACGTATTTATGTATATATATATTTTTTTTAATTTTATTTTTTTTATATTTACATATTTATTTATATACACACATATGCATAAATATTCACACACACATACACGTGTGTATAGATATATACACATATATATACATTCTCATATATTTAAATATATGTATTGGTATATGTGCACGGAATTAATTTTTGCAATCTACTCAAAGCAATGATAAGGGTGGCTGTGACTTCAATGGGAACGATGAGGGTGGTTGTCACGTCAATGGAGGTCATGACCTTTTGTGAGAAGCCTATAAATAAGAACCATCTATGTGTCCATAATCGTCTGAGTGAGTTTGAGTGTGCACCCCAATCTTTCGTGTCATATTTCTTAGTCACTCCACTTATTGTGTGCCATATCGTCCACAATGGACCCTTTCCGGATCAAGATTAAAGAGGAGGTTCCTTGCTCTGAGGAAATGTCAGACGATAAGCTCTCTTATTTTCTCTACCATATTGGCCTCCATCACTGCGAGGCAGAAATCATGCCAATGTTTAATCCGGGGTTCTTGTTGCAAGAATGGATAACACAACTTTCTTGTAGAATTTGAGCACACCAACCAGCAACAAACTGCTAGTAGAATAGTTGAGATGCAGGGAATATGCTTTGTGCATACAAAGGACATAAATTCTGATCCCTCAAAGAAACACATCTTCTATAGGAGCTGGTTGAAGCTTCTGAGGCATATGTGAAGAAATGACATCAAATGCACCCTACATAACCACAAATGTCGGATGGTTGAATATTATGCAGGTTTCCATTCTATACTTGCATGTTATTTTGGAAGAGCATGTGGATGGAGCAGAGCAGGCACTGAACGATGGTATGTTTGTCAGGGGTGACAAGTTGGTGCCTCATCGAAGTGGATCCTTACAGGTTTTGGAGGGTGTACAGCTTTTGGAAGGCGCTTTGCGTACAAGTTTCCTTCCTACAATCCCAATTTTTGATTTGCAATATGTAATGCTCAATTATATCATGGAGCATTTTGACTTGCAAGAGGACTATTGCCTCGCCATAGTGGCACAAAATCTAGAAGAGGATGATGCCATCATAGACCTTGAGCACGATAAGTACTCTATGATATATGTCCATGTGTTAGAAGGTGAGTTTGTAGATCTAGCAAGTGCAATGATCTACAGTGATTTACAGTAATCTCTCTCTCTCTCTCTCTCTCTCTCTCTCACACACACACACACACACACACACACACACACACACACACACACACACACACACACACACACACACACACACACACACATACTAGATCATCTTTGGGAATGGCATCCCACTTAGAATCTTTGAGGTGTAGGACTTACTACGCATGGCTTGTCAGAGAGTAAGAAGAACGCATTTTGTAAGGCATACAAATTTGGTTAGTTGTCAAAGCTATAAATACAAAAGCAAGGGAAAAGTATTCTCACTCACAAGATGAAATATCAGTTGGTCATAACAACCCATGATACCCAGATTTTAGTTGTGATTGGAGAAACACGCCTAGAGAAAACAACACAGATTTCGAGAGGCATATGTCACCTTCATCTACACAAAATTAAGCCATCAAAAGCTTCAGTCCTATTTAGACTATCTGAGGCATGCCATGAATCTACATTTAGTATTTCCAATGGACTTGAATATTATGCACATCATCAAGTTCCCCTTTACTCTTGATGATAAGGTCTAATCGTAATCCCACACTCATACCACATCCCCACCTCTACCTTACCTACTCTTCTTTCTCTTGGTTTATCACTAATGCTTTCATGCCCTGGACTGCAAACATCATGAATGAAAATATAATATGGCAGGGTGCAATCTTTTTCCTAAACATGGATAGGGCTCTATTGTTGTAGCAAAGAGGACCACATGGGGGATATGACCAAATAAGCTTGTAGCTGCTAACTAGAACTCTTTGATACTTTCCTTGCTATGTGTGATGAATCCTATCTAAATTATTAGAATGCGAATACAATTATGCAAGCAATTATCTACCAAAAAGAAGAAATTTTTTCTCTCCTCACTCTTCCAGATCCATTGGCCCAATGATGTATGGTTATACATTGGTCGTGAGACAATATAATGGGATTTGCACTTTGATACCTTTGCGATTGTCTTTAGTTCTGCACCATATGGTACTAAAGTCATTATTTCACCCTTACTTGATGTTGCCTCATTTCTTTGCCCGTGTATGATATCTTTGTTATCATTTTTCATACTCCATTGTGTATGGATAAAGTTACTAAGGGATACTTGCTCCTATGCTAGAATTTGATGCCAAAACCTTTGCATCATGAGCCTTATGTTTAGCATGTGTGCATTGATTGTCATATATTTTTGTATTCAATCATGAGCTCAATTGATCTTTGTGGATTAGCTTCATACTTAGAATCTCTAAAATATATAGTATTGATCTTACAACTCCTCACCCAATAAGGTTATATAAGTACATAATCATATTTAGGGACAGTATACGTACATAGTCATATTCAGGGATGGATTTTCAAAAACTTATCTAAATAAAGTACAAAGGTTAGTCTTTGACTTGGAGTTATTGTTGGAGCTTAGTAACTCTTCGATACAAGCTCAATATCCACTAATTATCCCAACTTTGCACAATATTTTGCAAATTCTTATAGATCTTTCATTTAAAATAAGACCTCTCGCCAAAATCATTATGGACTTTCAAAGTGTTAATAGATTTAATGTGTAGTTAAATCCTTGGTTGAATCTAGCAGAATAAAATATTAAGCGCTTTGTCTTTGATATATACATGTGTTAGTAAATATCAACACATGAGCTAAAGTAAATTGGAATAATCGACAAAACTTGTAAGTTTTTCTCTACTCTAAGGATCTAAACAAAAGGAACTACATCAAGGTATGATTCAGGCTATACATTCATGCAATGATTGTTCTATTTCTCATCCAATTTTTTCTAACTTTCACTTTTGTTACTAACCCAGTACCAATGCTCCCTCTTTGCATACTTGAATTATTACATGGTGGTTTGAATTTTCTAAGTAAATATTCTCATGTCTCACAAAACTCCCATACGACCTACTTACTAAATTATCTACTACTTTCATTGGTTGTATCTCCAAGAATCTAAAGATTTGCTAGTTTAATGATGATTCTAAGTATGTCCACCTAAAAAAGATCATTCTTGGTCTAGTCATAAGTTCAAACGAGCGGGATAATCTTTGACAAGGTTAAATAATACTATTGTAAGTCCTTCCTCACTCAAACTATGATATCAAATTATTAGCATATATTAATGTAGCTTATACCGTTTGGAGTCCATTGGTCATATGCACATAGAACCACCAATTTAGACAGTGTGCAAATATTTATCTTGAATTTACAATTTAGCAACACAAATTAACAGTGCAGATTCATTGATTTAAGTAATACTAGTGCAGATTTATTGATTTAGGTCGTACAATCATACACCTCAGATTCACCAGTTCCAGCACTATAAGTATAGATCCGTCGATTTATGCAGCATTAAGTACAAATTCGATGATTTGAATAACATATCCAATTGATGTCCATTTGTCAATTTAAGAAGCATCAATTTTAAAATAATGATGTCGTGGTTGGCCATCACTACTACTAGTATAATTTTGTTCACCCAAATAAATGATCAAATATAATTTGGATTATATGGATTTGGGCTTGGTTTATGATGATTTGATATTGACGGTGTCTATGGACTTGGACTTGAAAATTGATGGAACTTGGTTATTAAACGATGATTGTGACCGATGATATATTGCTCCATCAGGATATCACACATACTGCTTATTTTAGTGATATGGGACACTACAATATGCAGTATGAAAATTGCCAAAGACATTAGAAAATTAGCCTATATGAATTTATAGGGTTTTATTTTGACACGTACTTTTTGTGATTACTCATAACAAGTATTATTTGTAGATTCATAACATAGAAATTGAGGATAGTTTCTTCCTCATGGAGAGGCATGTGATGAGAATGGATTAGCGAATTAGGTTCCAAGATAGATTAACTTGGACTCGTAAACACGATCTTGAGTAGTTTATTGACCCATCAGAAGCTCACCATAAACAAGAGACATGTAATGCAAACTTGGAATGGATTTCTTTATTCATGAAAGGAGCGTTAAGTAGCTCTACAGTCTTGCCCTATTACATGTGGGATAATTCCACCTCTTCTCTCATTTACTCACACTCTATTGACTCTAGGACAAAGCCCATACCTTACAATATGGGTATGACAACTAGCAAGAATACCATGAAGTGCATAAAGAAGACCATCCTTTACTTGGTAGAAATGAACTATATTTGCAGGAAAATCAGTGTGCACATATGAAGAGAGTGAAGGTAAATGAGTATTCCACTGTGTCTCAAACTTACAAAATAAGATGGAAAATGGGTGACATGACCAAAGTCCCTTATGCATCTACAATTGATAGGTAAATAATGTAAACAAAAATTTCTACTTCCCAAAATGTCGCACTTGCAATTAAAGCTGTCGGTAAACAAATAGCTAGTCTCCGCAAGAAGAGTTAGTGATAATATAATTGAATGGTATGTGGTATTTCCAATTGTTTTGAAAGCAATATTTGTACACCAATGCGGATTATGTGGGAAATGTTGGCAACAAAAGCTCTACTCATGTTATGTCCTCAATTCACTATTGACAGTGTGGAATATAACTGGCACAAATCCAACGTTTTATGCAACAATGAACCAGATTGATGTCAAAAATCATTTCATTCATGACAAACTCCTCCAAAATAATGTGAGAAGAGTAGACTTATTAAGGGTTCAGATGTGGTCCATATTACTGGTGCCTCAGATGTGGTCCATATTACTGGTGCCTTGTACCATAAACAAAAATCCCTTCCAGTTTTTTCTGGAATAACGGAATTTATATGCTTAGCAGGCAGAAGGGTAAAAGTCACAAAAGTGACTACCCTTTCATCGAAACGCGCTTTGGCTCTTTGGTCTAAGGCGTTAGAACTAAATCAAACCTGAACAATCTAAAAGGATTATACCTTAATGTTAGTGGGGCAAGCACATAAGTATTTCAATCATATGTTTCGTGTTGGAACACTCTTATCGGGCTTTTATGTTAGGATATGGTTGAGACACGGAGGAATCTTACACGTAAATGAATATGTGACTAGTGTAGTATGTGAGTAGGGAGTAGTACAAATTTGAGGGAGTACATTCTTAAATGCCCTAGTAGAGCTAACTATACCTTTATAAGATTAGTCTAGCAAAGATGACTTTCACCAAAACCATCCAAGCTTCTAAAAATCAAGTGTACCTCAAATTGTACTCGGTTTGCAGGATCAGAGGCAGAAACAGCATGAAATCTATCCGACCGCTGCATCAGGTTGTTGGCCTGCTGCCATATAGATATTCGACAAAGTCACATATGATGAGACCCTATCTGGAGCAAGCTCAAAGATACTTTCTGCGGCAAGACCGCCCCGATCTGTGTCGAACTGCCCCCTACAAGCTCCAAGCAGAGTAGTCCAAGTTGTTGAAGTAGGAGTCATGGGCATTTCTTTAACCAGAGCTTCCGCTTCCTCCATCAGCCCTGCTCTTGCTAACAGATCAATCATGCAGTTATAATGATCCACTACTGGTACAATGCCATACGTCCCTTTCATCAACCTGAACCACTGTCGACCCTCCTCGACCAATCCGGAGTGGCTGCATGCATTGAGTAAACCAATGAATGTTACCTCGTTGGGTTTGATCCCTTCCTCCTGCATCCCCTCCAAAAGCTTCTGCACCTCTGTGGCATGCCCTTGCTGTGCATGTGCTGCAACTATAACTGACCATGTAACGATGTCACGCTCAGACAAATCTTCGAATACCTTGCATGCATCTTCTAACATGCCACACCTGCCATACATGTTTAAAAGAGCTGTTCCTAGAAGAAGGTCACACTCCAACGCTCTCATCATAATGTGGTCATGCATGGCCCTGCCTGCAGCCAAGGCCACATCATCCGCACATGCATCAAGGATGCTTACAATTGTTACCTTGTCAGGCTTCATACCTTCTTGTTGCATCTTTTCAAAGAGCTGTAGAGCATCCTTGGCCTGCTTATTGTACAAAAATGCAGATATCATTGCAGTCCATAAAATGACATCTTGCTCTGTAAGCCTGATGAAGGTTATCCATGCATCCTCCACATGAGAGGCCTTGCCATACATAGCAATAAGTGCTGTTGCAACTGGAAGCATGGAGTCCAATCCAGTAGCAACAACCTCTGCATGCATGGCTTGGCCTTCTTTGCACACTTCCTTGCTTGCACATGCCAGCAGGAAGTTAATATATGTACACCGATCCTTTCTAGGTATCTCCTGCACTAGAATTTGTGCTTCCTTTAACCTGCCCCAGCTTCCATACGCATTCACAAGAGCATTTCCCACAGCTGTATCAAGATGAAGCCCTGTGGCAAAGACAGCGGCAAGCAAGCGTTCACAATTCCGCTTATTTGTACCCTCTTTGCTACAAGTCTCCACCATACTCCCCATGGTGATATTATTGGGCAAAACCCCTTCTTGAATCATTTGCTCAAACAACTGATGACCACTTATCTCTTCATTCTTCTGAGTACAGGCTGCAATCATGACATTCCAGGAAACAACATCGCGATCTCCTGAACCGCAAAAAATTCGCCATGCATTCTTTGCATCGCCACATTTTCCGTACATGTTTACAAGAGCGTTACCCATAATTAATTCTAAATCATATCCATGCACGCAAAGAGAAGCATGGACACGCTTGCCTTCTGCCAAAGCTTCACCATTAGCACATGAACATAAAGCCGTACAAAAAGAAAATTTGTCCCAGATTGAAGCCTCCTGACACATTCTCTGGAATAGTTCAATTGCAGTCGCACCCTCACCATTTTGCGCATATGCTCCCACAATTGTATTCCAGCAAACAGTATCCCTTTCAGAAATATCAACAAAAACCCTTGATGCTTTATCTAGCAAGCCCATTTTTCCATAGACATTTAAAAAAGCTGTCCTCACAATCGCATCTTCTCTACATTTATGAAACAACATATTCAAATGTATGTGTTTAACTGCGCTTGGCGTATCACAAGCATTTAAAATGCTTAAGAAAGTGACATCGGTAGGCAATGTTCCCTCCATTGACATCTTATAGAAGAGTTCCAATGCGTCATGAGTACGCTCATGCTGAACATACAAAGCAATCATGATGTTCCAAAGAGTTACATCATGCTTTTGCATTTGAGAAAAGATGTTTTCTACATCCTTCAAGCAACCACACTTTCCATACATACTCACAAGTGCTGTGCCAACATACTCATCATCCAGACCACCACTGCTTGCAATTCGAACATGCACTCTCATTCCGTCATGTAGACCCACTCCTTCGGAAGTGGCAGTTAGGAGGCTGGAATAAATGTGGCTGTTGGGCATTATTCCTTCTTCCTGCATGCGACAGAAAGCAAGAGAAGCATCATTGCCAAGGCCCTGTCGAGCATACGCTCTAATCATGTGATTCCAGGAATGATGGTCTTTCGGCGGCATGTGTGAGAAAAGAGCACTTGCCATATCAATGGTGTTACATGTTCCATACACCTGCAAGAGGGCGTTACAGAGAGGTAGGATATGATCAAGCCCATCTTTGACAATGTGATGGTGAACGCACATGCCATTCCAGAGAGCTCTCGTGTTAGCATAGTTTCGCAGAAGAGAGGTATAGGTGGCAACATCTGAAGAAAGCCCTGCTTCTTGTAAATGCGATGCTGCAAAATGTGAGAAGCCTGTGGTGAATCTTCGCGTATGACGCGTTTGGCATAGATTCATGAAAATTTGGAGCGTTCCATGTGAGTATTTCTGCGCATACAGCGTTCTGCTCGCTCTCTCTCTCTCTCTCTCTCTCTCTCTCTCTCGACTAATCTCCCAAGACGAACGAGTTTTTCTGCGTCCGATAGATCGAGCACATCTGGCCGTGAGGCAAAATGGCGGCCACACGTTGATGCTGGAGAATATTCCTTGGCCGGCCGTCATTTTGAGCACATGGTCGCCGTCTGCGGTCCGGTCCCCCCTTCATTTTATTCATTTCCTTTTTGCAAACCTCTAGATCTCACTTCTCTATCCTTTGCCCTCTCTTCCCTCTCTCTCTCTCTCTCAAGGCACCCCTTCCTCCTTCCCTCTCCGTCACCTCTCTCAAATAACCCCCCTCCCTCTCTTTGCAATCTTTATCGCATTGTCCCCTCTCTCTCTCTCTCTCTCTCTCTCTCTCTCTCTCTCTGCCCTTCCTCTCTCTCTCCCCATAGCCTTCTTGCTAGCGGGATCCTCTCTCTCTCTCTCTCTCTCTCTCTCTCTCTCTCTCTCTGTGGCTATACAAAAAGAATGTGATATATATATATATATATAGACCCAACCTCCTCTCTGGCTATACAAAAAGAATGTGATATATATATATATATATATAGACCCAACCTCCTCTCTTCTTCTTCTTCTTCTTCTTCTCTCTCTCTCTCTCTCTCTCTCGAACCGTTCGAGAGAGAGAGTTCGAGAGAGAGAGAGAGAGAGAGAGAGAGAGAGAAGAAGAAGAAGAAGAAGAAGAGAGGAGGTTGGGTCTATATATATATATATCACATTCTTTTTGTATAGCCCCAACCTCCTCTCTTCTTCTTCTTCTTCTTCTTTTCTCTCTCTCTCTCTCTCTCTCTCTCTCTCTCTTAAGAGAGAGAGAGAGAGAGAGAGAGAGAGAGAGAGAGATGGATAGAACAAGCACATTATCAACAAAGTGAATAATAAAGAACTGTAAAATGGTTCATGAAAACTTTCATTACAAAGCTAACACATACAAACGTCAAAGGCCATAGATGCCAAACTATACAACATTGCCCTAATATGTATGTGACATCAATACATCTTCCATCCCAACACAACTCACTATTCTTTCAACGCACACCCATTAACTTGTACATAAACCAACATTAACAAAATTTATCTTAGTCATTGAATAATAATTTCACTATTGTATGCGTGAAACAAAATATTTAGTGTCAAGAAGCGTGATCAATATTGTGCAAATATATGATATGGTTCTGTTGCAAAACTGTAAGCAACCAAACAAAACCAAATGCTTTTATTAATTTCTTGCCCTCAAAGTAAGCCTTTTGTCGGACAAAGGTGAATGCTAAATCCAGAAATGCATATAGGGAGTAAGTTGAGGAGAACATTGTTGCTATTGTGGTGAGAAGCGTGTGGGGGGGTTTCGATAGGTTTTTTAGAGCTATCATCTACAAAAAAATGGTGTCAAAAGAATTTGTGATGTTGGTGCAACCAAGGAAGAATTAAAAACAACACCATCATCTTGCTTTTGACCAGAAAAAATTTGTGGACACCAACGACCTCATTGGTGGAAGGGAGCATTTTCCTTTGTCCTTTACCCTTCCCTTTCCATCTCTCTCAGTCCCCCTAAGTTTGATCTCTCTCATTCCCCCTAAATCTCGCCCCCTCACATCAACCCCAATCCTACTCTTGAACTCTTTGACCCCTACCCTCTACTATACCACTATCTCCTCTGCCTCTCTCACTTTGTTCTCTACCTCTCTCTCCTCCATCCACCCTCTACCTCTCTCCTCTCTCTACCCTTTACATGTTTTATCCCCCTCCCTATATCCTCTATCCTCTACCATCTACCTTCTACTTCCCTCCTCCCTATATGTTTTTCTCTCCACCCTTCTATATACTCTCTACACATCCCCTTCTTCTAGAGTCCACTTCTCTTATCCCTCTCACAATTTATTCCTCTCCCTCTTCCATCCCTCTCACCCTTCCTTCACCTCATCCCATCAAGGGAAATTTGAGGTCTCTTTTTTACCCTGTAAAAAAAGGTAAAGAGAGAGAATACTTTTCATTTTTTTAAATGTGAAAAAAAACATCTAAAAACCCAGAATTGGAGAGAAAACTCCACCTTTTTACTCGGTGCACGGATGTCACTTTTGTGGCCCCACGCGTAGTGTCATTTTCAAATTCCTTCGAAATATTCCCTTTTCGAAAAATTCTCCCTCCCAAAGCACCTATTTTCTCTTTTGGTCCAAATTTCAAATGTCCCCCTTGCTCCTTCCATCCTTCTCTACACCATATCCAACCCATCATCTTCCCCATATCCAAGTTTTGGCCATGAATCCTACTAAAAGAGCTATATATCATCTCCATGTTGAATAGGATTTGTGAAACTTCTCCTTCTGTCATTGAAGAGCAATGAGATCAGAGAGAAAGAAGCACATTGACCTATGGACAAATGGTATATTGTATCCTATAGACCCCATCACCAAATGCACCACACCATTTTTCAATTACTCTTCATTGATAAGATTTGTAGGAGATGGTATGAAAGGGATATTAGGCTATACACAAAACCTTGTAGCAAAAAGGGACATTCTTACAACAATTCAAGGATTCTCTTAATCATCAGTTTAAGAAATCAAGGAGAAGGTAAAGAACCTACAATCATTGCTGAATATAGCCAAAAGTAGAAGGACACATCTTGGACTTAGACAAAGTCAAAGGAAGTTGAAGAATATTGAGAGTCTCAAGCGAGGAAGTGGAGGTTGCAGCAAGACAATCAAAGCAATGAGGTAGAACTGATTTACTTTTCAAATCGGTAATTTTGTTTTGCAAGTCAGTATCTTTAGGTGCTATAGTCTTTGTAAGTTTGTGTTTACCTGAGGTTCTTAGTTTAGCCATAGTATTCACAAAGAAATCTTGGAGAACCTTTCAACATCAATGTAATGGAAATGGCCTATGAACTTTGAGAATAATGGAATTAGGAAAATTAAAGAGAGCATTTTTGTGAGACTACTTTGAGAACATAGAGGATGAACTTAATTGACAGAAGCAACATAATCATAGTACTTAATTAACTTGGCATGAAAAATACTTTTGCAAGAGAGAGAGTTTAGAGAACTTGATAACACTTGAGGACCGGATTTATGGGGAGCTGGTCCCCCTCCAAAAGGCATTTGTATTTTAGATTCTCCCATCAAGGGAGACTTGGTACAATACAATATTTGTGTTCCTTGTGACCTAAGCAATGCAATGAATATGGAAAGCTTCATGCGTCACGAGCATAACATAGACTTTGAAAAAAGAATTAACTATCCCAAGCCTTAGTGCTAAGGCCTCAAACACCTTTAAAGGTGGTGAGAGCTAGCAGGGAAAGAGGGTAGGGAAGAGGAATAAGAAACATTCATAGGAGAAAGAAATAATTCCTCACTTATCATCACTCATCTTGCTAGCATACATAATAGCATAGTAATGAAGATGGAGAAGATGGTAAGCTTAAGCATTGAAGCATGGCTCGTGGTTGGATTTGCATTCCATCACCAAGAGTGTTCGTGTAGGCTCTCAACTTCCCTACTAGCTTGGAGAAGGAGCTGGAGCTCTTGCCCTTGCACTTCACACAATGAGAAAGAGAGAGAGAGTGTGTGTGTGTGTGGCAGAGTATACCCCCAAAGAAACCCCCATTCTTTCTTTGGTCGACCCCCTCGTCTAGCTCAACATGGAAGCTCATTGGGCCCCTGGAAGCCTGGCCAATCACATGCAGAATGCATAACAAGCAACAAGGGTAGCCTTGGGACAAGTGTCCCCGATTTCCCTTTCAGAGAGAGGACTTGGTAAATGCTAAAAAAATGAATTAAAACTAACTAATTTATCATTAGACCCCTTGGGAGGCCAACCAATAAGCTTTAGGTACACCATTAGGGTAACCCGAGGAGGAGCTTGAGAAGTGTCCTATTTGCTTTCTTGGTACCAAGCTTGCCTTGTGTGAGGTTGTGTGTGTTCTCTCTCTAGCCCCTACAATTAGGGCTCTCCCCCTCATGAGTAGGGAGTATGTTGACTTTGTGGAACACTGTAAGGACATGGGTCCTATGGGCAAGGCCATCGACACGGCCGGACAGTGTGTACGCTAGGGGGAGGCTATAAGATAGCACCGTTTGGTCGAAACTAGCACACGCATTACAACCGCCCTTTCACTGGTATCTGAGCTATTTTTGAGAGGAGGCGAAAAGTGGGCTGCATGTGCGTGCGACGTGTTGCTTCTCTCCCACGTTCCACAGACAGTGACGTCTCCGCTATGCAGCAAAAAGAAGACAGGCACAGTTTCCTGTGCGAAGCGCGCGCGGACAGACAATGACAGCCAACGACCCACCTACGCCCTCCACAGCGCGCGACCAAGGCGGACGACCAAGGTAAACTCGACCAACACCGAGGCTCCGAAGGCTTTCGTTGGTACCGTTGGTTGCGCGCATAGGAAGGCCCGCTTAACCCTTACATGAAGGAGGGTTGAACCCACCCCATGAGGGTTACCATCAAGCTAATGACCCTTGTTGTATATAACAAGGAAAGATCGCATAGTTGTTTTGAAAAGAAAGCTAGAAGGAAATGGAAAGCTTCAAACTTCAAGGAAGTAGTTTCACCCTTCCTTTTCACTTCTTGGAGGAAGGCAAGTTTTCCTCCAAAAATTCTTTCAGTGTTGAGAGACCCACCGGAGTATCTCGTGATTGCTCAAGCTTCTTAGCCTCTTGTGGGCGTGGAGACGTAGATTGTCTCTTATTCCTCTTGGAACGTGTGGGAAATCTACCTCGCCATTGGCTCTTAGCCACATTGCTCTTAAACAAAGGTGTTCTTAAGGAACGACACGTGAAGCGCTACAATTCCTACAAGGCGAGGTTCACATGCAATGCAAATCACGTAGCATACATAACACAAAGACTTGTACAATAGCTTCCTCACAAGGTACAAGTTGACGTTTTTTCTCTCTTTACATTAGTGTGTGTTTACCATGGCCAGTGAGGATATCCCACCTACACACACTTTTGATTTTGAGCATGTAGATCAAAATTAGGGCACCACGGGTGCTGCTGCCACTAATATGCATGATGATGTTGATCTAGGAGATCATGGGCTTGTAGATATGGCATCTTTCAAGACTTTGGAACATCGCCAAAGCGTACTTGAAAGCAACCTCTCTACACTCAATGCAAATGTTACCAATCTTACGAAGTTACTTGTGATATTTATGAACTCACAGACGACTCAAGGAGCCACAAGTGGCACGGTTCAAGGGAACCAAGCTCGCACGACTCAAGGAGTCCAAGAGACAAGTGCTGCAGAAGATGCAAAAGGTAACAATGCATTACTTAAGAATATCACCATTCCTGGGTTTCACGGGGAAGAGCGTCGTAACAAGGATGTGGTCAATACGTTCTTACACAAATGGAGCGATATTCATACATCGAGACACACCTCGGATATAAAGACGGATGTGGAAACAAGTCTATCTCTTAAAGGCAAGGCCTATAAGTGGTGGATGACATTTCTAGTAGATGCTCGTCCTCCGTCTTGGGCTGCGTTTCAAGCTTCTTTCTCCAAAGAGTTTTTGGACTCCAATGAAGAAGATAAGAATTGGTTAGCATGGGATGCATTCCGCATGTCTGGCCCCTCTCTCACACAGTACCTTTCGAAGTATCAGAAAATCATATTAAAACTAGAAGGTCTAGATGAATTCCAAAAGATACGGGGTTTAATAGGGGTCTTGACAAAGACTATCGTCTTCATGTCAAGACCCAACATCCAAAAACTTTGGAAGAAGCCATCAGTCATGCCCAAAGATATGATGATGACCAAGAGAGGAAAGGAAATGTTCCCTACTCTAAGAATACTTTTGCTAAGATCAATGTGGCTAAGAGCCAATGGCGAGGTAGATCTCCCACACGTTCCATGAGGAATAAGAGACAATCTACCTCTCCACGCCCACAAGAGGCTAAGAAGCCTAAGCAATCACGATATACTCCACGTGGGTCTCTCAGCACTACTGATTTTGAGCATGCAAAGAAACACAACTTGTGTTTTAGATGTCTTTCGGACCAACATAACAAGAAATATTGTCCTCTTTTGCAAGGCAAAGAAAAGGCCATGCACACGGTGCAACGCTTCACATTAGATTCATCTCCTAAATATTGTGCTGTAGAGGTTCTTCATATGGAAGAAAAGCACAAGTGTTGTGTGCCTGCTTCAATGTGGCATCCCACCTTTGGCCCCCATGATTTGATTCGCATGCATGGCACTATTAACGAACAATGTGTTCGTGTTTTAGTGGATGATGGTGCAACTCATAACTTCTTGAACTATAAGCTAGTCAAGAAATTGAAGCTTACATAGACTCCCTGCTCTCACAAGTATGTGGTGGACCAGATTTTTGGGAATGATAAAGAAGTATGGGACACGGTAGTTCAAGGGGTTGAGCTTATTGTTCAAGATCATACGATGACCCTTGACTTCCAAGTTATGAACATGGACCGTGCTGATGTAGTTTTAGGACGGGAGTGGCTGCATGGTTTAGGAAACACATTGCACACTAGTTATGAACACAACCCCTTATCCTTTATGGCCAATGGTAAACATGTGCTTTTGCTTGGTGAGAAAAATATACCATCTGCACCTCTTATATGTATAGTCGAGCTTTCTATTTTGCAAAAAGCAGATTTAATAGATGAATTCTTTTTGTGTTACTGCTTGTCTCCAAGTCTCCAAGTCTTTTTGTGTTGCTGCTTGTCTCCAAGTCTTGTGAATTCTCAAGAGCAAAGTGCAGTGAATTCTAGTAATGGTATGCAAAGTGCAATGAATTCCAATGGTATGCAAAGTGCAATGAATTCTACTGATAAACAAAGTGTTAACAAATCTAACGAGCAAAGTTCTCTCAATTTTACTTCTATAGAGCAATGTGCAACTGTTGTAAAACAAACATTACAAGAATTACGAGATTCTCCATCCCAGCATAACTCTAGTTTACTTTCTCCTACTCACGGAGTATAGCGATGTATTCTCAAGTGATTTACCGCTGGGTTTACCCCCTACACGTGATGCGCAGAATGACACAGATGTCTTGCTAGGCACTCAACCGGTGAGTAAACCACCTTATTGTATGAGTGATAAATAAGCCAAGGAGGTTGAGAGTCAGTTGATTGACTACCTCGCTCGTGGTTTCATTAGACCTAGCACTTCGCGTTGGGCATCACCAATTCTATTGGTAGAAAAGAAAAGATGGTACTATGCCCATGTGCATAGATTATCACGGATTAAATGCAATAACCATCAAGAACAAGTATCCTCACCCTCAAGTGGATGAGTTGTTTGATCAACTCCACGGGGCAAGATACTATACAAAGATAGATCTTCGTTCAGGATACCACCAGGTGCGTATCCTACTACAAGATATCTCCAAAATTGCCTTTAGAACACAGTTCTGGCATTTTGAATTTTTGGTTATGCCTTTTGGTCTAACCAATGCTCCAACTACATTTATGAAACTCATGGATAGCGTCTTAGACCCTATCTTGGAAAATTTGATATGGTTTTCCTTGATGACATTCTCATTTACAGTAAGACTGAAGATGAACACATAGAACACTTACGATTAGTGTTCTAACAGCTACGGGCTCACACGCTGTATTCTAAGCAAAGCAAGTGCGATTTCTTTAAAACAGAGATACATTACCTCGGTCATGTGATCTCTTATTCTGGCATCAAAATGGACACTGACTCTGAACAGTATATCCGTGATTATGCCAAAATTTATGTTCCTATGACGGATCAACTTAAAGCAAAAGGTAAGACCTTTTCTTGGGAAGAAGCCCAAAAACGCAGTTTTGAACAGCTCAAGGTAGCTATAGCCACTGCTCCCATCCTAGCAATCGTCGACCCACTTAAGCCGTTTGTGGTAGAGACTGATGCTAGTGATAAATCAATTGGTGCGATACTTCTCCAGGAGGGAAGACTCATGGCCTTTGAAAGTAAAAAGTTAGATAGAGCTCAACAGAAATATTATTTCTATGAGAGAGAGCTGTATGCCATAATTCACGCTTTATGAAAGTGGCGACACTATTTATATGGTGCCGAGTTTGAAGTAGTTTTTGACCATGAGAGTATCAAATGGTTTACTATCAAACGGACTTGAAGGGCGGTAAAGCTAGATGGGCCGAAATCCTTCAAGATTATGATTGTAAGCTACGATATCGCAAGGGGCGATATAATGTAGTAGTGGATGCACTAAGTCGGATGCCTCGGATTAATTCACTTGCTTTCACGGAAATAAAGAGTGGATTTTTAGAGTCATTACGTGGAAAGTGTGCACAAGATCAATCATATGCTAAAGTGTGGAGTGCAGTTTTAAAAAGGGATCCCTCACACTCACATGTCTCTGAACAGCCAGATCAACATGTCTCTGCATGCGCAAATAGAAACTCCAACACACAGAGCTCCACCCCTACTCAGGAAGAGCTTAAGCGATGGAAGAATTTTTCCATCGATGATGGCTACTTACTCCACAAAGGTAGAGTATGTGTGCCAAAGGACTCAGACACTAGGCACCAAATCTTATTTGAGTGTCACGATAGTCCAAGTGCTGGTCATCCAGGTATTTGTAAGACGTACATACGCCTTAGTTCGATGGAAATTTTATTGGTCGGGCTTACACCATGATGTTCAAGAGTACGTACTAAACTGCCAACAGTGTCAAGTTAATGAAGCAAAGCACCTCAAGGTAGGTGGCCTTTTACATACTTTAGAGGTTCCACAAGGTAAGTGGGAGAGTACCTCTATGGATTTTGTAGTAGGACTACCTACTACAAATCATGGCCATGATGCCATTTGGGTAATTGTAGACCGTCTCACAAAGATGGGTCGATTCATTCCCACTTAGACTACGGTTAAGACACCGGAATTAGCACGGCTATTTATAGAGCATATATATAAACTCTACGGTCTTCCAACTAGTATCATTAGGACAGAGATCGAAAGTTCGATAATCACTTCTGGAGAGCTGTGTTCTAGAAGTTGGAAACTGTACTTAATCTAAGTATGGGTGATCATCCAGAAACGGATGGTCAAACCGAAAGAGTTAATCAAGTGCTAGAGGATATGCTACGAGCATACGTTAGCAAGAAGCAAACCAATTGGGAAGACTACTTACCTATATTGGAATTTGCTTATAATAGTTCAAAGCATGTGACTACAGGGTTTAGTCCATTTATGCTTTTCTATGGATTTCAACCTAGATCACCTGTTATGGTGGGGTTGGCTAAGGAGAAGATACAACAAGTGAAGGATTTTCTCCAAGACCATTTTGACATGCTTCGAATTGCTCGATAGAATGTTAATCAAGCTCAAGATCGATATAAGAAGTACGTAGATGAGCATCATCTTCTTGCTACTTTTGAAGAAGGAGACAAGGTTTTCCTCAAAGTTTCGTAGCATTCAGAAAGTCTGAAGACGAGAAAAGTTGCTAAACTTTCACCACGCTATTGTGGACTGTTTACCATTCTCAAACGTATAGGTCAAGTGGCCTATAAGTTAGCTCTCCGAGAGCACTCACGAGTTCATCTTGTTTTTCATGTTAGCCATTTACGAAAACAGCTAGGATAGAATGATAATGTCATTGACACGGGTGTGTTAGTTGACCTTATGGAACCGCCAAGCATTCCTCATGAGCCCAAAAATATTTTGGATTCTCATGAGCTTCGCACCAGACATCATGTTAGATGACAGGTGTTGCTAATATGGCTAGATAGACCTGAAGAAGGTTCTACATGGGAGAATGTCTCTGCACTTAAGAAACGTTTTCCTACGTTCGTTTTCGAGGACGAAAACGATTCTCCAAGGGGGGGGGTAATGTAAGGACATGGGTCCTATGGGCAAGGCCACCGGCACGGTTGGATAGTGTGTACACTAGGGGGAGGCTATAAGATAGCACGGTTGGGTGGAGACTAGCACACTCATTACCACCACCCTTTCAAACACCTTACCCTCAAGCACCTTAATCATGGAGCACCTTAGCACCTTAGTCATGGAGCACCTCAAGCACCTTAGTCAGCAAGCACGACAAGCACCTCAAGCATCCTAGCTTACCTAAGTTCAAAGGACTTTTAACACTAACGTTTGGAGGTCTTTAATGAAGCTAACCCTAAGGTCTTTTAAGCTCCATTAGCTAGCCTTGCTCTTTGACAGATCATCTCTCATTTGGACCCCTTTACTGTCGGTCTCTCGTGTTGAGATACTAACCCGTAAGCACATGTCTATATTCTTACCCTTATTCTCGTCTATTCTCCCACATTAAATGATCAATTTAATATGAGAAAATTATTTGGGTTGGTTAGATATTAGATTTTATGACATTATCTCTCTCTTGAAATCATAGTCGTCCTCGACTGTGAGGTAGAAGAGGTAAATCCTTAGTCATTAGTCAATGTTTTTTAGCAGCGGGTAGAGGATCGCTTTTTACCCTACGGCATCTTTCAAATATGGATGACTAATCCATTTGATGCTTGGGTGACATAGCTGCCGCAAGCATGTCTGCTCTTTAGTCCATTTCATTCTCCCAATGTAGAGTGACAAATTCTACTTGGTGTTTGAGAGACGTCATCATCACAAACATGATTCTAAGCATGCATACTATTTAAATTTTTGCACAAGGAAAGGATAATTAGTCCTATAAGACAAAACATTGGTTATTTGAAAGAAATTTGTACATTTGCTTACTCTAATGTAGAATTGTAAGCATTGACAAGGTTGATACTATCCTTCAACTGTATTCCTTGCATCCTTCAAGTGTATTCCTTGCATCCATCTAGCATCTTCAAAAGGATAATTTTTAAACTTAATAAGCTACCATCCGAATAATCTTACCATGTCGTAGTACCTTGTCTTCATGCCGAAGGATAGCTTTGGGTTGTAGCACCTCTTCTTGGTCTTTGATTTCGGGAGAGTCTTCAATAATTGGTTCACTTGGTGGCTCTCCTTTGTAAGGCTTAAGTAGGCTGACATGAAAAGCATTGTGTATGAGCCAATGGTTGGGCAACTTGAGTTGATAAGCCATCTCATTGATTGGCTTCAAGATTTGAAAAGGACCATAGTATCTTTTTGCTAGTTTAGCATAATACTTTTGATGGCCCGTAGGATTTTTGCCCGTCGTTTGCCTCAATCGATCCTTGGGAAACTTAAGTAAGACCCAATCATTTTCTTTAAATGTTTAGGCCCTTCTGTGTTTGTTAGCAACAAATTTTTGCCTTTGTTGAGAGATGGATATAGCCTCCTTAACCTTTTGAAAAGAATCTTGTAGGTCACGGCTTTACCCATCGGTAGCGAAGATATTCCCATGTACTTCAAGTAGCAAGGGACTTCTAGGTCTTCCCTCTATGATTTTAAAATTAGGTGCTTTCCCATAGAAGGATGGACAATGTTATTGTACGCATACTCTACAAGAGGTAAGTACTTTTCCCATTGTGAGCGTTGATCTACTTCTATAACATAAGTCTTTAGTAGATCAAGAATTGTAAGATTGGCTATCTCACTTTGGTCATCCGTTTGTGGGTGATAGGCCAAAGAGAAATTCAATCTTGTACCTAGATTTTCAAAGAGACCTTTCCAAAAATTACTGGTCATTCTAGGATCTCTATCTGACACGATGGATGTTGGCAATCCATGGTGTTTGAAAATCTGGGATATGAAGAGAGTTGCCATTTGGTGGGCCTTAATAGTCTTTTTGACAAGAATAAAGTGTGCTTGCTTGCTAAACCTGTCAACAATTGTCCATATTTCCGTATTCCCATGGATAGACTTGGGTAATCCAAAGATAAAATCCATGGATATACTCTCCCATGGTGAATTAGGGA